>NW_028225179.1:34341468-34348968 GCF_052327205.1 Somniosus microcephalus | reverse complement strand
TCAGTCCCTGATACCCTCTATAAGGATCCCTCATTCCCCATCAGTCCCTGATACCCTCTATAAGGATCCCTCATTCCCCATCAGTCCCTGATACCCTCTATAAGGATCCCTCATTCCCCGTCAGTCTCTGATACCCTCTATAAGGATCCCTCATTCCCCATCAGTCCCCGATACCCTCTATAAGGATCCCTCATTGCCCATCAGTCCCTGATACCCTCTATAAGGATCCCTCATTCCCCATCAGTCCCTGATACCCTCTATAAGGATCCCTCATTCCCCATCAGTCCCTGATACCCTCTATAAGGATCCCTCATTCCCCATCAGTCCCTGATACCCTCTATAAGGATCCCTCATTCCCCATCAGTCCCTGATACCCTCTATAAGGATCCCGCATTCCCCATCAGTCCCTGATACCCTCGAAAAGGATCCCTCATTCCCCATCAGTCCCTGATACCCTCTATAAGGATCCCTCATTCCCCATCAGTCCCCGATACCCTCTATAAGGATCCCTCATTCCCCATCAGTCCCTGATACCCTCTATAAGGATCCCTCATTCCCCATCAGTCCCTGATACCCTCTATAAGGATCCCTCATTCCCCATCAGTCCCTGATACCCTCTATAAGGATCCCACATTCCCCATCAGTTCCTGATACCCTCTATAAGGATCCCTCATTCCCCATCAGTCCCTGATACCCTCTATAAGGATCCCTCATTCCCCATCAGTCCCTGATACCCTCTATAAGGATCCCTCATTCCCCATCAGTCCCCGATACCCTCTATAAGGATCCCTCTGTGCCCATCAGTCCCTGATACCCTCTATAAGGATCCCTCATTCCCCACCAGTCCCCGATACCCTCTATAAGGATCCCTCATTCCCCATCAGTCCCTGATACCCTCTATAAGGATCCCTCATTCCCCATCAGTCCCTGATACCCTCTATAAGGATCCCTCATTCCCCATCAGTCCCTGATACCCTCTATAAGGATCCCTCATTCCCCATCAGTCCCTGATACCCTCTATAAGGATCCCTCATTCCCCATCAGTCCCTGATACCCTCTATAAGGATCCCTCATTCCCCATCAGTCTCTGATACCCTCTATAAGGATCCCTCATTCCCCATCAGTCCCTGATACCCTCTATAAGGATCCCTCATTCCCCATCAGTCCCTGATACCCTCTATAAGGATCCCTCATTCCCCATCAGTCCCTGATACCCTCTATAAGGATCCCTCATTCCCCATCAGTCCCTGATACCCTCTATAAGGATCCCTCATTCCCCATCAGTCCCTGATACCCTCTATAAGGATCCCTCATTCCCCATCAGTCCCTGATACCCTCTATAAGGATCCCTCATTCCCCATCAGTCCCTGATACCCTCTATAAGGATCCCTCATTCCCCATCAGTCCCTGATACCCTCTATAAGGATCCCTCATTCCCCATCAGTCCCCGATACCCTCTATAAGGATCCCTAATTCCCCATCAGTCCCCGATACCCTCTATAAGGATCCCTCATTCCCCATCAGTCCCCGATACTCTCTATAAGGATCCCTCATTCCCCATCAGTCCCTGATACCCTCTATAAGGATCCCTCATTCCCCATCAGTCCCTGATACCCTCTATAAGGATCCCTCATTCCCCATCAGTCCCTGATACCCTCTATAAGGATCCCTCATTGCCCATCAGTCCCTGATACCCTCTATAAGGATCCCTCATTCCCCATCAGTCCCTGATACCCTCTATAAGGATCCCTCATTCCCCATCAGTCCCTGATACCCTCTATAAGGATCCCTCATTCCCCATCAGTCCCTGATACCCTCTATAAGGATCCCACATTCCCCATCAGTTCCTGATACCCTCTATAAGGATCCCTCATTCCCCATCAGTCCCTGATACCCTCTATAAGGATCCCTCATTCCCCATCAGTCCCTGATACCCTCTATAAGGATCCCTCATTCCCCATCAGTCCCCGATACCCTCTATAAGGATCCCTCGGTGCCCATCAGTCCCTGATACCCTCTATAAGGATCCCTCATTCCCCACCAGTCCCCGATACCCTCTATAAGGATCCCTCATTCCCCATCAGTCCCTGATACCCTCTATAAGGATCCCTCATTCCCCATCAGTCCCTGATACCCTCTATAAGGATCCCTCATTCCCCATCAGTCCCCGATACCCTCTATAAGGATCCCTCATTCCCCATCAGTCCCTGATACCCTCTATAAGGATCCCTCATTCCCCATCAGTCCCTGATACCCTCTATAAGGATCCCTCATTCCCCATCAGTCCCTGATACCCTCTATAAGGATCCCTCATTCCCCATCAGTCCCTGATACCCTCTATAAGGATCCCTCATTCCCCATCAGTCCCTGATACCCTCTATAAGGATCCCTCATTCCCCATCAGTCCCCGATACCCTCTATAAGGATCCCTAATTCCCCATCAGTCCCCGATACCCTCTATAAGGATCCCTCATTCCCCATCAGTCCCCGATACCCTCTATAAGGATCCCACATTCCCCATCAGTCCCTGATACCCTCTATAAGGATCCCTCATTCCCCATCAGTCCCTGATACCCTCTATAAGGATCCCACATTCCCCATCAGTCCCTGATACCCTCTATAAGGATCCCTCATTCCCCATCAGTCCCTGATACCCTCTATAAGGATCCCACATTCCCCATCAGTCCCTGATACCCTCTATAAGGATCCCTCATTCCCCATCAGTCCCTGATACCCTCTATAAGGATCCCACATTCCCCATCAGTCCCTGATACCCTCTATAAGGATCCCACATTCCCCATCAGTCCCTGATACCCTCTATAAGGATCCCACATTCCCCATCAGTCCCTGATACCCTCTATAAGGATCCCTCATTCCCCATCAGTCCCTGATACCCTCTATAAGGATCCCTCATTCCCCATCAGTCCCTGATACCCTCTATAAGGATCCATCATTCCCCATCAGTCCCTGATACCCTCTATAAGGATCCCTAATTCCCCATCAGTCCCCGATACCCTCTATAAGGATCCCTCATTCCCCATCAGTCCCTGATACCCTCTATAAGGATCCCTCATTCCCCATCAGTCCCTGATACCCTCTATAAGGATCCCTCATTCCCCATCAGTCCCTGATACCCTCTATAAGGATCCCTCATTCCCCATCAGTCCCTGATACCCTCTATAAGGATCCCTCATTCCCCATCAGTCCCTGATACCCTCTATAAGGATCCCTCATTCCCCATCAGTCCCTGATACCCTCTATAAGGATCCCTCATTCCCCATCAGTCCCTGATACCCTCTATAAGGATCCCTCATTCCCCATCAGTCCCTGATACCCCCTATAAGGATCCCTCATTCCCCATCAGCCCCCGATACCCTCTATAAGGATCCCTCATTCCCCATCAGTCCCTGATACCCTCTATAAGGATCCCTCATTCCCCATCAGTCCCTGATACCCCTCTATAAGGATCCCTCATTCCCCATCAGTCCCTGATACCCTCTATAAGGATCCCTCATTCCCCATCAGTCCCTGATACCCTCTATAAGGATCCCTCATTACCCAGCAATCCCTGATACCCTCTATAAGGATCCCTCGGTGCCCATCAGTCCCTGATACCCTCGATAAGGATCCCTCATTCCCCATCAGTCCCTGATACCCTCTATAAGGATCCCTCATTCCCCATCAGTCCCTGATACCCTCTAAGGATCCCTCATTCCCCATCAGTCCCTGATACCCTCTATAAGGATCCCTCATTCCCCATCAGTCCCTGATACCCTCTATAAGGATCCCTCATTCCCCATCAGATCCCCTGATACCCTCTATAAGGATCCCTCATTCCCCATCAGTCCTGATACCCTCTATAAGGATCCCTCATTCCCCATCAGTCCCTGATACCCTCTATAAGGATCCCTCATTCCCCATCAGTCCCTGATACCCTCTATAAGGATCCCTCATTGCCCATCAGTCCCTGATACCCTCTATAAGGATCCCTCATTCCCCATCAGTCCCTGATACCCTCTATAAGGATCCCTCATTCCCCATCAGTCCCTGATACCTCTATAAGGGATCCCTCATTCCCCATCAGTCCCTGATACCCTCTATAAGGATCCTCATTCCCCATCAGTCCCTGATACCCTCTATAAGCAGGATGCCCTCATTGCCCATCAGTCCCTGAGTACCCTCTATAAGGATCCCTCATTCCCCATCAGTCCCTGATACCCTCTATAAGGATCCCTCATTCCCCATCAGTCCCTGATACCCTCTCATAAGGATCCCTCATTCCCCATCAGTCCCTGACTACCCTCTATAAGGATCCCTCATTCCCCATCAGTCCCCTGATACCCTCTATAAGGATCCCTCATTGCCACATCAGTCCCTGATACCCTCTATAAGGATCCCTCATTCCCATCAGTCCCTGATACCCTCTATAAGGATCCCTCATTCCCCATCAGTCCCTGATACCCTCTATAAGGATCCCTCATTCCCCATCAGTCCCTGATACCCTCTATAAGGATCCCTCATTCCCCATCAGTCCCTGATACCCTCTATAAGGAGCCTCATTCCCCATCAGTCCCCGATACCCTCTATAAGGATCCCTCATTCCCCATCAGTCGCCTGATACCCTCTATAAGGATCCCTCATTCCCCATCAGTCCCTGATACCCTCTATAAGGATCCCACATTCCCCATCAGTCCCTGATACCCTCTATAAGGATCCCTCATTCCCCATCAGTCCCTGATACCCTCTATAAGGATCCCTCATTCCCCATCAGTCCCGATACCCTCTATAAGGATCCCTCATTCCCCATCAGTCCCTGATACCCTCTATAAGGATCCCTCATTCCCATCAGTCCCTGATACCCTCTATAAGGATCCCTCAGTGCCCATCAGTCCCTGATACCCTCGAAAAGGATCCCTCATTCCCCATCAGTCCCTGATACCCTCTATAAGGATCCCTCATTCCCCATCAGTCCCCGATACCCTCTATAAGGATCCCTCATTCCCCATCAGTCCCTGATACCCTCTATAAGGATCCCTCATTCCCCATCAGTCCCTGATACCCTCTATAAGGATCCCTCATTCCCCATCAGTCCCTGATACCCTCGATAAAGGATCCCACATTCCCCATCAGTTCCTGATACCCTCTATAAGGATCCCTCATTCCCCATCAGTCCCTGATACCCTCTATAAGGATCCCTCATTCCCCATCAGTCCCTGATACCCTCTATAAGGATCCCTCATTCCCCATCAGTCCCCGATACCCTCTATAAGGATCCCTCTGTGCCCATCAGTCCCTGATACCCTCTATAAGGATCCCTCATTCCCCCATCAGTTCCCGATACCCTCTATAAGGATCCCTCATTCCCATCAGTCCCTGATACCCTCTATAAGGATCCCTCATTCCCATCAGTCCCTGATACCCTCTATAAGGATCCCTCATTCCCCATCAGTCCCTGATACCCTCTATAAGGATCCCTCATTCCCATCAGTCCCTGATACCCTCTATAAGGATCCCTCAATTCCCCATCAGTCCCTGATACCCTCTATAAGGATCCCTCATTCCCCATCAGTCTCTGATACCCTCTATAAGGATCCCTCATTCCCCATCAGTCCCTGATACCCTCTATAAGGATCCCTCATTCCCCATCAGTCCCTGATACCCTCTATAAGGATCCCTCATTCCCCATCAGTCCCTGATACCCTCTATAAGGATCCCTCATTCCCCATCAGTCCCTGATACCCTCTATAAGGATCCCTCATTCCCCATCAGTCCCTGATACCCTCTATAGGATCCCTCATTCCCCATCAGTCCCTGATACCCTCTATAAGGATCCCTCATTCCCATCAGTCCCTGATACCCTCTATAAGGATCCCTCATTCCCATCAGTCCCTGATACCCTCTATAAGGATCCCCTCATTCCCCATCAGTCCCCGATACCTCTATAAGGATCCCTAATTCCCCATCAGTTCCCCGATACCCCTCTATAAGGATCCCTCATTCCCCATCAGTCCCCGATACTCTCTATAAGGATCCCTCATTCCCCATCAGTCCCTGATACCCTCTATAAGGATCCCTCATTCCCCATCAGTCCCTGATACCCTCTATAAGGATCCCTCATTCCCGCATCAGTCCCTGATACCCTCTATAAGGATCCCTCATTGCCCATCAGTCCCTGATACCCTCTATAAGGATCCCTCATTCCCCATCAGTCCCGATACCCTCTATAAGGAATCCCTCATTCCCCATCAGTCCCTGATACCCTCTATAAGGATCCCTCATTCCCCATCAGTCCCCTGATACCCTCTATAAGGATCCCACATTCCCCATCAGTTCCTGATACCCTCTATAGGATCCCTCATTCCCCATCAGTCCCTGATACCCTCTATAAAGATCCCTCATTCCCCATCAGTCCCTGATACCCTCTATAAGGATCCCTCATTCCCATCAGTCCCCTGATACCCTCTATAAGGATCCCTCATGTCCCCATCAGTCCTCTGATACCCTCTATAAGGATCCTCATTCCCACCAGTCCCGATACCCTCTATAAGGGATTCCCTCATTCCCCATCAGTCCCTGATACCCCTCTATAAGGATCCCTCATTCCCCATCAGTCCCTGATACCCTCTATAAGGATCCCTCATTCCCCATCAGTCCCCGATACCCTCTATAAGGAATCCCTCATTCCCATCAGTCCCCTGATACCCTCTATAAGGATCCCTCATTCCCCATCAGTCCCTGATACCCTCTATAAGGATCCCTCATTCCCCATCAGTCCCGATACCCTCTATAAGGATCCCTAATTCCCCATCAGTCCCGATACCCTCTATAAGGATCCCTCATTCCCCATCAGTCCCGATACCCTCTATAAGGATCCCACATTCCCCATCAGTCCCTGATACCCTCTATAAGGATCCCTCATTCCCCATCAGTCCCTGATACCCTCTATAAGGATCCCACATTCCCCATCAGTCCCCTGATACCCTCTATAAGGATCCCTCATTCCCCATCAGTCCCTGATACCCTCTATAAGGATCCCACATTCCCCATCAGTCCCTGATACCCTCTATAAGGATCCCTCATTCCCCATCAGTCCCTGATACCCTCTATAAGGATCCCACATTCCCCATCAGTCCCTGATTACCCTCTTATAAGGATCCCACATTCCCCATCAGTCCCTGATACCCTCTATAAGGATCCCACATTCCCCATCAGTCCTGATACCCTCTATAAGGATCCCTCATTCCCCATCAGTCCCTGATACCCTCTATAAGGATCCGCTCATTCCCCATCAGTCCCTGATACCCTCTATAAGGATCCATCATTCCCCATCAGTCCCTGATACTCCTCTAATAAGGATCCCTAATTCCCCATCAGTCCCAGATACCCTCTATAAGGATCCCTCATTCCCCATCAGTCCCTGATACCCTCTATAAGGATCCCTCATTCCCCATCAGTCCCTGAAGGTACCCCTCTGACTAAAGGATCCCTCATTCCCCATCA
>NW_028225179.1:34306741-34340968 GCF_052327205.1 Somniosus microcephalus | reverse complement strand
GCACTTCTTTAGAAGTGTGGTCACTGCTGTAACGCAGGAAACGCGGCAGCCAATCCGCGCACAGCAAGATCCCACAAACAGCAATGTGATAAACGACCAGCTCGTCAGTTTTTAGGGGTTGGTGGTGGGATAAATCTTGGCCCCAGGACAGCGGGGAGGAACTCTCCTTTGCTCCACGGGCAATAGTGGCCCTGGGATCTTTTACGTCCCACCTGAGAGGGCAGACGGGGTCCTTAGGATTAATGTCTCATCTGAAAGATTGCACCTCCGACAGTGCGGCGCTCCCTCAGTACTGCCCCTCCGACAGTGCAGCGCTCCCTCAATACTGCCCCTCCGACAGTGCGGCGCTCCCTCAGTACTGCCCTCCGACAGTGCGGCGCTCCCTCAGTACTGCCCCTCCGACAGTGCGGCGCTCCCTCAGTACTGCCCCTCCGACAGTGCAGCGCTCCCTCAATACTGCCCCTCCAACAGTGCGGCGCTCCCTCAGTACTGCCCCTCCGACAGTGCAGCGCTCCCTCAGTACTGCCCCTCCGACAGTGCGGCGCTCCCTCAGTACTGCCCCTCCGACAGTGCAGCGCTCCTCAGTACTGCCCCTCCGACAGTGCGGCGCTCCCTCAGTACTGCCCCTCCGACAGTGCAGCGCTCCCTCAGTACTGCCCCTCCGACAGTGCAGCGCTCCCTCAGTACTGTCCCTCCGACAGTGCGGCGCTCCCTCAGTACTGCCCCTGCAACAGTGCGGCGCTCCCTCAGTACTACCCCTCCGACAGTGCAGCGCTCCCTCAGAACTGCCTCTCTGACAGTGCAGGCGCTCCCTCAGTACTGCCCTCCAACAGTGCAGCGCCGCCTCAGTATTGCCCCTCCGACAGTGCGGCACTCCCTCAGTACTGCCCCTCCGACAGTGCGGCACTCCCTCAGTGCTGCCCCTCCGACAGTGCGGCGCTCCCTCAGTACTGCCCCTCCAACAGTGCGGCCCTCCCTCAGTACTGCCCCTCCGACAGTGCGACGCTCCCTCAGTACTGCCACTCCGACAGTGCGGCGCTCCCTCAGTACTGCCCCTCCAACAGTGCGGCCCTCCCTCAGTACTGCCCCTCCGACAGTGCGACGCTCCCTCAGTACTGCCCCTCCGACAGTGCGGCCCTCCCTCAGTACTGCCCCCTCCGACAGTGCGGCGCTCCCTCAGTACTGCCCCTCCGACAGTGCGGCGCTCCCTCAGTACTGCCCCTCCGACAGTGCAGCGCTCCCTCAGTACTGCCCCTCCGACAGTGCGGTGCTCCCTCAGTGCTGCCCCTCCGACAGTACGGCGCTCCCTCAGTACTGCCCCTCCGACAGTGTGGCGCTCCCTCAGTACTGCCCCTCCGACAGTGCGGCGCTCCCTCAGTACTGCCCCTCCGACAGTGCGGTGCTCCCTCAGTACTGCCCATCTGACGGTGCGGCCCTCCCTCAGTACTGCCCCTCCGACAGTGCGGCGCTCCCTCAGTACTGCCCCTCCGACAGTGCGGTGCTCCCTCAGTACTGCCCATCTGACGGTGCGGACCCTCCCTCAGTACTGCCCCTCCGACAGTGCGGCGCTCCCTCAGTGCTGCCCCTCCGACAGTGCGGCGCTCCCTCAGTACTGCCCCTCCGACAGTGTGGCCCTTCCCTCAGTACTGCCCGTCCGACAGTGCGGCGCTCCCTCAGTACAGCATTGCATTATAGGAAGGGTACTAGAGCCAGGGAAAGGGGGGCAGTGAGGATTGATAGAATGAGACCAGGAATTGGAGGGAATTGTTGCGGAGACAGAGTGAGAGATAAAGAAAGAGAGACAGAGAGAGACGGAGAGATAGAGAGAGAGACTGAGACAGAGCAGAGAGACAGAGAGAGAGAGGGACAGAGATGATGAGACAGAGAGAGAGAGACAGAGAGAGACGGAGAGATAGAGAGAGATACTGAGACACAGAGAGAGACAGAGAGAGAGAGAGACAGAGAGAGAGAGAGAGACAGAGAGACAAAACAGAGACAGACCCTCACCAGGTACAGACTAAGCGACCACCAACTGGAAATTGAAAAAGGCAGATACAAGAAATCCTGGCAGCCTAGAGAGAATAGAATATGCGATCAATGTCTGGCCGGCGAGGTTGAAACAGAGATGCATTTCCTCCTAAAATGCGAAAAATTCAACACATCAAGAAACATATTATTCAACAAGCTAAGCCAAACAACCCCAGATTTCAAGGAATTGGATGACCTGTCAAAATTGAGATTAGTCCTAGGAGAAGGAGACAGACCATACCTTGGGGCCCAAATATGTAACAACATGTCACAACCTGAGGACTGTTTAAAATTAAGACTGTTTAAATTAATATTGAACGTACCAAATGAAGTACAAAGACTGTTTAAAATTAATATTGTTTAAAAGTAATATTGTATGTAACCAACAAATGTCAAATCGATTGACACCCACAGAATGTTGGAAAACTGTACCTTTTTGCTATGTAAGCTTTGGCAATATGGTTCTCTGTAAACTTTCATGCCAATAAAGCATTTGAATTGGATTTGGAATTGGAAATTGACAGAGAGACAGAGAGAGAGAGAGAGACAGGGAGAGCGAGAGACAGAGAGAGAGAGAGACAGAGAGAGAGAGAGAGACAGGGAGAGCGAGAGAGACAGAGAGAGAGACAGAGAGAGAGAGAGAGGGAGAGCAAGAGAGAGAGACAGAGAGAGAGAGAGAGAGAGAGACAGAGAGAGAGAGAGAGAGAGAGGACAGGGGAGAGCGAGAGAGAGAGACAGAGAGAGAGAGAGAGAGAGACAGGGAGAGCGAGAGAGACAGACTGAGAGCATATTCATTTCTTTTTCTCCTCTTGCGCTGATTGCTCCGGTTCAAGTTACCCGAACCTGTCGGAGTTGGATTACAAACTATTAATCCAATTAAAGGGCTATTTTAGTCGGACCCTCCAACGTGATGCTGCGGGATATATTTCAGGGACTTACTCGGAGCGAGAAGTGACTGCCCCAGCTGGCTAACACTGAAACAGCAACCTCCGCGTTCGGGAATCAGGACTTGCTGGGGTCAATCGACCTCTGTACCGTGGCCAAGTTTAACACAGCGAGATCTCGGTTTTGCTCTTCCCTTCTTAGCTCCTTTAAAGGACTCCCATCTCTACAGCCCCTTTCACCACCTCAGGACGTCCCAAAGCACATCACAGCCAATGAAGTACCTTTTGAAAGGTGGTCGCTGTTGTATCGCAGGAGTCGCGGCAGCCAATTTGCGCACAGCAAGGCTCCCACAAACAGCAATGCGATAAGGACCAGATCATCTGTTTTAGGTGATGGTGGAGGGATAAATATTGGCCCCAGGACTCAGGGGTGAACTCTTCTTGCAATAGTGGCCATGGAATCTTTTACGTCCCGCCTGAAAGGGCAGACGGGGCTTCGGTTTAACGTCTCGTCCGAATACGGCATCTCCGACAGTGCGGCGCTCCCTCAGTACTGCCCCTCTGACAGTGCGGCGCTCCCTCAGTACTGCCCCTCCGACAGTGCGGCGCTACCTCTACTACCCCTCCGACAGTGTGGCGCTCCCTCAGTACTGCCCCTCCGACAGTGCGGTGCTCCCTCAGTACTGCCCCTCCGACAGTGCGGCGCTGCCTCAGTACTGCCCCTCCGAAAGTGCGGTGCTCCCTCAGTATTGCCCCTCCCACAGTGCGGCGCTCCCTCAGTACTGCCCCTCCGACAGTACGGCGTTCCCTCAGTACTGCCCCTCCGACAGTGCGGCGCTGCCTCAGTACTGCCCCTCCGACAGTGCGGCGCTACCTCAGTACTACCCCTCCGACAGTGTGGCGCTCCCTCAGTACTGCCCCTCCGACAGCGCGGCGCTCCCTCGGTACCGCCCCTCCGACAGTGCGCCGCTCCCTCAGTACTGCCCCTCCGACAGTGCGGCGCTCCCTCAGTACTGCCCCTCCGACAGTGCGGTGCTCCCTTAGTACTGCCCCTCCGACAGCGCGGCGCTCCCTCGGTACCGCCCCTCCGACAGTGCGCCGCTCCCTCGGTACCGCCCCTCCGACAGTGCGGCGCTCCCTCAGTACTGCCCCTCCGACAGCGCGGCGCTCCCTCGGTACCGCCCCTCCGACAGTGCGGCGCTCCCTCAGTACTGCCCCTCCGACAGTGCGCCGCTCCCTCAGTACTGCCCCTCCGACACTGCGGCGCTCCCTCAGTACTGCCCCTCTGACGGTGCGGCGCTCCTTCAGTACTAGCAACCGGGGAGCGTCGGCCTGGATTATGGGGTCAGGATTCTGGTGCTGGGCTCGAACCCATGGCCTTCTCATTGGGAGGCAGAGAGTTACGGCTGACACCCAGAGTTGCGGATTGTAATCCTCCCCTATTGATATATACAAAAAAGTGTTTGTGCTGTGAGTGTGATATTTTGAAGCGATTCAGTGAGGGACTGTGCGGAGACAACCTGCTCACAGCTGCTGCACTCTGTTCTATATTTATAACTGGTAACCAGTCTCGGGGGTTATGTAATTGTACCATCTGCGACGCAATGCTGACTCACTAAAACAATTAAATGACAGAATGCCTCGCGTTTCTCCAGCGTCTTGCACGACCTCAGGAATTGACAAATCGCTTCACAGCCAATGAAGTATTTTTCGAGGTGTCTCCACTGTTGTAATGTGGAAAACACGGCAGCCAATTTGCGCACAACAAGCTCCCACAAACAGCAATGGGATAACTGAGCAGATAATCTGTTTTTAGTGATGTTGGTTGAGGGATAAATATTGGCCCCAAGGACACCGGGGAGATCTCCCCTCCCCTGCTCTTCTTCGAAATCGAGCCATGGGGTCTTTTACATCCACCTGAGAGGGCAGACACAGTCCACGGTTTTAACGTCTCATCCGAAAGACGGCACCTCCGACAGTGCGGCGCTCCCTCAGTACTGCCCCTCCGACAGTGCGCCGCTCCCTCAGTACTGCCCCTCCGACAGTGCGCCGCTCCCTCAGTACTGGCCCCTCTGACAGTGCGGCGCTCCCTCAGTACTGCCCCTCCGACAGTGCACCGCTCCCTCAGTACTGCCCCTCCGACAGTGCGGCGCTCCCTCAGTACTGCCCCTCCGACAGTGCGGCGCTCCCTCAGTACTGCCCCTCCGACAGTGCGCCGCTCCCTCAGTACTGCCCCTCCGACGGTGCGGCGCTCCCTCAGTACTGCCCCTCCGACAGTGCGGCGCTCCCTCAGTACTGCCCCTCCGACAGTGCGGCGCTCCCTCAGTACTGCCCCCTCCGACAGTGCGGCGCTCCCTCAGTACTGCCCCTCTGACACTGCGGCGCTCCCTCAGTACTGCCCCTCTGACACTGCAGCGCTCCCTCAGTACTGCCCCGCTGACACTGCAGCGCTCCCTCAGTACTGCCCCTCTGACACTGCAGCGCTCCCTCAGTACTGCCCCGCCGACAGTGCGGCACTCCCTCAGTACTGCCCCTCCGACAATGCGGTGATCCCTCAGTACTGCCCCTCCGACAGTGCGGCGCTCCCTCAGTGCTGCCCCGCCGACAGTGCGGCACTCCCTCAGTACTGCCCCTCTGACAGCGTGGCGCTCCCTCAGTACTGCCCCTCCGACAGTGCGGCGCTCCCTCAGTGCTGCCCCGCCGACAGTGCGGCACTCCCTCAGTACTGTCCCTCCGACAGTGCAGCGCTCCCTCAGTACTGCCCCTCTGACACTGCAGCGCTCCCTCAGTGCTGCCCCTCCGACAGTGCGGCGCTCCCTCAGTACTGCCCCTCCGACAGTGCGGCGCTCCCTCAGTACTGCCCCTCTGACACTGCAGCGCTCCCTCAGTGCTGCCCCTCCGACAGTGCGGCGCTCCCTCAGTACTGCCCCTCCGACAGTGCGGAGCTCCCTCAGTACTGCCCCTCCGACAGTGCGGCGCTCCCTCAGTACTGCCCCTCTGACACTGCAGCGCTCCCTCAGTGCTGCCCCTCCGACAGTACTCTAACCCTGCCAGTCCAGCACTGGAGTGAGCGCTGCACTGTCAGAGTGGCCGTCTTTCACATGAGATTTTAAAACGTGCGCCCCATGTGCCGTCTCAGGTGGACGTAAGAGATCCCAGGGCCACTGTTGGACGAAGAGCAAAGGAGTTGACCTCCCCGGTGTCCCGGGCCCAATATTTACCCCTGAACCAACATCACTAAAAAAAACTGATGCACTGGTCATTTACTCATTGCTCTATGTGGGCGCTTTCTGTGCGCAAATTGGCTGCCGCGTTTCCCTGCAAAACAACAGCAGTTCCGGTCCCCACATTGCAGGAAAGATGTGATTGCGCTGGCGAGGGTGCAGAGGAGATTTACAAGGATGTTGCCGGAAGTAGAGAATAAGAACATAAGAAATAGGAGCAGGAGTAGGCCAATCGGCCCCTCGAGCCTGCTCCGCCATTCAATAAGATCATGGCTGATCTGATCCTAACCGCCAATCCACTATCACAGAACCATCTCCTGAATCTAACAGAATTAGACACACGAAATAGGAGCAGGGATCAGGCTACACGGGCCCCTGGGCCCACTCCGCTAACCACAGGGCCATGACCGATCCGAACCTGGACTCATGTCCAAATTCCTGCCCGCTCCCCGTAACCCTTAATTCCCTTTACTTCTAGGAAACTGTCTATTTCTGTTTTAAATTTATGTAATGATGTAGCTTCTACAGCTTTTTGGGGCAGCATATTCCATGGACCTACCACCCTCTGAGTGAAGTTAGTACAAAGGGATCTGGGGGTCCTGGTGCACGAAACTCAAAAGGTTAGTATGCAGGTGCAGCAAGTGACACCCAGGTCTCTTTGCACTTCCCCTTCTCCCAATCTATTGCCATTCAAATAATAATCTGCCTTCCTGTTTTTGCCACCAAAGTGGATAACCTCACATTTATCCACATTATACTGCATTTGCCATGTTTCTGCCCAATCACCCAACCTGTCCAAATCGTACTGGAGCTTCACGACATCCTCCTCACAGCATACCCTCCCACCCAGGCTTTGTGTCGTCTGCAAATTTGGAGATATTACATCCAATTCCCTCGACCAGATCATTAATATATATATTGTGAACAGCTGGGGTCCACACTAGTCACTGCCTGCCACTCGGAAAATGACCCGTTTATTCCAACTCTTTGCTTTCTGTCCGCCAACCAGTTCTCTATCCAAGTCAATACCTTGCCCCCAATCCCATGTGCCTTAATTTTGCACGCTAATCTCTTATGTGGGACCTTCCCCTCAAATCCCCTCTAAACCTTCCACCAATTACTTTAAATCTGTGCTCCCTGGTTATTGACCCCTCTGCTAAGAGAAATAGTTCCTTCCTAGCCACTCTATCTAGGCCTCTCGTAATTTTATACACCTCAATTAAATCTCCCCTCAGCCTCCTCTGTTCCAATTAAAACAACCCCAGCCTATCCAATCTTTCCTCATAGCTAAAATTCCCCAGCCCAGGCACCATCCTCGTAAATCTCCTCTGCACCCCCTCCAGTGCAATCACATCCTTCCTGTAATGTGGTGACCAGAACTGCACGCTGTACTCTAGCTGAGGCCTAACTAGTGTTTTATACAGTTGAAGCATAAACCTCCCTGCTCTTGTATTCTATGCCTCGGCTAATAAAGGCAAGAATCCCATCTCAGTCTTAAATGGCCTTCCTCTTATCCTGAGACTGTGCCCCCTAGTTCTAGACTCTCCAGCCAGGGGGGAAACAGCCTCTCAGCATCTACATGTCAAGCCTTCTAAGAATGTTATATGCGGGAATCGGAAGTACAATATCCAAATCTTGAGATGACACCAAATTGGGGAGTGTAGTTAATGCAGAGGAGTACAGCGACAAAATACAGGAATTACTATGATTCTATGAATTCTGCCCTCTTGAGCAATCCCCCGATTTCCATCACTCCACCATTGGCGGCCGTGCCAATTAAGAAGGCCAATGGAATGTTGGCTTTCATTGCTAGGGGGATAGAATATAAAAATAGGGAGGTATTGCTTCAGTTGTACAAGGTATTGGTGAGGCCGCACCTGGAATGCTGCGTACAGTTTTGGTGTCCATACTTAAGAAAGGACATACTTGCTCTCGAGTCAGTACAAAGAAGGTTCACTCGGTTAATCCCGGGGATGAGGGGATGGACATATGAGGAGAGGTTGAGTAGATTGGGACTCTACTCATTGGAGTTCAGAAGAATGAGAGGCGATCTTATTGAAACATATAAGATTGTGAAGGGGTTGGATCGGGTGGATGCGGGGAAGATGTTCCCGATGATGGGTGAAACTAGAACTAGGGGGCATAGTCTTAGACTAAGGGGCTGCTCTTTCAAAACTGAGATGAGGAGGAACTACTTCACTCAGAGGGTGGTAGGTCCATGGAATATTCTGCCCCAAAAAGCTGTAGAAGCTACATCATTACATAAATTTAAAACAGAAATAGACAGTTTCCTAGAAGTAAAGGGAATTAAGGGTTACGGGGAGCGGGCAGGAATTTGGACATGAGTCTAGGTTCAGGTCGGTCATGGCCCTGTGGGTAGCGGAGCGGGCCCAGGGGCCGTGTAGCCTGATCCTGCTCCTATTTTGTGTGTCTAATTCTGTTAGATTCAGGAGATGGTTCTGTGATAGTGGATTGGCGGTTCGGATCAGATCAGCCATGATCTTATTGAATGGCAGAGCAGGCTCGAGGGGCCGATTGGCCTACTCCTGCTCCTATTTCTTATGTTCTTATGTTATGTTCCTCATCTCAGTTTTGAAAGAGCAGCCCCTTATTCTAAGACTATGCCCCCTAGTTCTAGTTTCACCCATCATCGGGAACATCCTCCCCGCATCCACCCGATCCAACCCCTTCACAATCTTATATGTTTCAATAAGATCGCCTCTCAGTCTTCTGAACTCCAATGAATCTTAGCTGTGAGGAAAGACTGGATAGGCTGGGTCCTTTTTCCTTGGAATAGAGGAGGCTGAGGGGAGACCTTACTGAGGTGTATAAAATTATGAGGGGCCTAGATAAAGTCAATAGAAAGTACTTGTTTTCCTTAGCAGAGGGATCAAAAAACCAGGGGGCATCGATTTAAAGTAATTGGTGGAAGGTTTAGAGGGGATTTGAGGGGAAATGTCTTCACCCAGAGGGTGGTGGGGGTCTGGAACTCACTGCCTGAAAGGCTGGTAGAGGCAGGAACCGTAACCACATTTAAACAGTACTTGGATGTGCACTTGGGATGCTGTAACCTGCAGGGCTACGGACTAAGAGCTGGGACGTGGGATTAGGCTGGATAGGTCTTTGTTGGCCGGCGCGGACACGATGGGCCGAAATGGCCTCCTTCCGTGCTGTAACGTTCTCTGATTCTATGAACAGCGAGCACACTTTCAAACAGCACTTCCTTGGCTGTAAGCCGCTTTGGGACGTCCTGAGGTTGTGAAAGGCGCTGGGGAACTGGGATTTCTTTTATTTTTGGGATCCCCGTGCAGTGGGATGGTACAGGAAGTCCTGAGGTGGAAAATAACACTGATGTGTTGAAAATAACTACGTTTAAAGATCAGGGGGATGGATTACAAGTGGCTTGATGAGCTGAACTAGACCGAGGATATTTGAATCGAACGCTCGGGCCAGCTCCCGATCAGTTACATCCGTTAATCCCAGGCTAAATATATCGTGGAAGATCGTCGGGGGGTCACAGCCAGTGAAAGTTAGCGGAGATAGAGCTTGACATATTACGTTTCACCGAGTGCCCGGTGGCCAGTTTTGCCGGTGCTTACAAAAGCAAGGAAACTTCACCAAACCTTTCCAAGCCATTCTTCTCTTCAGCAGTCCCTCGGAACCGAGGATGACTTGCTTCCACATTAAAAATGAGTTCTCAGCTGACTGATGAGTCCAATGCGGGACCTGCAGTCTCTGTCACAGGTGGGGCAGACGGTGGTTGAAGGGGCGGGTGGGTGGGGTGCTTGGGTTGACGTGCACTCCTTGCGCTGCCTGTGCTTGGCTTCCGCTTGCTCCCGGCGAAGAGACTCGAGGTGTTCGGCACCTTCCCGGATGCTTCTCCTCCACTTTGTGCGGTCTTGGGCCAGGGATTCCCAGGTGTCGGTGGGGATGTTACACTTTTTCAAGGAGGCTTTGAGGGTGTCCTTGAAGCGTTTCCTCTGCCCACCTGGGGCTCTCATGCCGTGCCGGAGCTCCGAGTAGAGCGCTTGTTTTGGGAGTCTTGTATCGGGCATGCGGACAATGTGACCCGTCCATCGGAGCTGATCGAGTGTGGTCAAAGCTTCGATGCTGGGGATGTTGGCCTGAGCGAGAACACTGACATTGGTGCGCCTATCCGGCCAATGGATTTACAGGATCTTGCGGAGGCAGTGTTGGTGGTACCTCTCCAGTGCTTTGAGGTGCCTGCTGTACATGGTCCATGTCTCTGAGGCAAACAGCAGGGCGGGTATCACTGCTGCTCTGTAGACCATGAGCTTAGTGCCGGGTTTGAGGTCCTGGTCTTCAAACACTCTCTTCCTCAGGCGACCGAAGGCTGCACTGGCACACTGAAGGCGGTGTTGGACTTTGTCGTCGACGTCTGCCCTTGTTGACAGTAGGCTCCCGAGCTGGTGAGGCCTCAGCTAGAGCGTTGCCGCTCAATTCTGGGCACCGCAACAGCCTGGACTTATACAGAAACATAGAAGATAGGAGCAGGAGTAGGCCATTCGGCCCCTCGAGCCTGCTCCGCCATTCAATGCGATCATGGCTGATCATCCAAATTCAGTACCCTGTCCCTGCTTTCTCCCCATATCCCTTGATCCCCTTAGCTGTAAGAAAGATATCTAACTCCTTCTTGAATATATTTAATGAATTGGCCTCAACTGCCTTCTGTGGTAGAGAATTCCACAGGTTCACCACTCTCTGGGTGAAGAAATTCCTCCTCATCTCAGTCCTAAATGGCTTACCCCTTATCCTTAGATTGTGACCCCTGGTTCTGGACTCCCCCGCCATCGGGAACATCCTTCCTGCATCTAGTCTTGTTAGAACTTTATAAGTAAAACGTCCCAAGGCGCTTCACAGGAGCCGGGATCAGACAAGATTTGAGACCGAGCCACATGAGGAACTATTAGGGACAAGCGATGCAAAGCTTGGTCAATGAGGTAGGTTGTAAAGAGCGTCATAAAGGAGGGGGGAGAGGTGGGAGGCGGAGAGGATTAGGGAGGAAACTCGAGAACTGAGGGCCCAGTCGGCTGAAGCACATAAGAACATAAGAAATAGGAGCAGGAGTAGGCCAATCGGTCCCTCGAGCCTGCTCCGCCATTCAATAAGATCATGGCTGATCTGATCCTAACCGCCAATCCACTATCACAGAACCATCTCCTGAATCTAACAGAATTAGACACATGAAATAGGAGCAGGATCAGGCTACACGGCCCCTGGGCCCGCTCTGCTACCCACAGGGCCATGACCGATCCGAACCTAGACTCATGTCCAAATTCCTGCCCGCTCCCCGTAACCCTTAATTCCCTTTACTTCTAGGAAACTGTCTATTTCTGTTTTAAATTTATGTAATGATGTAGCTTCTACAGCTTTTTGGGGCAGCATATTCCATGGACCTACCACCCTCTGAGTGAAGTAGTTCCTCCTCATCTCAGTTTTGAAAGAACAGCCCCTTATTCTAAGACTATGCCCCCTAGTTCTAGTTTCACCCATCATCGGGAACATCCTCCCCGCATCCACCCGATCCAACCCCTTCACAATCTTATATGTTTCAATAAGATCGCCTCTCATTCTTCTGAACTCCAATGAGTAGAGTCCCAATCTACTCAACCTCTCCTCATATGTCCATCCCCTCATCCCCGGGATTAACCGAGTGAACCTTCTTTGTACTGACTCGAGAGCAAGTATGTCCTTTCTTAAGTATGGACACCAAAACTGTACGCAGTATTCCAGGTGCGGTCTCACCAATACCTTGTACAACTGAAGCAATACCTCCCTGTTTTTATATTCTATCCCCCTAGCAATGAAAGCCAACATTCCATTGGCCTTCTTAATTGGCACGGCCGCCAATGGTGGAGTGATGGAAATCGGGGGATTGCTCAAGAGGGCAGAATTCATAGAATCATAGTAATTCCTGTATTTTGTCGCTGTACTCCTCTGCATTAACTACACTCCCCAATTTGGTGTCATCTCAAGATTTGGATATTGTACTTCCGATTCCCGCGTATAACATTCTTAGAAGGCTTGACATGTGGATGCTGAGAGGCTGTTTCCCCCCTGGCTGGAGAGTCTAGAACTAGGGGGCACAGTCTCAGGATAAGAGGAAGGCCATTTAAGACTGAGATGGGATTCTTGCCTTTATTAGCCGAGGCATAGAATACAAGAGCAGGGGGGTCATGCTTGAATTGTATAAAACACTAGTTAGGCCTCAGCTGGAGTACTGGGTACAGTTCTGGTCACCACATTACAGGAAGGATCAAATCAAATCGAATCAAATCAAATCAAATCAACTTTTATTGTCATTGTTAGTGCACAAGTGCAGTACAACGAAATGTAGGCTTGCGGCTCCCGAGAGTGTACATTTAGATTAAGACACTTAAACATTTCAACATACATTTGGCTTGTAATACATTAACATAAACATAACCATAATAAAGTGCATTGGCAGATGTGCAGGCTTTAGGGTTTATTTGTGGAGTTCAGTAGGATGACAGCCCTGGGAAAGAAGCTGTTCCTAAATCTGGTCGTTCGGGCGCGAATGCATCTGTAGCGTCTCCCAGATGGCAGGAGGGCGAACAGACTGTGGCTGGGGTGGGTAGGGTCTTTGATGATGGACCGTGACCTCCGTAGACAGCGTTTCTGGTATATGTGCTCTATGGTCGGTAGCCGGGTGCCGGTAATGCGTTGGGCAGTTTTGACTACCCGCTGCAGGGCTTTCCGGTCATAGTAGCTACAGCTGCCATACCATACTGTGATACAGTTCGTCAGGATGCTCTCTATTGTGCAGCGATAAAAGTTAGAGAGGATCAGGGTGACAGGTTACATCCCTTCAGCCTCCTTAGGAAATATAGGCGCTGCTGGGCCTTCTTCACCAGAGAGGAGGTATTGAGGGACCAGGAGAGGTCCTCCGTGATGTGGACTCCGAGGAACTTAAAGCTGTCCACCCTTTCCACCACAGCCCCATTGATGTGGATGGGGGTGTGACTTCCGTCTTTAGACTTCCTGAAGTCCACAATGATTTCTTTGGTTTTCTTGATGTTAAGGGCCAGGTTGTTATCGGCGCACCACTTCACGAGATGCTGGACCTCCTCCCTGTAGGCTGACTCATCGTTGTTGGTGATCTGGCCTACTACCGTGGTGTCATCCGCAAACTTGATGATGGTGTTGGAACCATGAACAGGGAGTAGAGGAGGGGGCTCAGCACACATCCTTGTGGGGCCCCCGTGTTCAGGGTCAGGGGGGGAAGGTGTGGTTACCTAGTTTGACAGACTGGGGTCTGTTTGTTAGGAAGCCCAGGGTCCAGTTGCAGAGGGAAGTGTTCAGGCCAAGAGTTTGGAGTTTGGTGGCCAGCTTGTTGGGGACGATAGTGTTGAATGCTGAGCTGTAGTCTATGAACAGCATTCTGATGTAGGTCTTCTTACCATCTAGATTGTACTAGAGAGGGTACAGAGGAGATTTACGAGGATGGTGCCTGGGCTGGGGAATTTTAGCTATGAGGAAAGATTGGATAGGCTGGGGTTGTTTTCCTTGGAACAGAGGAGGCTGAGGGGAGATTTAATTGAGGTGTATAAAATTATGAGGGGCCTAGAGTGGATAGGAAGGAGCTATTTCCCCTAGCAGAGAGGTCAATAACCAGGGAGCACAGATTTAAAGTAATTGGTGGAAGGTTTAGAGGGGATTTGAGGGGAAGGTCCCACATAAGAGATTAGCGTGCAAAATTAAGGCACATGGGATTGGGGGCAAGGTATTGACTTGGATAGAGAACTGGTTGGCGGACAGAAAGCAAAGAGTTGGAATAAACGGGTCATTTTCCGAGTGGCAGGCAGTGACTAGTGTGGACCCCAGCTGTTCACAATATATATTAATGATCTGGTCGAGGGAATTGGATGTAATATCTCCAAATTTGCAGACGACACAAAGCTGGGTGGGAGGGTAAGCTGTGAGGAGGATGTCGTGAAGCTCCAGTACGATTTGGACAGGTTGGGTGATTGGGCAGAAACATGGCAAATGCAGTATAACGTGGATAAATGTGAGGTTATCCACTTTGGTGGCAAAAACAGGAAGGCAGATTATTATTTGAATGGCAATAGATTGGGAGAAGGGGAAGTGCAACGAGACCTGGGTGTTCTTGTGCACCAGTCGCTGAAGGTAAGCATGCAGGTGCAGCAGGCGGTTAAGAAGGCAAATGGTACGTTGGTCTTCGTAGCAAGAGGGTTCGAGTACAGGAACAAGGATGTCTTGCTGCAGTTGTACAGGGCCTTGGTGAGACCACACCTTGAGTATTGTGTGCAGTTTTGGTCACCTTACCTGAGGAAGGACGTTCTTGCCATGGAAGGAGTTCAGCGAAGATTCACCAGGCTGATACCTGGGATGGCAGGAATGACGTATGAGGAGTGATTGTGTCAATTGGGCTTATACTCACTGGAGTTTAGAAGATTGCGAGGGGATCTCATCGAAACCTATAAAATTCTAACAGGACTAGACAGACTAGATGCAGGAAGGATGTTTCTGATGGCCGGGGAGTCCAGAACCAGGGGTCACAGTGTAAGGATAAGGGGTAAGCCATTTAGGACTGAAATGAGGAGGAATTTCTTCACCCAGAGAGTGGTGAACCTGTGGAATTCTCTGCCACAGAGGGCGGTGGAGGCCAGTTCATTAAATATATTCAAGAAAGAGTTGGATATATTTCTTAAGGCTAAAGGGGTCAAGGGATATGGGGAGAAGGCAGGGACAGGGTACTGAGTTCGGATGATCAGCCATGATCTCAATGAATGGCGGAGCGGGCTCGAAGGGCCGAATGGCCTACTCCTACTCCTATCTTCTATGTTTCTATGTTTCTTCACCCAGAGGGTCGTGGGGGTCTGCAACTCACTGCCTGAAAGGGTGGTAGAGGCAGGAATCCTAACCACATTTAAAAAGTACTTGGATATGCGCTTGAAGTGCCGTAACCTACAGGGCTACGGGCCAAGAGCTGGAAAGCGAGATTAGGCTGGATAGCTCTTTGTCGGCCGGCACGGACAAGATGGGCCGAATGGTTTCCTTCTGTGCTGTAACTTTCTATGATTCTATGAGGAGGAATTTCAGAGGGTGGTGAATCTTTGGAATTTTCTACCCCAGAGGGCTGTGGAGGCTCAGTCGTTGAGTATATTCAAGGCGGAGATCGATAGATTTTTGGGCGCTAGGTGAATCGAGGGATATGGGGATCGGGCGGGAAAGTGGAGTTGAGGTCGAAGATCAGGGTTTTTATGCCCTAGAGGAATATATGTTTGTTGCAAGTTATGCATTATTTCCTTGAATGTTAGCCATTGTATGTCCACCCTCATACCTTTCAGTGTAGTCTCCCAATCTACCATGGTCAACTTGTCCCTCATACCCTTGTAGTTTCCTCTGTTTAGATTGAAGACCTTAGTTTCAGATTGGACTACATCACTCTCAAACTTAATGTAAAATATCAATCATATTATGGTCACTTGTCCCTAAAGGCCCCTTTACCACAAGATTATTGATTTGTAGGATTCGCAAAATTGAACTTTATATTATAAGGGTCGAATGGCAGAAGAGGCCATGATTTTAAAGACTGTTTTAAAAGAAGCCCAGGAAAAGGGGGCATTCAAAATGTCCGTCAGACCCCGTGACTAAGCTTTGGACACTTTTAAAAATGATTCCTGCAGTCCTCAGACAGTTTTGTGGATTCAACCCACAGTAAGTTCTGGAAGCCGTTTCTGAGTAAACGAAACCAGGACATCTGCATAAATGCATATAGATTGGGTACAGATCCAAACAGATCGGCCTGTAGATAAAGGCCATCTAAATGTTTACCCAGACAAAGGGTACAGTTTCATATTCATGAGGAAAGCATCAAGGACTCGTTAAAGACATCTGCAGGACATTAAAAACAATGAAGGTCATTCTAGACCAGAGATGGCCCGTTACCGGCCATCCCGACTATACTTAAAAATATAATAACTCCCCGTTATGACCCAAGCCCGCCAAAAGTAAAAACAAAAGACTACCTTGATTTGGCGCAAGATAAGGACTTCGGATGAGAAGTATAATTGGGGGACACCCGGGGTAGTTTAGTATGCTCTTCATCATCGTGGGTCGATTATATGTCGTTCAGATGATCAGCATCATGGCATCATCTTCAGGTAGAGGGGTGAGTGTTCCAGCTTTCTGAGTTTTACAGAGCGCTGCTCTGAAGAAAATTCGCGTGGCTCCAGCAGGTTGGAGAAGAAGATCAAGAAGGTAGTCCGCATCCCGTCCCGAGGTAACTCGATCCACCCTGGATCGGGAGAAGAGACAAAAGCAAACTACAGAGGACAGCAAGATGAGGGCCAGCCCGGACTGCCTCTGACCGGGGTCGAGCAGACAATCCCCGACCCCGCCGACACCCAGGCCAGCCGGCATCCAGCCGTCCCCGACCCCCACCTCAGGAGAGAGGTGCGGCGCAGCTCGCTGGAGCTCCACAGACCACGTGGAGACAGGACGCCTGGAAGGATCAAAACGCAAGACTTCAAAACCTTACACGTTTCCAATTGGACTGGTGAGCATGTTTTCTGGCCCTTCATAGTCAGATCTAGATAGGTTAAAGGGGGTGGACAGTTAATGGTATGATTAACATGAGTTGTTGTCCCCCGTTGTTCCGTGTATTTCCTCATTTCGTGATGATCTTTGTAAAGTATAATGGCCTAGAAATTCAGTTTGGGCCCGCCAGCTGGTTTGCGCCCAAAAGTTAGCGCTGAGCGCGGAGCCAGTTGCGCCCGTCAGATATTCGGCTTTTGCGCCCCAAGTCGGAACCGGGCGCTATTCCAGGGTGTGCCCGCCCCCGCTTGGGGCGCTGAAACTGAATTTCAGCGCTGTAGGCGCCGCTGCGCCACCCGATGCGGTGCGGCAGGCTGCGGTACTGCAGGCCTCCTCCTTCTCTTAAGGTGGAGGTGCCTGCAACGGGGAGATCGCCGCTGGATTGTGCCGGCAAATGAGCCCGGCACCACGGAGAAGTGCCGGGCTCGCGGAAAGCAGCCAGCAATGCTGCGGGGGGGGGGTCGGGTGGTGGAGGAGGCCGGGGAAGGAGGTGCGGGCAGGCGGCGGCCGAAAAAGGGGCCGGCCGCACCTCCACCTTTATGCGCCTCACTAAGGCTGCAGTAAGGCCCTGGTCTCCGGATGTAAGTAGCGGCCGCCACGGAGGAGGCGGCGGCAACTGAATATGGGATTCGGGCCGGCATCGGGGTGGAACCGGGGCACTGCGCACACCGATGACGTCATCGGTGCCGGCGCAGCGCTACCGGCTACCGCCGCCATTGCCGCAGCGCTGAATATCAGCGCGATCTCCTCTATTGGCGCAAAAGCCCTCTTTGGGCGAAAACTGGGCGCAAAGCCAACCGAATTTCTAGGCCAATATGTCTGTATCCGTTTTAGTTAGCAATGTACTGTTTTGAGTTGTTTTTCCCTCCCATGCACTCCCTTATTCTGCTTGCATTTGATTTGTATGTTTTCCATTTGCAATAAAATTTCATTTCGTTTCATTCAACTTGGTCTACCAGGGTTTTCTCTGCATTGTGGTTCCTGCACCTACGTCCAGTGTCGAGAATCTAAGGGGTGAGTGGGTCGAACCACTCAAAGTTTTACTGTGCAACCGGGAGGGGAAGAGAGAGGCCTCTAGGGAGAGAAACCTCTGCGAACCCCGAAGGACCGAAACCCCTTACAGATTAGCCCTTTCTCATTACACAGTACCAGATCCAGAATAGCCTGTGGTTCCTCCACATACTGATCCAGGAAACCATCTCGCATTAATTTTGCTAGTACTGTTTTTTTACTAATAATTGGCCAGAACTTTGGATCCCCATGGGTGAGTACGCGCTGTGTACTCATGCGTAGGCCCAACGAAAGTGCCGGTTTCGAGCATGCACTGTGCATGCGCTGGAAACCGGAACTTCCGTGCCCTTAAAGGAAGGGGTTCACAGGTCGAACGCGTGCGCCGGAGAGGCAGCGCGTATGCCTGGAATTTCTGGGTTTTTTGCAGGTCTCTCCAGGAGGGTAAGTCTCCAGGAGCTATGCTTTTAAAAAGCAGTCACAGGGCCTGCTTTTAACAAGGTAAGTGGTGAATTAAGTTACATTAAAACATTTTTTCCACAGGTTTATTATTTTTAAATACGTTAAAGAAAGGTAAGTTTATTTTTAGCCCCTTTAGAAACTGTAATTACTGTAATTTTTCAAAAATTTAAAATATTGTTTAAAATAGTTATTTTATGTAATTTATAGTTATTTTAAAAATGTGATTTTTAAAAAATTTATTTGAGGTTTTGGTGATGTTTTGGGGCTGAATTGTATTCATAGATTTGACAGGTCTTCCTGTCAAATCTATGAATGAAGCATTCCCTGCTACCATTGGCTCTCCATGGCCCACGTGATCCCAGGGGATGCTTCGAGCTAACTGCGCCCCTGGGATACACAAGCACTGTGCGCCGGCAGTTGGAGGAGGCCCAGGATCGGAATCCCATGTGGGCCCACAGCTCAACGGCTGGCGCGCTAGGTAAGTGCAGGTCGGGGGGGCTTGCACCCGCGGGAAGCCCCCCGACCCGAATTTCTGGGCCATTCATTTCTTTAAGTTCCTCATTCTCGTCACGCCCATGGTTTTCTCGTATTTCTGGGCGGGGCGAGACCGTGGAGGGATTTGAAAACAAGGATGAGGATTTTGATATCGAGGCGCTGCTTAACCGGGAGGCAATGTAGGCCAGCGAGCACAGGGGGAGATGGGTGAACGGGACTTGGAGCGAGTTAGGACATGGGCAGCAGAGTTTTGGATGACCTCAAGTTTACGTAGGGTGGAATGTGGAAGGCCAGCCAGGAGTGTGTTGGAATAGTCAAGTCTAGAGGTAACAAAGGCATGGATGAGGGTTTCAGCAGCAGATGAGCTGAGGCAAGGGCGGAAGTCATAGAGTTATAACGGCACAGAAGGAGGCCATTCGGCCCATCGAGTCCATGCCGGCTCTCTGTAGAGCAATCCAGTCAGTCCCATTCCCCCGCTCTATCCCCGTAGCCCTGCAAGTTCATTTCGCTCAAGTGCCTATCCAGTCTCCCCTTGAAAACATTGAGAAATTCGGCTGTTAGCGCCACCGATTAGCGCCTAAAGAGGCCGAAAAGTGGGGCGCTAGCCAATTTCCGGCCGGGCGCAGGGCGCATAGCGCCTCGCCTCATATTGAGCATGCATTTAGCGCCGGTGCTAAATCTTAGCGCCCGCTCATGGGCGCAGGCAGATTATGATGTCATTTGAGTGTGCAACGCCTTTTGGGCGCCCCGGACCGGAAATTCAGTGGCGCCCCCCTCCGTAGCGCCTGGCGCTAATAGTGACAGCTTACCTGGAACCTTACCAAGTCGCTCTCGGGCTGGAGGAGCGTTATTTAAAGGGGACTGGTATGGTTTAAAAGCGGCAGCCATTTTTGGAGCACAACTTTCTCGAGAGCTACAAAGAGTTGCTGAGCTGCACACTGAGAGCCATTTGACCACTGAGCCAGTGCAGGCAGACGATCTTCAGCCTTCTGACCATCACCTTGCTGTTGGTGAGCCTTAACAACGGGGAACCTTCCTGTGGGCACTTATTATGGGGGCTGCATTGGAGGGGAGCGTCCTGCTGCTAAAGCATCGGGGAAGGGCACAGAGAAACATGGAGAGAGGGGCAGGCATGGCCAGACAGAGGAGGGTCAACAGACGTCGCCACAGCAGACCTTACGCTGGCAGGGTTTTCCGACAGCAGTTTTCCTACATAGACATGTCGGAGGAGCAGTGTATCAGAAGGCTGCGCTTTACAAAGGAGGTGGTGACTGAGCTGTGCCAGCTGCTTCAGCTAGATCTGCAGCCTCAGATAAGGTGCAGGACATCTCTGTCGGTGGCTGAGAAGATGCTTGCTGCCCTGAACTTCTACGCGAGCGGCTCTTCTCAGGCTGTGCATCAGAGGCTGATCAGAAGTAGCTTCTAGGCCCCTCTCACGGAATGCTTGCTGCCATTCCAAGAACAGGAATGGAACCGGTCTGATACCCCCAAGCCTGTGAAGGGCAAGATGCATGTAAATAGCAGACATGGCCATTGTAAATGAAGAAAGTGTTTTATTACACAAAATGTGGTTCCTTCAAACATGAGAAAGCAATGGCAACAGAAAGCAAAACGAATACACTGACACATAACTATTATCTCACACCCGGGAGACTGTCCAAAACATAAATCACATTCCGACCATCTTCCTTGGCCTTGATTCCACTGCGCCAGCCAAAGCATCCAATGCCCCATCAGTGAAGCGTTCCGCCCTCTGCCTCACCCTTTCCATGTTTTGCTAGGCTGGTGCGCCACAGGTAGGCTCCCACCGATTTGAAGGCCTACAAGGCAGTGAGTGTGTCTGGTGATCCTAATTGACCCGCCCCTTTAAGAGCTGTCCGGCGCCAGTGTGTCTCAGGGTCAGTGATTATTGAGAGCACCTGCGCTGCGCCTGGCCGCCGCGAAATTGGGTTGCGCCGCCGGGTTAGCGCCTTAGGAGTCCCGTGCAGCGCCTGATTTAACGCCGCAATCACCATCAGGGGCGCAGCTACCCAATACCTAGGTGGCGCTAAACTTAGCGCTTCGCCAGGATTAGCGCCCCAAATGGGGCGATACCGAATTTCTAGCCCTGAGTGTCTCCGCTTCCACCAGTCCCGGTGGGGAAATCTACTGGAGGATCGCAAACTGGCTGCCGCGTCTCCCACATAACAACAGTGACCACACTCCAAAAGTACTTCATTGGCTGTAAAGTGCTTTGAGATGTCCGGTGGTCGTGAAAGGCGCTATATAAATGCAAGTCATTCTTTCTTTCAAAATACAACTGTCGAAGAACCCTTGGCGAGTTGCTGCAGTGCATCTTGTAGAGGTGTAAGGCTCGCAAAATTACACAGAAGTAAGAAAGAAGAGATATTGGACTGGTTGAATTAATATTGGACTAAAAGGGCTTAAAATCAAAACCCCAGGAAGATTTGGCTAGTTTTAAAAGGCATGTTCAGGCCTGTGGAAAACTGTGACAAAGGGGAGATGGGATGGGCCCCCTGAAACACAGACAGTTTGAGTATTGGGCCGTCTGGGAATGTTCTGGGCCACCCCAACCTTCTACATAAGGACAATAAAACCTGTTCCCGCCGAAACTCACAGAGCCACCAAGAACATGAATAAAACAATACATGCCAACAGTCAACAAAACAAAGAACATGGCCCCAGCAGGAATAGACAATCAAACCTGCTGTGCAGGATATCTACCTTGAGAGGTGCCGGGGGAAGGCCCTGAGAATCATCAAAGACGCGAGTCACCCCAGCCACAACCTCTTCGCCCTGCTCCCGTCCGGTAAAAGATACCGAAGCATACGGTCTCGTACCAGCAGGTTTCGAAACAGCTTCTACCCCCAGGCCATAAGACTCATGAACGAATAATTTATTATTATTTATTACTGTTGTTTTATTTATTATTACTGTCTTTCTATTCGTATTTCTATCATTGTTATGCCATATTTATTCCAATGTTGGGAGGACTTGTAAAAATCAACATTTCATTGTGCAGTACACACGTCTGCTGCATATATGACAAATAAAATTGAATTGAATTGAATTGAATTGAAAACAGCAGTTTAAAACCAATCAGAAAGATTTCCAAAATGCTTTACACGTTTTAAACTGGTTTCAAGGCAATCCCAAAACCAGTTGAAGGCCAATTAAAGTTAGATGGACCATCCCCGAAGCTCGTTAAAGTTTTAAAACATATTAAAAATAAGGAGCCCGCCAAATTTAACAAAGGATTCAGAGATTTGGCGGTCAGATAAGCCAGGCCTCAAAACAGTATAATTGAAGCCTGCTTCTTCAGTGAAACAGATCATCATCGGAGCACACAGCCAGCACGTTGAGTTCAGTACAGGAGAGAAAGGACGGTTCAAAAAAAGATCTCATCATCACCGTACTTAGAATCGGAGACTTGAAGAAAGAAGAACAAAACAGAAGGCCTCAAGAAACCAACAACTACCAATATTACCACCAACCAGGTAATAGTGGGCCACCGCGACCAACAAGAAACCAACCAACAAGAAGTCGAAAATCCACAAACTTGTTTCCACTCTACAGGCTAGTCTGACTTACCCCTGGGTCAGATTTGACACAAAAGACTCTAAAAACTTATACCTAACCAAAGAAAATTGTGTACTTACCCGATAAATCCAACTACGCAGCTAACCGCATCAGCGGACAGACCAAGACTGAAGACCCAGCGCAGGTGCAGTCTTCTACCATGTCCGGGGTACGGCAGGCCCCAACCGCCAGAACTAAAGAGAACCCCGAAATCGCGAACCTCTACAATCTGTCAAGAAAGTCGTTTGGTGAGCATTTCCTGGTCCTCTAGTTTTCAACCCAGTTAGGATAGTGGGGTTGGGAGGGTAAGGGATTTTGTCTATTGTAATTCGCCCTCGCATATTCTGAGTGTTCCCCACCCTTTTAGAGTATAAGTTTTATTGTATTGTATATTTTCCTGTCTCAAAATAAAGATCTCAATTCTTTTGACCAACCCAGGTGTCTGTTGCAAGTTCATTACAACCCCCAAATAAGTCCAAAGTCAAGAACCAAAGGAATGGGAGCGATTCGAACCACTCAGGATGTCAGACGTGAAGCTGACCACATACACCACCCCTTACAGAGGGTACACACTGCAGCCGCGGTGCGCCGGTGGTGGAGGGAGTGAATGTTTAAGGTGGTGGATGGGGTGCCGATCAAGCGGGCTTGCTTTGTCCTGGATGGTGTCGAGCTTCTTGAGTGTTGTTGGAGCTGCAACTCATCCAGGCAAGTGGAGAGTATTCCATCACACTCCTGACTTGTGGCATGTAGATGGTGGAAAGGCTTTAGGGAGTCAGGAGGTGAGACACTTGCCACAGAATACCCAGCCTCTGACCTGCTCTTGTTGCCACAGTATTTATGTGGCTGGTCCAGTTGGGTTTCTGGTCAATGGTGACCCCCCAGGATGTTGATGCTGGGGGGCTGAGGAACGTTGCATTGGCACCATGCTGTTGCTCTTGGAGTGACTTGAGGTTTTGCAACAAGCGAGATGAGCATAAAATCTTGAAGAAAAGAAAAAGACTTGCATTTCTATAGCGCCTTTCACGACCACCGGACGTCTCAAAGCGCTTTACAGCCAATGAAGTACTTTTGAAATGTAGTCACTGTTGTAATGTAGGAAACGCGGCAGCCAATTTGCGCACAGCAAGCTCCCACAAACAGCAATGGGATAACTGAGCAGATAATCTGTTTTTAGTGATGTTGGTTGAGGGATAAATATTGGCCCCAGGACACCGGGGAGAACTCCCCTCCCCTGCTCTTCTTCGAAATCGAGCCATGGGATCTTTTACGTCCACCTGAGAGGGCAGACACAGTCCACGGTTTTAACGTCTCATCCGAAAGACGGCACCTCCGACAGTGCGCCGCTCCCTCAGTACTGCCCCTCCGACAGTGCGGCGCTCCCTCAGTACTGCCCCTCCGACAGTGCGGCGCTCCCTCAGTACTGCCCCTCCGACAGTGCAGCGTTCCCTCAGTACCGGCCCTCTGACAGTGTGGCGCTCCCTCAGTACTGCCCCTCCGACAGTGCGGCGCTCCCTCAGTACTGCCCCTCCGACGGTGCAGCGCTCCCTCAGTACCGGCCCTCTGACAGTGTGGCGCTCCCTCAGTACTGCCCCTCCGACAGTGCGGCGCTCCCTCAGTACTGCCCCTCCGACGGTGCAGCGCTCCCTCAGTACTGCCTCTCCGACAGTGCGGCACTCCCTCAGTACTGCCCCTCCGACAGTGCGGCGCTCCCTCAGTACTGCCCCTCCGACAGTGCAGCGCTCCCTCAGTACTGCCGGTCGAACATTCCCCCGTTCTCCACGGAAGCCCCGGGACGCCGAGGGAGGCTGTTCGGCCCACCCCTACGCTGCTGGCCCCCTTGAACCCACCCCCCAAGGCCAACCCTTGCAATCTCCCAATAAATAAAGGTTTTCCCCCCCACACTTCCATCAATCTCTCTCTATTTCTCTCTATCAGTGGAACAGCAGCAGGGGCGCCGTTCTTTCTTTCCCTCTTGGGCTCCCTTCTTAAAAAAAACGTGGTTCAGGCTCCATTGCTGCTCAATTTCCCACTAGGCCGCGGCTGGTCCGGTTGCTAGGAGACCGTCAAGAGCGGTACGAGGCGGGGAGGGGGGCAGCAGTGCGCAGGCGCGGCGGGCTGAGGGGTGGGCGAGGCCGGCGTCCTGACGTAGGCTTGTGGCAGCAGAGGCAAGGAGGTGGCGTCATGACGTCGCAGCGGGGCTCAATGTGGCAGGCGTCTTGACGTCGCAGCGGGGTTCCATGGCCGGCGTCATGTCGTCACTTCGGGGCACCGGCGGCTGGGCCTTTGGAGGCGTTGAGCAAGGGGGCGGGATGGCGTCGTGACGTCTCTGCGGGGCGCAGCGGGGCAGCGAGGTCTGGATTGGACGGCGCTGTTGCCCCGAACGTCACGGCGTTGCTGCGGGGCGCGGCTGGCCTAACGTCATGACGTTAGGACGGGCGGGCGGAGAAGAAGATGGCGGCGCTGAGAGGAGGTGAGTTGGAGAAGCTGGAGAATTGATTCAGCTCCTGATTCCTCTCCACCATCTACAAGGCACAAGTCAGGAGTGTGATGGAACACTCTACTTGCCTGGATGAGTTGCAGCTCCAACAACACTCAAGAAGCTCGAAACCATCCAGGACAAAGCAGCCCGCTTGATTGGCACTCCCTCCACCACCGGCGTACCGTGGCTGCAGTGTGTACCATCTACAAGATGCACTGCAGCAACTCGTCAAGGCTTCTTTGGCAGCACCTCCCAAACCCGCGGCCTCTACCACCTGGAAGGACAAGGGCAGCAGGCGCATGTGAACCCCACCACCTCCAAGTTCCACCTCCAAGTCACACACCATCCTGACTTGGAAATATATCGGCCGATCCTTCATCGTCGCTGGGTCAAAATCCTGGAACTCCCTCCCTAACAGCACCGTGGGGGCACCTTCACCACACGGACTGCAGCGGGCCAAGAAGTCGGCTCACCACCGCCACCTTCTCAAGCTCCACCTCCGCACGCCATCCCGACTTGGAACGATATCGGCCGTTCCTTCCAGATCCCAGAGCTCCCTTTTCCCCCTAGACGGGGACTGCAGCGGTCGGAGGAGGAGGAGCTGGCTGTCGAATGAGAGAGAGGGCTTCGAGCGGAGATGCTTTCTCGCCACCTGCCTCTCTCCTGGAGATTTGCCCTCAGGACTGAGATGAGGAGGAGGAGGAGGAGGGATTTCTTTGCTGGGAGGGTTGCGAGTTGTTGGAATTCTCTGGCCCCCACCTCCCCCCCCCCCTGTTATGGAGGGCCCGTAGGTGCTCAGACGTTGAGTATGTTCAAATATTGGACACCGGGAAGAAGTCCCCTTCGCTCATCTTTGAAATAGTGGCCCCGTGGGATCTTTTACGTCGACCCGAGGGAGCAGACGGGACCCTCGGTTTAACATCACGCCCGAAAGACTGCAATTCCGTCAGTGTCTCATCGCACTTGAGAAGGTGGTGGTGAACTGCCTTCTTGAACCGCTGCAGTCCGTGTGGTGAGGGTGCTCCCACAGTGCTGTTAGGGAGTCAGTTCCAGGATTTTGACCCAGCGACGATGAAGGAACGGCCGATATATTTCCAAGTCAGGATTGTGTGTGACTTGGAGGGGAACATGTTCCCCTGCGCCTGCAGCCCTTGTTCTTCTAGGTGGTAGAGGTCGCGGGTTTGGGAGGTGCTGCCGAAGAAGCCTTGGCGAGTTGCTGCAGTGCATCTTGTAGATGGTACACACTGCAGCCACGGTGCACCGGTGGTGGAGGGAGTGAATGTTTAAGGTGGTTGATGGGGTGCCGATCAAGCGGGCTGCTTTGTCTTGGATGGTGTTGAGCTTCTTGAGTGTTGTTGGAGCTGCACTCATCCAGGCAAGTGGAGAGTGTTCCATCACACTCCTGACTTGTGCCTTGTAGATGGTGGAAAGGCTTTGGGGAGTCAGGAGGTGAGACACTCACCACAGAATACTGGGTGTCTGACCTGCTCTTGTGGGCACAGTATTTATGTGGCTGGTCCAGTTAAGTTCCTGGTCCATGGTGACCCCCAGGATGTTGATGGTGGGGGATTCGGCGATGGTAATGCCGTTGAATGTCAAGGGGAGGTGGTTAGACTCTCGCTTGTTGGAGACAGTCATTGCCTGGCACTTGTGTGACGCAAATGTTACCTGCCACTTATCAGCCCAATGCTGAATGTCGTCCAGGTCTTGCTGCATGCGGGCAGGGCAAGTCTTCAGCACGATAGCCGGGATGTTGTCGGGGCCCATATCCATTGCTGTATCCAGTGCGCTCAGCCGTTTCGTGATGTCACGTGGAGAGAATCGAATTGGCTGAAGACTGGCTTCTGCGATGGTGGGGACCTCGGGAGGAGGCCGATATTGATCATCCACTCGGCACTTCTGGCTGAAGATGGTTGCAAACGCTTCAGCCTTGCCTTTTGCACTCACGTGCTGGGCTCCACCATTGAGGTTTGGGATATTCATGGAGCCTCCTCCTCCCGTTAGTTGTTTAATGGTCCATCACCATTCACGACTGGATGTGGCAGGACTGCAGAGCTTTGATCTGATCTGTTGATTGTGGGATCGCTTATCTCTGTCTATAGCAGGTTGCTTTTGCTGTGTAACATGCATGTAGTCCTGTGTTGCAGCTTCCCCAGGTTGGCACCTCATTTTTAGGTACGCCTGGTGCTGCTCCCGGCATGCACGTCTGCACTCCTTATTGAACCAGGGTTGGTCCCCTGGCTTGATGGTAAGGGTAGAGTGAGGGATATGCCAGGCCATGAGACTACAGATTGTGGTGGAATACAATGCTGCAGCTGCTGATGGCCCACAGCGCCTCATGGATGCCCAGTTTTGAGCTGCTAGATCTGTTCTGAATCTATCCCATTTATCACGGTGGTATTGCCACACAGCATGATGGAGGATGTCCTCAGTGTGAAGACCGGACCTCGTCTCCACAAGGACTGTGCGGTGGTCACTGCTACCAATGCTGTCATGGACAGATGCATCTGCGACAGGTAGATTGGTGAGGACGAGGTCGAGTAGGGTTTTCCCTCGTGTTGGTTCTCTCACCACCTGTCGCAGGCCCAGACTGGCAGCTCTGTCCTTCCGGACTCGGCCAGCTCGGTCAGTAGTGGTGCTACCGAGCCACTCTTGGTGATGGACATTGAAGTCCCCCACCCAGAGTACATTCTGCGCCCTTGCTACTCTCAGTGCTTCTTCCAAGTGGTGTTCAACATGGAGGAGAACTGATTCATCAGCTGAGGGAGGGCGGTAGGTGGTAATCAGCAGGAGGTTTCCTTGCCCATGCTTCACCTGAAGCCATGAGACTTCATGGGGTCCGGAGTCAATGTTGAGGATTCCCAGGGCCACTCCTTCCTGACTGTATACCACTGTGTCGCCACCCCTGGTGGGTCTGTCCTGCCGGTGGGACAGGACATACCCAGGGATGGTGATGGAGGAGCTTGGGACTTTGGCTGAAAGGTACGATTCTGTGAGTATGACTATGTCAGGCTGTTGCTTGACTAGTCTGTGGGACAGCTCTCCCAATTTTGGCACAAGTCCCCAGATGTTGGTGAGGAGGATTTTGCAGGGTCGACTGGGCTGGGTGTGCCGTTGCCGTGTCCGTAGCCGGTGCCGAGGTCGATGCTGGGTGGTCTGTGCGGTTTTATTCTTACTGTTTTTCGTAGTGGTTTGTTACAACTGAGTGACTCGCTGGGCCATTTCAGAGGGCAGTTAAGAGTCAACCACATTGCTGTGGGTCTGGAGTCACATATCGGCCAGACCGGGTAAGGACGGTAGATTTCCTTCCCTAAAGGACATTAGTGAAGCAGATGGGTTTTTACAATCCGACAGTTTCGTGGTTATAATTACTGATACTGGCTTTTTATTCCAAATTTATTTAATTACTGCTGTACCTGCCCTGGGAGTGTTTGATGGGACAGTGTAGAGGGAGCTTTACTCTGTATCTAACCCATGCTGTACCTGCCCTGGGAGTGTTTGATGGGACAGTGTAGAGGGAGCTTTACTCTGTATCTAACCCGTGCTGTACCTGCCCTGGGAGTGTTTGATGGGACAGTGTAGAGGGAGCTTTACTCTGTATCTAACCTGTGCTGTACCTGCCCTGGGAGTGTTTGATGGGACAGTGTAGAGGGAGCTTTACTCTGTATCTAACCTGTGCTGTACCTGCCCTGGGAGTGTTTGATGGGACAGTGTAGAGGGAGCTTTACTCTGTATCTAACCTGTGCTGTACCTGCCCTGGGAGTGTTTGATGGGACAGTGTAGAGGGAGCTTTACTCTGTATCTAACCTGTGCTGTACCTGCCCTGGGAGTGTTTGATGGGACAGTGTAGAGGGAGCTTTACTCTGTATCTAACCCATGCTGTACCTGCCCTGGGAGTGTTTGATGGGACAGTGTAGAGGGAGCTTTACCCTGTATCTAACCCATGCTGTACCTGCCCTGGGAGTGTTTGATGGGACAGTGTAGAGGGAGCTTTACTCTGTATCTAACCCGTGCTGTACCTGCCCTGGGAGTGTGTGATGGGACAGTGTAGAGGGAGCTTTACTCTGTATCTAACCCGTGCTGTACCTGCCCTGGGAGTGTTTGATGGGACAGTGTAGAGGGAGCTTTACTCTGTATCTAACCCGTGCTGTACCTGCCCTGGGAGTGTTTGATGGGACAGTGTAGAGGGAGCTTTACTCTGTATCTAACCTGTGCTGTACCTGCCCTGGGAGTGTTTGATGGGACAGTGTAGAGGGAGCTTTACTCTGTATCTAACCCGTGCTGTACCTGCCCTGGGAGTGTGTGATGGGACAGTGTAGAGGGAGCTTTACTCTGTATCTAACCTGTGCTGTACCTGCCCTGGGAGTGTTTGATGGGACAGTGTAGAGGGAGCTTTACTCTGTATCTAACCCGTGCTGTACCTGCCCTGGGTGTGTTTGATGGGACAGTGTAGAGGGAGCTTTACTCTGTATCTAACCCGTGCTGTACCTGCCCTGGGAGTGTTTGATGGGACAGTGTAGAGGGAGCTTTACTCTGTATCTAACCCGTGCTGTACCTGCCCTGGGAGTGTTTGATGGGACAGTGTAGAGGGAGCTTTACTCTGTATCTAACCCATGCTGTACCTGCCCTGGGAGTGTTTGATGGGACAGTGTAGAGGGAGCTTTACCCTGTATCTAACCCATGCTGTACCTGCCCTGGGAGTGTTTGATGGGACAGTGTAGAGGGAGCTTTACTCTGTATCTAACCCGTGCTGTACCTGCCCTGGGAGTGTGTGATGGGACAGTGTAGAGGGAGCTTTACTCTGTATCTAACCCGTGCTGTACCTGCCCTGGGAGTGTTTGATGGGACAGTGTAGAGGGAGCTTTACTCTGTATCTAACCCGTGCTGTACCTGCCCTGGGAGTGTTTGATGGGGCAGTGTAGAGGGAGCTTTACTCTGTATCTAACCCGTGCTGTACCTGCCCTGGGAGTGTGTGATGGGACAGTGTAGAGGGAGCTTTACTCTGTATCTAACCCATACTGTACCTGCCCTGGGAGTGTTTGATGGGACAGTGTAGAGGGAGCTTTACTCTGTATCTAACTCCGTGCTGTACCTGCCCTGGGAGTGTTTGATGGGACAGTGTAGAGGGAGCTTTACTCTGTATCTAACCCATGCTGTACCTGCCCTGGGAGTGTTTGATGGGACAGTGTAGAGGGAGCTTTACTCTGTATCTAACCCGTGCTGTAATCTAATGATCTGATCCTTGCCCCCGACTGTTTTGACCGAGGGCGAAGGGGCCTTGCAGCCAGGCTCTGACCCTGGGCTGTTAACGGATGGGTGTGATTGGGTTCTCTTTTTCTTAACCGAGGATGACTTGCTTCCACATTAAAAATGAGTTCTCAGGTGACTGATGAGTCCAATGCGGGACCTACAGTCTCTGTCACAGGTGGGGCAGACGGTGGTTGAAGGGGCGGGTGGATGGGGTGCTTGGGTTGACGTGCACTCCTTGCGCTGCCTGCGCTTGGCTTCCGCTTGTTCCCGGCGAAGAGACTCGAGGTGTTCGGCACCTTCCCGGATGCTTCTCCTCCACTTTGTGCGGTCTTGGGCCAGGGATTCCCAGGTGTCGGTGGGGATGTTACACTTTTTCCAAGGCGGCTTTGAGGGTGTCCTTGAAGTGTTTCCTCTGTCCACCTGGGGCTCTCTTGCCGTGCCGGAGCTCCGAGTAGAGCGCTTGTTTTGGGAGTCTCGTATTGGGCATGTGGACAATGTGACCCGTCCATCGGAGCTGATCGAGTGTGGTCAAAGCTTCGATGCTGGGGATGTTGGCCTGAGCGAGAACACTGACATTGGTGCGCCGATCCTGCCAATGGATTTGCAGGATCTTGCGGAGGCAGCATTGGTGGTACCTCTCCAGTGCTTTGAGGTGCCTGCTGTACATGGTCCATGTCTCTGAGGCAGACAGCAGGGCAGGTATCACTGCTGCTCTGTAGACCATGAGCTTAGTGCCGGGTTTGAGGTCCTGGTCTTCAAACACTCTCTTCCTCAGGTGATGTGACACGCGTTGACTCCCTGTGTGTGCGTTTCTGTTTTTCAGTTCCGCGAGGGTGCATCCACACCTTCCTGACGGTCAGAGCGGTGAGTGAACATCCTGTGAGGGAGAGGGAAGGGAAGTGGGGAGCAAGTGGTGGGAGTGGGAATCTCCAGATAGCTCTTGCAGTTTAATCCGGTGAACACGCAAGTCCAAACAGTGTAGAGAGAGCTTTACTCTATATCTAACCCGTGCTGTACCTGACCTGGGAGTGTTTGATGGGGACAGTGTAGAGGGAGCTTTACTCTGTATCTAACCTGTGCTGTACCTGCCCTGGGAGTGTTTGATGGGACAGCGTAGAGGGAGCTTTACTCTGTATCTAACCCGTGCTGTACCTGCCCTGGGAGTGTTTGATGGGACAGTGCAGAGGGAGCTTTACTTTGTATCTCACCCCGTGCTGTACCTGCCCTGGGAGTGTTTGATGGGACAGCGTAGAGGGAGCTTTACTCTGTATCTAACCCCGTGCTGTACCTGCCCTGGGAGTGTTTGATGGGACAGTGCAGAGGGAGCTTTACTTTGTATCTCACCCCGTGCTGTACCTGCCCTGGGAGTGTTTGATGGGACAGCGTAGAGGGAGCTTTACTCTGTATCTAACCCGTGCTGTACCTGCCCTGGGAGTGTTTGATGGGACAGTGTAGAGGGAGCTTTACTCTGTATCTAACCCGTGCTGTACCTGCCCTGGGAGTGTTTGATGGGACAGTGTAGAGGGGGCTTTACTCTGTATCTAACCCGTGCTGTACCTGCCCTGGGAGTGTTTGACGGGACAGTGCAGAGGGAGCTTTACTCTGTATCTAACCCGTGCTGTACCTGCCCTGGGAAAGTGTTTCATGGGACAGCGTAGAGGGAGCTTTACTCTGTATCTAACCCCGTGCTGTACCTGCCCTGGGAGTGTTTGATGGGACAGTGTAGAGGGAGCTTTACTCTGTATCTAACCTGTGCTGTACCTGCCCTGGGAGTGTTTGATGGGACAGTGTAGCGGGAGCTTTACTCTGTATCTAACCTGTGCTGTACCTGCCCTGGGAGTGTTTGATGGGACAGTGCAGCGGGAGCTTTACTCTCTATCTAACCCGTGCTGTGCCTGGTACAAAGTGCTCCACTGTGTTGTTTGTGTGATTAATTGAGATGGAACCCTGTGTTTTCTGTGCCTGTAGCAGACACACCTCACGCAGTTCGCTCTTGTTGCCCCCGTTCTCGTGCGTAACCTAGCGGCAGAAGCCAAGAAGACCTACCAGCGCGAGAAACCTCACATGAACATTGGGACGATAGGACATGTCGATCACGGAAAGACCACACTCACTGCAGCGATCACCAGAGGTACTGGGTGGGATAGAGGGAGAGAGCATTAGGCTCACTGTAACAGTGATATACCCCACACCCCTCACTGTAACACTGATATACCCCACACCCCTCACTGTAACACTGATATACTCCACACCCCTCACTGTAACACTCTGATATACCCCACACCCCTCACTGTAACACTCTGATATACCCCACACCCCTCACTGTAACACTGATATACTCCACACCCCTCACTGTAACACTCTGATATACCCCACACCCCTCACTGTAACACTGATATACCCCACACCCCTCGCTGTAACACTCTCTGATATATCCCACACCCCTCACTGTAACACTGATATACTCCACACCCCTCACTGTAACACTCTGATATACCCCACACCCCTCACTGTAACACTGATATACCCCACACCCCTCGCTGTAACACTCTGATATACCCCACACCCCTCACTGTACAACTCTGATATACCCCACACCCCTCACTGTACAACTCTGATATACCCCACACCCCTCACTGTAACACTGTGATATACCCCACACCCCTCACTGTAACATTCTGATATACCCCACACCCCTCACTGTAACACTCTGATATACCCCACACCCCTCACTGTAACATTCTGATATACCCCACACCCCTCACTGTAACACTCTGATATACCCCACACCCCTCACTGTAACACTGATATACCCCACACCCCTCACTGTAACACTGATATACCCCACACCCCTCACTGTAACACTCTGATATACCCCACACCCCTCACTGTAACACTGATATACCCCACACCCCCTCACTGTAACACTCTGATATACCCCACACCCCTCACTGTAACACTGATATACTCCACACCCCTCACTGTAACACTCTGATATACCCCACACCCCTCACTGTAACACTGATATACCCCACACCCCTCGCTGTAACACTCTCTGATATATCCCACACCCCTCACTGTAACACTGATATACTCCCACACCCCTCACTGTAACACTCTGATATACCCCACACCCCTCACTGTAACACTGATATACCCCACACCCCTCGCTGTAACACTCTGATATACCCCACACCCCTCACTGTACAACTCTGATATACCCCACACCCCTCACTGTACAACTCTGATATACCCCACACCCCTCACTGTAACACTGTGATATACCCCACCCCTCACTGTAACATTCTGATATACCCCACACCCCTCACTGTAACACTCTGATATACCCCACACCCCTCACTGTAACATTCTGATATACCCCACACCCCTCACTGTAACACTCTGATATACCCCACACCCCTCACTGTAACACTGATATACCCCACACCCCTCACTGTAACACTGATATACCCCACACCCCTCACTGTAACACTGATATACCCCACACCCCTCACTGTAACACTCTGATATACCCCACACCCCTCACTGTAACACACTGATATACCCCACACCCCTCACTGTACAACTCTGATATACCCCACACCCCTCACTGTAACACTGATATACCCCACACCCCTCACTGTAACACTCTGATATACCCCACACCCCTCACTGTAACACACTGATATACCCCACACCCCTCACTGTACAACTCTGATATACCCACACCCCTCACTGTAACACTGATATACCCCACACCCCTCACTGTAACACTCTGATATACCCCACACCCCTCACTGTAACACACTGATATACCCCACACCCCTCACTGTACAACTCTGATATACCCCACACCCCTCACTGTAACACTGATATACCCCACACCCCTCACTGTAACACTCTGATATACCCCACACCCCTCACTGTAACAGTGATATACCCCACACCCCTCACTGTAACACTCTGATATACTCCACACCCCTCACTGTAACATTCTGATATACCCCACACCTCTCACTGTAACACTCTGATATACCCCACACCCCTCACTGTAACAACTCTGATATACCCCACACCCCTCACTGTAACACTGATATACCCCACACCCCCTCACTGTAACACTCTGATATACCCCACACCCCTCACTGTAACACTCTGATATACCCCACACCCCTCACTGTAACATTCTGATATACCCCACACCTCTCACTGTAAC
>NW_028225179.1:34227384-34306241 GCF_052327205.1 Somniosus microcephalus | reverse complement strand
ACACTGTTGGCGGGAGCTGGCGCTCCCCCAGACAGTCTGGGACTCTCCCCCCCAGACAGTGTGGGACTCTCTCCCCCAGACAGTGTCGGACTCTCTCCCCCAGACAGTGTGGGACTCTCTCCCCCAGACAGTGTGGGACTCTCTCCCCCAGACAGTGTGGGACTCTCTCCCCCCAGACAGTGTGGGACTCTCTCCCCCCGACAGTGTGGGACTCTCTCCCCCAGACAGTGTGGACTCTCTCCCCAGACAGTGTGGGACTCTCTCCCCCCAGACAGTGTGGGACACTCTCCCCCAGACAGTGTGGGACTCTCTCCCCCCAGACAGTGTGGGACTCTCTCCCCCAGACAGTGTGGGACTCTCTCCCCCAGACAGTGTGGGACTCTCTCCCCCAGACAGTGTGGGACTCTCTCCCCCCAGACAGTGTGGGACTCTCTCCCCCAGACAGTGTGGGACTCTCTCCCCCAGACAGTGTGGGACTCTCTCCCCCAGACAGTGTGGGACTCTCTCCCCCAGACAGTGTGGGACTCTCTCCCCCAGACATTGTGGGACTCTCTCCCCCAGACAGTGTGGGACTCTCTCCCCCCAGACAGTGTGGGACTCTCTCCCCCAGACAGTGTGGGACTCTCTCCCCCAGACAGTGTGGGACTCTCTCCCCCAGACAGTGTGGGACTCTCTCCCCCCAGACAGTGTGGGACTCTCTCCCCCAGACAGTGTGGGACTCTCTCCCCCAGACAGTGTGGGACTCTCTCTCCCCCAGACAGTGTGGGACTCTCTCCCCCCAGACAGTGTGGGACTCTCTCCCCCAGACAGTGTGGGACTCTCTCCCCCAGACAGTGTGGGACCCTCTCCCCCCAGACAGTGTGGGACTCTCTCCCCCAGACAGTGTGGGACCCTCTCCCCCAGACAGTGTGGGACTCTCTCCCCCAGACAGTGTGGGACTCTCTCCCCCAGACAGTGTGGGACTCTCTCCCCCAGACAGTGGGGGACTCTCTCCCCCAGACAGTGTGGGACTCTCTCCCCCAGACAGTGTGGGACTCTCTCCCCCAGACAGTGTGGGACTCTCTCCCGCAGACAGTGTGGGACTCTCTCCCCAGACAGTGTGGGACTCTCTCCCCCAGACAGTGTGGGACTCTCTCCCCCAGACAGTGTGGGACTCTCTCCCCCAGACAGTGTGGGACTCTCTCCCCCCCAGACAGTGTGGGACTCTCCCCCCCAGACAGTGTGGGACCTCTCCCCCCGAGACAGTGTGGGACTCTCTCCCCCAGACAGTGTGGGACTCTCTCCCCCCAGACAGTGTGGGACTCTCTCCCCCAGACAGTGTGGGACTCTCTCCCCAGACAGTGTGGGACTCTCTCCCCCCAGACAGTGTGGGACTCTCTCCCCCAGACAGTGTGGGACTCTCTCCCCCAGACAGTGTGGGACTCTCTCCCCAGACAGTGTGGGACTCTCTCCCCCAGACAGTGTGGGACACTCTCCCCCAGACAGTGTGGGACTCTCTCCCCCCAGACAGTGTGGGACTCTCTCCCCCAGACAGTGTGGGACTCTCTCCCCCAGACAGTGTGGGACTCTCTCCCCCCCAGACAGTGTGGGACTCTCTCCCCCCAGACAGTGTGGGACTCTCTCCCCCAGACAGTGTGGGACTCTCTCCCCCCAGACAGTGTGGGACTCTCTCCCCCCAGACAGTGTGGGACTCTCTCCCCCAGACAGTGTGGGACTCTCTCCCCCCAGACAGTATGGGACTCTCTCCCCCAGACAGTGTGGGACTCTCTCCCCCCAGACAGTGTGGGACTCTCTCCCCCCAGACAGTGTGGGACTCTCTCCCCCCAGACAGTGTGGGACTCTCTCTCACCCAGACAGTGTGGGACTCCCTCCCCCAGACAGTGTGGGACTCTCTCCCCCCAGACAGTGTGGGACTCTCTCCACCCAGACAGTGTGGGACTCTCTCCACCCAGACAGTGTGGGACTCTCTCCCCCCAGACAGTGTGGGACCCTCTCCCCCAGACAGTGTGGGACTCTCTCTCCCAGACAGTGTGGGACACTCTCTCCCAGACAGTGTGGGACTCTCTCTCCCAGACAGTGTAGGACACTCTCCCACAGACAGTGTGGGACTCTCTCCCCCAGACAGTGTGGGACTCTCTCCCCCAGACAGTGTGGGACTCTCTCCCCCCAGACAGTGTGGGACTCTCTCCCCCAGACAGTGTGGGCTCTCTCCCCCCAGACAGTGTGGGGCTCTCTCTCCCCCAGACAGTGTGGGACTCTCTCCCCCAGACAGTGTGGGACTCTCTCCCCCAGACAGTGTTGGACTCTCTCCCCCAGTGTGGGACTCTCTCCCCAGACAGTGTGGGACTCTCTCCCCCAGACAGTGTGGGACTGTCTCCCCCAGACAGTGTGGGACTCTCTCCCCCAGACAGTGTGGGACTCTCTCCCCCAGACAGTGTGGGACTCTCTCCCCCCAGACAGTGTGGGACTCTCTCCCCCCAGACAGTGTGGGACTCTCTCCCCCCACACAGTGTGGGACTCTCTCCCCCAGACAGTGTGGGACTCTCTCCCCCAGACAGTGTGGGACTCTCTCCCCAGACAGTGTGGGACTCTCTCCCCCCAGACAGTGTGGGACTCTCTCCCCCAGACAGTGTGGGACTCTCTCCCCCAGACAGTGTGGGACTCTCTCCCCCCAGACAGTGTGGGACTCTCCCCCAGACAGTGTGGGACTCTCTCCCCCAGACAGTGTGGGACTCTCTCCCCCAGACAGTGTGGGACTCTCTCCCCCAGACAGTGTGGGACTCTCTCCCCCAGACAGTGTGGGACTCTCTCCCCCCAGACAGTGTGGGACTCTCTCCCCCCAGACAGTGTGGGACTCCCTCCCCCAGACAGTGTGGGACTCTCTCCCCCAGATAGTGTGGGACTCTCTCCCCCAGATAGTGTGGGACTCTCTCCCCCAGACAGTGTGGGACTCTCTCCCCCAGACAGTGTGGGACTCTCTCCCCCAGACAGTGTGGGACTCTCTCCCCCAGACAGTGTGGGACTCTCTCCCCCCAGACAGTGTGGGACTCTCTCCCCCAGACAGTGTGGGACTCTCTCCCACCGACAGTGTGGGACTCTCTCCCCCAGACAGTGTGGGACTCTCTCCCCCAGACAGTGTGGGACTCTCTCCCCCAGAGAGTGTGGGACTCTCTCTCCCCCAGACAGTGTGGGACTCTCTCCCCCCAGACAGTGTGGGACTCTCTCCCCCAGACAGTGTGGGACCCTCTCCCCCCAGACAGTGTGGGACTCTCTCCCCCCAGACAGTGTGGGACTCTCTCCCCCCAGACAGTGTGGGACCCTCTCCCCCCAGACAGTGTGGGACTCTCTCCCCCAGACAGTGTGGGACCCTCTCCCCCCAGACAGTGTGGGACTCTCTCCCCCCAGACAGTGTGGGACCCTCTCCCCCCAGACAGTGTGGGACTCTCTCCCCCCAGACAGTGTGGGACTCTCTCCCCCAGACAGTGTGGGACTCTCTCCCCCAGACAGTGTGGGACTCTCTCCCCCAGACAGTGTGGGACTCTCTCCCCCAGACAGTGTGGGACTCTCTCCCCCAGACAGTGTGGGACTCTCTCCCCCAGACAGTGTGGGACTCTCTCCCCCAGACAGTGTGGGACTCTCTCCCCCAGACAGTGTGGGACTCTCTCCCCCAGACAGTGTGGGACTCTCTCCCCCCAGACAGTGTGGGACTCTCTCCCCCCCAGACAGTGTGGGACTCTCCGCCCAGACAGTGTGGGACTCTCCCCCCCAGACAGTGTGGGACTCTCTCCCCCAGACAGTGTCGGACTCTCTCCCCCAGACAGTGTGGGACTCTCTCCCCAGACAGTGTGGGACTCTCTCCCCAGACAGTGTGGGACTCTCTCCCCCCAGACAGTGTGGGACTCTCTCCCCCCGACAGTGTGGGACTCTCTCCCCCAGACAGTGTGGGACTCTCTCCCCAGACAGTGTGGGACTCTCTCCCCCCAGACAGTGTGGGACACTCTCCCCCAGACAGTGTGGGACTCTCTCCCCCCAGACAGTGTGGGACTCTCTCCCCCAGACAGTGTGGGACTCTCTCCCCCAGACAGTGTGGGACTCTCTCCCCAGACAGTGTGGGACTCTCTCCCCCCAGACAGTGTGGGACTCTCTCCCACAGACAGTGTGGGACTCTCTCCCCCAGACAGTGTGGGACTCTCTCCCCCAGACAGTGTGGGACTCTCTCCCCCAGACAGTGTGGGACTCTCTCCCCCAGACATTGTGGGACTCTCTCCCCCAGACAGTGTGGGACTCTCTCCCCCCAGACAGTGTGGGACTCTCTCCCCCCAGACAGTGTGGGACTCTCTCCCCCAGACAGTGTGGGACTCTCTCCCCCAGACAGTGTGGGACTCTCTCCCCCAGACAGTGTGGGACTCTCTCCCCCAGACAGTGTGGGACTCTCTCCCCCAGACAGTGTGGGACTCTCTCTCCCCCAGACAGTGTGGGACTCTCTCCCCCCAGACAGTGTGGGACTCTCTCCCCCAGACAGTGTGGGACTCTCTCCCCCAGACAGTGTGGGACCCTCTCCCCCCAGACAGTGTGGGACTCTCTCCCCCCAGACAGTGTGGGACCCTCTCCCCCCAGACAGTGTGGGACTCTCTCCCCCCAGACAGTGTGGGACTCTCTCCCCCAGACAGTGTGGGACTCTCTCCCCCCAGACAGTGTGGGACTCTCTCCCCCAGACAGTGTGGGACTCTCTCCCACAGACAGTGTGGGACTCTCTCCCCCAGACAGTGTGGGACTCTCTCCCCCAGACAGTGTGGGACTCTCTCCCCCAGACAGTGTGGGACTCTCTCCCCCAGACATTGTGGGACTCTCTCCCCCAGACAGTGTGGGACTCTCTCCCCCCAGACAGTGTGGGACTCTCTCCCCCCAGACAGTGTGGGACTCTCTCCCCCAGACAGTGTGGGACTCTCTCCCCCAGACAGTGTGGGACTCTCTCCCCCAGACAGTGTGGGACTCTCTCCCCCAGACAGTGTGGGACTCTCTCCCCCAGACAGTGTGGGACTCTCTCCCCCAGACAGTGTGGGACTCTCTCTCCCCCAGACAGTGTGGGACTCTCTCCCCCCAGACAGTGTGGGACTCTCTCCCCCAGACAGTGTGGGACTCTCTCCCCCAGACAGTGTGGGACCCTCTCCCCCCAGACAGTGTGGGACTCTCTCCCCCCAGACAGTGTGGGACCCTCTCCCCCCAGACAGTGTGGGACTCTCTCCCCCCAGACAGTGTGGGACTCTCTCCCCCAGACAGTGTGGGACTCTCTCCCCCCAGACAGTGTGGGACTCTCTCCCCCAGACAGTGTGGGACTCTCTCCCCCAGACAGTGTGGGACTCTCTCCCCCAGACAGTGTGGGACTCTCTCCCCCAGACAGTGTGGGACTCTCTCCCCCAGACAGTGTGGGACTCTCTCCCCCCAGACAGTGTGGGACTCTCTCCCCCAGACAGTGTGGGACTCTCTCCCCCCAGACAGTGTGGGACTCTCTCCCCCCCAGACAGTGTGGGACTCTCCCCCCCAGACAGTGTGGGACTCTCCCCCCGAGACAGTGTGGGACTCTCTCCCCCAGACAGTGTCGGACTCTCTCCCCCAGACAGTGTGGGACTCTCTCCCCAGACAGTGTGGGACTCTCTCCCCAGACAGTGTGGGACTCTCTCCCCCCAGACAGTGTGGGACTCTCTCCCCCAGACAGTGTGGGACTCTCTCCCCCAGACAGTGTGGGACTCTCTCCCCAGACAGTGTGGGACTCTCTCCCCCCAGACAGTGTGGGACACTCTCCCCCAGACAGTGTGGGACTCTCTCCCCCCAGACAGTGTGGGACTCTCTCCCCCAGACAGTGTGGGACTCTCTCCCCCAGACAGTGTGGGACTCTCTCCCCAGACAGTGTGGGACTCTCTCCCCCCAGACAGTGTGGGACTCTCTCCCACAGACAGTGTGGGACTCTCTCCCCCAGACAGTGTGGGACTCTCTCCCCCAGACAGTGTGGGACTCTCTCCCCCAGACATTGTGGGACTCTCTCCCCCAGACAGTGTGGGACTCTCTCCCCCAGACAGTGTGGGACTCTCTGCCCCAGTGTGGGACTCTCTCCCCCAGACAGTGTGGGACTCTCTCCCCCAGACAGAGTGGGACTCTCTCCCCCCAGACAGTGTGGGACTCTCTCCCCCAGACAGTGTGGGACTCTCTCCCCCAGACAGTGTGGGACTCTCTCCCCCCAGACAGTGTGGGACTCTCTCCCCCAGACAGAGTGGGACTCTCTCCCCCAGACAGTGTGGGACTCTCTCCCCCCAGACAGTGTGGGACTCTCTCCCCCAGACAGTGTGGGACTCTCTCCCCCCAGACAGTGTGGGACTCTCTCCCCCAGACAGTGTGGGACTCTCTCCCCCCAGACAGTGTGGGACTCTCTCCCCCAGACAGTGTGGGACTCTCTCCCCCAGACAGTGTGGGACTCTCTCCCCCCAGACAGTGTGGGACTCTCTCCCCCCAGACAGTGTGGGACTCTCTCCCCCAGACAGTGTGGGACTCTCTCCCCCCCAGACAGTGTGGGACTCTCTCCCCCAGACAGTGTGGGACTCTCTCCCCCCAGACAGTGTGGGACTCTCTCCCCCAGACAGTGTGGGACTCTCTCCCCCCAGACAGTGTGGGACTCTCTCCCCCAGACAGTGTGGGACTCTCTCCCCCCAGACAGTATGGGACTCTCTCCCCCAGACAGTGTGGGACTCTCTCCCCCCAGACAGTGTGGGACTCTCTCCCCCCAGACAGTGTGGGACTCTCTCCCCCAGACAGTGTGGGACTCTCTCCCCCAGACAGTATGGGACTCTCTCCCCCAGACAGTGTGGGACTCTCTCTCCCAGACAGTGTGGGACTCTCTCCCCCAGACAGTGTGGGACTCTCTCCCCCCAGACAGTGTGGGACTCTCTCCCCCCAGACAGTGTGGGACTCTCCCCCAGACAGTGTGGGACTCTCTCCCCCAGACAGTGTGGGACTCTCTCCCCCAGACAGTGTGGGACTCTCTCCCCCAGACAGTGTGGGACTCTCTCCCCCCAGACAGTGTGGGACTCTCTCCCCCCAGACAGTGTGGGACTCTCTCCCCCAGACAGTGTGGGACTCTCTCCCCCCAGACAGTGTGGGACTCTCTCCCCCCAGACAGTGTGGGACTCTCTCCCCCAGACAGTGTGGGACTCTCTCCCCCAGACAGTGTGGGACTCTCTCCCCCCAGACAGTGTGGGACTCTCTCCCCCAGACAGTGTGGGACTCTCTCCCCCCAGACAGTGTGGGACTCTCTCCCCCAGACAGTGTGGGACTCTCTCCCCCCAGACAGTGTGGGACTCTCTCCCCCAGACAGTGTGGGACTCTCTCCCCCCAGACAGTGTGGGACCCTCTCCCCCCAGACAGTGTGGGACTCTCTCCCCCCAGACAGTGTGGGACCCTCTCCCCCCAGACAGTGTGGGACTCTCTCCCCCAGTGTGGGACTCTCTACCCCCAGACAGTGTGGGACTCTCTCCCCCCAGACAGTGTGGGACCCTCTCCCCCCAGACAGTGTGGGACTCTCTCCCCCCAGACAGTGTGGGGCTCTCTCTCCCAGACAGAGTGGGACTCTCTCCCCCAGACAGTACTGTTGAAGGCTCTGAACCATCTCCCACTGCGTTCCCCATTAATTTACGACATTCCCATTGTGTGTTTCACAGGGGTGGAGCTTCTGTCGAAAGCACCGTCGCCTAGGATGATCAAAACCCATCTGCCCATCCAGCTCGTCCCCAAGTCCTTCTGGGAGCAGAACTGCAAGGTACGGTACCCGAGAGGCACGTCTTCTACCAATCCCCCAGCCCTGCACCGTGGGGCCTCGGCCCTTTCCCTGGAGTCCCTGCACCATGGGGCCTCGGCCCTTCCCCTGCACCGTGGGGCCTCGGCCCTTTCCCCCAGCCCTGCACCGTGGGGCCTCGGCCCTTCCCCTGCACCTTGGGGCCTCGGCCCTTTCCCTGGAGTCCCTGCACCGTGGGGCCTCGGCCCTTTCCCTGGAGTCCCTGCACCGTGGGGCCTCGGCCCTTCCCCTGCACCGTGGGGCCTCGGCCCTTCCCCTGCACCGTGGGGCCTCGGCCCTTTCCCCCAGCCCTGCACCGTGGGGCCTCAGCCCTTCCCCTGCACCGTGGGGCCGCGTTCCTCCCCCTGATGTCCTGCACCGTGGGGCCTCGGCCCTTTCCCCCAGCCCTGCACCATGGGGCCTCAGCCCTTTCCCCCAACCCTGCACCGTGGGGCCTCGGCCCTTTCCCCCAGCCCTGCATCGTGGGGCCTCGGCCCTTCACCTGGTGTCCTGCTCCGTGGGGCCTCGGCCCTTCCCCTGGTGTCCTGCACCGTGGGGCCTCGGCCCTTCCCCAGGTGTCCTGCACCGTGGAGCCTCGGCCCTTCCCCTGGTGTCCCTGCACCGTGGGGCCTCGGCCCTTCCCCTGGTGTCCTGCACCGTGGGGCCTCGGCCCTTCCCCAGGTGTCCTGCACCGTGGGGCCTCGGCCCTTCCCCAGGTGTCCCTGCACCGTGGGGCCTCGGCCCTTCCCCTGGTGTCCTGCTCCGTGGGGCCTCGGCCCTTCCCCTGGTGTCCTGCACCGTGGGGCCTCGGCCCTTCCCCAGGTGTCCCTGCACCGTGGGGCCTCGGCCCTTCCCCTGGTGTCCTGCACCGTGGGGTCTCGGCCCTTCCCCTGGAGTCCCAACGGTGAGGAACAGGCTGTCCAGTGTCTTCAAATCTGGGGAGAACTGGGAGAGAGGGTTAACCCCCTCCGATGGGGAACAGGCTGCCCCGTGTCTGTAACTGGAGAGAGGTGGGTGAGAGGGTTAACCCCCTCCGATGGGGAACAGGCTGCCCCGTGTCTGTAACTGGAGAGAGGTGGGTGAGAGGGTTAATCCCCTCCGATAGGGAACAGGCTGCCCAGTGTCTGTAACTGGGGATAGATGAGTGAGAGGGTTAATCCCCTCCGATAGGGAACAGGCTGCCCGGTGTCTGTAACTGGGGAGCGGTGGGTGAGAGGGTTAATCCCCTCCGATAGGGAACAGGCTGCCCAGTGTCTGTAACTGGGGAGAGGTGGGTGAGAGGGTTAATCCCCTCCGATAGGGAACAGGCTGCCTGGTGTCTGTAACTGGGGAGAGGTGGGTGAGGGGTGTGGGGTTTATCAGTGTTACAGTGAGGGGTGTGGGGTATATCAGAGTGTTACAGTGAGAGGTGTGGGGTATATCAGAGTGTTACAGTGAGGGGTGTGGGGTATATCAGTGTGTTACAGTGAGGGGTGTGGGGTTTATCAGAGTGTTACAGTGAGGGGTGTGGGGTATATCAGAGTGTTACAGTGAGGGGTGTGGGGTATATCAGAGTGTTACAGTGAGGGGTGTGGGGTATATCAGTGTTACAGTGAGGGGTGTGGGGTATATCAGAGTGTGACAGTGAGGGGTGTGGGGTATATAAAAGTGTTACAGTGAGGGGTTAGGGGTATATCAGAGTATTACAGTGAGGGGTGTGGGGTTTATCAGTGTGTTACAGTGAGGGGTGTGGGGTATATCAGAGTGTTACAGTGAGGGGTGTGGGGTATATCAGAGTGTTACAGTGAGAGGTGTGGCGTATATCAGAGTGTTACAGTGAGGGGTGTGGGGTATATCAGAGTGTTACAGTGAGGGGTGTGGGGTATATCAGAGTGTTACAGTGAGGGGTGTGGGGTATATCAGAGTGTTACAGTGAGGGGTGTGGAGTATATCCGAGTGTTACAGTGAGGGGTTAGGGGTATATCAGAGTATTACAGTGAGGTGTGTGGGGTATATCAGTGTGTTACAGTGAGGGGTGTGGGGTATATCAGAGTGTTACAGTGAGGGGTGTGGGGTATATCAGAGTGTTACAGTGAGGGGTGTGGGGTATATCAGAGTGTTACAGTGAGGGGTGTGGGGTATATCAGAGTGTTACAGTGAGGGGTGTGGGGTATATCAGAGTGTTACAGTGAGGGGTGTGGGGTATATCAGAGTGTTACAGTGAGGGGTGTGGGGTATATCAGAGTGTTACAGTGAGGGGTGTGGGGTATATCAGTGTGTTACAGTGAGGGGTGTGGGGTATATCAGAGTGTTACAGTGAGGGGTGTGGGGTATATCAGAGTGTTACAGTGAGGGGTGTGGGGTATATCAGTGTGTTACAGTGAGGGGTGTGGGGTATATCAGAGTGTTACAGTGAGGGGTGTGGGGTTTATCAGGGTGTTACAGTGAGGGGTGTGGGGTATATCAGTGTGTTACAGTGAGGGGTGTGGGGTATATCAGTGTGTTACAGTGAGGGGTGTGGGGTATATCAGTGTGTTACAGTGAGGGGTGTGGAGTATATTAGAGTGTTACAATGAGGGGTGTGGGGTACATATCAGGAACACTACAAGGACCACCAACACACCAACCGAGACCAGAGAGGATCCCCATGCAAAACAACAATATCAGACCTGCACCACTCCTGTCCCACAGGGGAATAGGACCGCTCCCAGCCAGACAGAGGGAGAGATGCACAGGACGTACGCAATACCTCAGACAGAAACAATCCATTAAGAGACAATAAGCAGATGTGCAGCAGCATCTACTTCCGCCTTATGGATCAAGGACTAATTAATAGAAAGAACTGTAACCAAATTGTATTAACTTTTGTGGACAACTGATGTGATCTTTTTTTTTCCCACACTTAGACACGACAAACACGTACCACTCTTTAACCTATCATAGTAAAAGATCAAACTTAACATGAAATCCTTATATATTTCGACCTGGAATATCCAAGGTCTACGCTCTTCACTGCGAGAAGTGAAAAGTAGGACCCCAGAGTTCATAGGTGAAACTAAAGACCTAGATATTATCATTTTACAGGAAACTTGGTATAAAGGAAAAGGACACACTGGCTGTCCCCAAGGGTACACTGAGCTGGTGGTCCCCTCCAATAAATTACCAAGTGTAACCCAAGGCAGAGACTCCGGAGGCATACTGATCTGGTTTAAAACAGAACTTAAGAATTACATCAAATTTATAAAAAAGGGCGAAAACCATATGTGGCTCAAACTTGAGAGGGAGGTTATCTCAAACACCCAAGATGTTTACATTTGCGCACTTTATATCCCTCCAATCGATTCCCCGTACTTTAAAGAGGACACCTTCTCCAACATGGAGGGGGAAATTATCCAATACCAGGCCCAGGGGAACGTGTTGATCTGTGGGGACCTCAATTCAAGAACGGGCGAAGAACCAGACTTCACCAATAATCAGGGAAACAATTACGTTTTCGGGAATAACCACTTTGACATCCCTTCCCTTCCATACAGGCATAACTGTGACAAGCAGTCAAATACCAATGGAAAACAGCTACTACAGCTCTGTCGAAACCTGGGTCTGTACATTGTCAATGGTAGGTTCATAGGAGACCTCCTAGGAAGATCGACCTATTGCTCACCTCTTGGCTGCAGCACAGTAGACTATATGATTACAGACTTAGACCCATCCTCTTTCAGAGCATTCACAGTCAAACCACAAACAACACTGTCAGATCACAGTCAAATTACTATGTTCCTCAAAAAGACAGAAACAAACAACATAGAAACACAACCCAGTAAACTGTACAACACCAAAAAATCGTACAGATGGGCCAAAAACGACACGGAAAAATACCAGAAAACAATTAGCAATGCATCAACTCAAGCTCTCTTAGACACCTTTCTGGATAACATATACACTCACAATAAAGAAGGCGTAAACCGGGCAGTTAGTAAACTAAACAATATTTTTGATAATTTGGCAACAAATGCAAACTTGAAAGCTCGCAAGAACAAACCCAAAACAAAAAACTATGAAAAATGGTTTGACCGAGATTGCCATAACATGAGGAAAAAACTTAGAAAAATATCAAACCAAAAACACAGACATCCAGAAAACGAGGAACTACGCCTTACTTATTGTCAGACACTAACACAATACAGAAACACACTCAGAACCAAAAAAGAGCAATATATTAAGAATACACTCAGCTCCATGGAGGAATCCATAGATTCCAATTGTTTCTGGGAAAACTTGAAAACACTACACAAAAAACAACATGACGATTTGGCCATTCAAAATGGGGACACATGGGTAAACCACTTTGAAAAATTATACCAGAAAAACACACTAAGACCAGAGCAACACCAAATATGCAAAAAACTGGAAAAGCTAGAAATGGCCATAAAAGATAACCAAAACCCGCTGGACGCCATAATAACAGAAAAAGAACTTCTTGAAAAACTCAAGGACCTGCGACCAGGAAAAGCCTACGGGACAGACGGCATACTAAACGAGATGATTAAACACACAGACAACAAAATGAAACTGGCTATCCTAAAACTCTTCAACTTGGTTCTGAGTGTCGGTTATTTCCCTGATATCTGGAACAAAGGACTCATAACGCCCATATACAAAAGTGGGGACAAAATCGACCCAAACAACTATCGAGGCATCTGTGTAAACAGTAACCTGGGGAAGGTATTCTGTAGCATCATAAACAAAAGACTTATAAACTTCCTTGAGGAGCACAATGTCTTGAGTAAAAGCCAAATTGGATTCCTGCCAAACTATAGAACATCCGATCATATCTTCACCCTACAGACCCTAATTGACAAACACGTTCACCATAACAAAAGCAAAATCTACGCATGCTTTGTAGATTTCCAGAAGGCTTTCGACTCCATCTGGCATGACGGTTTATTCCTGAAACTTATCGAAAGTGGGGTAGGAGGGAAAACATATGATGTAATTAAATCAATGTATACAAACAACAAATGTGCAGTTAAAATTGGAGACAAACAAACAAAATACTTCCCACAGGGGCGGGGGGTGACGCAGGGCTCGCCAATCTCACCGACACTCTTTAATATTTACATTAATGGATTGGCAAAACTACTTGAACAATCTACAGCACCCGGCCTCACCCTATATGAATCCAAGGTTAAATTCCTCCTCTATGCAGACGACCTGGTTCTGCTGTCACCTACTAAAGAGGGGCTACAGCAAAACCTGGACCTGCTGGAGTCGTACTGCCAGACTTGGGCCCTGACAATAAATCCCCAAAAAACCAAAGTCCTTGTGTTCCAGCAAAGATCCAAACATCAGGGACCCAAAATAAATTTCACAGTAGGAACAACCAAAATTGAACAAACCACTAACTACACATACTTGGGCTTAAAAATCAGTTCTACGGGAAACTTCAAACTGGCTGTGAATGAACTGAAAGAGAAAGCAAGAAGGGCTTTCTATGCCATCAAAAAATCAATCCAAATAGAAATCCCAATTAGCATTTGGCTCAAAATTTTCAAATCAGTAATTGAACCAATTGCACTCTATGGCAGTGAGGTATGGGGACCGCTAACTCAACAAGAATTTGCAAAATGGGACAAACACCCAATTGAGATCCTACATGCAGAATTCTGTAAAAGTATCCTCCGGACTCAAAGGAAAACAGTAAACAATGCATGCAGGGCGGAACTAGGCCAATATCCATTAATAATCACTATCCAAAAAAGAGCCACCAAATTTTGGAATCACCTACAAATGAGCAATCCCCAATGCTATCACTACGACGCCCTGAAATGCCAAGAGCTGACCATAAAGAAGAATACCCTCAGTCAACTAGTCCTGGGACTCAGTGAAGTAACTACTAACAATACTAACAATAACCAGCCCCAGGACAGTGACAGGGTAACACAAAGAATTCAACCCAACACAATCGTCGCTAAGCAAAAGGAAAAATATCTGACATATTGGGCAGAAACAACAAAAACCCAAAGCAAACTCAATTGCTACTTGGCCCTAAACAGACAATACAACATAGCTGATTACCTGACCATGGTAAAGGATAACAAACTGAGAAGAACCTTGACAAGGTACAGACTTAGCGAACATAGCCTAGCGATCGAAAAAGGCAGACACAGGCAGACCAGGCTGCCAAGAGAGGACAGGATATGCTCGCACTGCAGTCAGGGAGTGGTGGAGACAGAGATGCACTTCCTCACAGCTTGTGGAAAATATCAGGGCATCAGGGAGAATTTCTACCAAAAATTCTCACAAATATGCCCTGATTTCAGAAATCTGAATGACAACCAAAAACTCCCATTCCTACTGGGAGAGGAGAGAAGCTGTATAACACTGGCGGCACGCTATGTTACAGCTTGCCATGAACAGAGAGCCAACCAGTAAACTAAGAAAAGAATATATATAAACAATGCGAATGTATATTTATACACTCAGGGATATACCTGTTTATACACTGTATGAATAGAACTGCGTTTATGTGGTAAACCATAAATGTATTTTGATGCTTTGGCAACATAAGATGTAACTTATCATGCCAATAAAGCGATTTGAATTGTGAATTGTGAATTGTTACAGTGAGGGGTGTGGGGTATATCAGAGTGTTACAGTGAGGGGTGTGGGGTATATCAGTGTGTTACAGTGAGGGGTGTGGGGTCTATCAGAGTGTTACAGTGAGGGGTGTGGGGTATATCAGAGTGTTACAGTGAGGGGTGCGGGGTATATCAGAGTGTTACAGTGAGGGGTGTGGGGTATATCAGAGTGTTACAGTGAGGGGTGTGGGGTATATCAGTGTTACAGTGAGGGGTGTGGGGTATATCAGAGTGTTACAGTGAGGGGTGTGGGGTATATCAGTGTTACAGTGAGGGGTGTGGGGTATATCAGAGGGTTACAGTGAGGGGTGTGGGGTGTATCAGAGTGTTACAGCGAGGGGTGTGCGGTATATCAGAGTGTTACAGTGAGGGGTGTGGGGTATATCAGAGTGTTACAGTGAGGGGTGTGGGGTATATCAGAGTGTTACAGTGAGGGGTGCGGGGTATATCAGTGTGTTACAGTGAGGGGTGTGGGGTATATCAGAGTGTTACAGTGAGGGGTGTGGGGTACATCAGTGTTACAGTGAGGGGTGTGGGGTATATCAGAGTGTTAAAGTGAGGGGTGTGGGGAATATCAGAGTGTTACAGTGAGGGGTGTGGGGTATATCAGAGTGTTACAGTGAGGGGTGTGGGGTATATCAGAGTGTTACAGTGAGGGGTGTGGGGTACATCAGTGTTACAGTGAGGGGTGTGGGGTATATCAGTGTTACAGTGAGGGGTGTGGGGAATATCAGAGTGTTACAGTGAGGGGTGTGGGGTATATCAGAGTGTTACAGTGAGGGGTGTGGCGTATATCAGTGTTACAGTGAGGGGTGTGGGGTATATCAGAGTGTTACAGTGAGGGGTGTGGCGTATATCAGAGTGTTACAGTGAGGGGTGTGGGGTATATCAGAGTGTTACAGTGAGGGGTGTGGGGTATATCAGAGTGTTACAGTGAGGGGTGTGGGTTTTATCAGAGTGTTACAGTGAGAGGTGTGGGGTATATCAGAGTGTTACAGTGAGAGGTGTGGGGTATATCAGAGTGTTACAGTGAGGGATGTGGTGTATATCAGAGTGTTACAGTGAGGGGTGTGGGGTATATCAGAGTGTTACAGTGAGGGGTGTGGGGTATATCAGAGTGTTACAGTGAGGGGTGTGGGGTATATCAGTGTTACAGTGAGGGGTGTGGGGTATATCAGAGTGTTACAGTGAGGGGTGTGGGGTATATCAGAGTGTTACAGTGAGGGGTGTGGGGTCTATCAGAGTGTTACAGTGAGGGGTGTGGGGTATATCAGAGTGTTACAGTGAGGGGTGCGGGGTATATCAGAGTGTTACAGTGAGGGGTGTGGGGTATATCAGAGTGTTACAGTGAGGGGTGTGGGGTATATCAGTGTTACAGTGAGGGGTGTGGGGTATATCAGAGTGTTACAGTGAGGGGTGTGGGGTATATCAGAGTGTTACAGTGAGGGGTGTGCGGTATATCAGAGTGTTACAGTGAGGGGTGTGGGGTATATCAGAGTGTTACAGTGAGGGGTGTGGGGTATATCAGAATGTTACAGTGAGGGGTGTGGGGTATGTCAGAATGTTACAATGAGGGGTGTGGGATATATCAGAGTGTTACAGTGAGGGGTGTGGGGAATATCAGAGTGTTACAGTGAGGGGTGTGGGGTATATCAGAGTGTTACAGTGAGGGGTGTGGGGTATATCAGTGTGTTACAGTGAGGGGTGTGGGGTATATCAGTGTGTTACAGTGAGGGGTGTGGGGTATATCAGAGTGTTACAGTGAGGGGTGTGGGGTATATCAGAGTGTTACAGTGAGGGGTGTGGGGTATATCAGAGTGTTACAGTGAGGGGTGTGGGGTATATCAGTGTGTTACAGTGAGGGGTGTGGGGTATATCAGTGTTACAGTGAGGGGTGTGGGGTACATCAGTGTTACAGTGAGGGGTGTGGGGTATATCAGAGTGTTAAAGTGAGGGGTGTGGGGTATATCAGTGTGTTACAGTGAGGGGTGTGGGGTATATCAGAGTGTTAAAGTGAGGGGTGTGGGGTATATCAGAGTGTTACAGTGAGGGGTGTGGGGTATATCAGAGTGTTACAGTGAGGGGTGTGGGGTATATCAGAGTGTTACAGTGAGGGGTGTGGGGTATATCAGAGTGTTACAGTGAGGGGTGTGGGGTATATCAGAGTGTTACAGTGAGGGGTGTGGGGTATATCAGAGTGTTACAGTGAGGGGTGTGGGGTATATCAGAGTGTTACAGTGAGGGGTGTGGGGTATATCAGTGTTACAGTGAGGGGTGTGGGGTATATCAGTGTGTTACAGTGAGGGGTGTGGGGTATATCAGAATGTTACAGTGAGGGGTGGGGGGTATATCAGTGTTACAGTGAGGGGTGTGGGGTATATCAGAGTGTTACAGTGAGGGGTGTGGGGTATATCAGAGTGTTACAGTGAGGGGTGTGGGGTATATCACAGTGTTACAGTGAGGGGTCTGGGGTATATCAGAGTGTTACAGTGAGGGGTGTGGGGTATATCAGAGTGTTACAGTGAGGGGTGTGGGGTATATCAGAGTGTTACAGTGAGGGGTGTGGGGTATATCAGTGTTACAGTGAGGGGTGTGGGGTATATCAGTGTTACAGTGAGGGGTGTGGGGTATATCAGAGTGTTACAGTGAGGGGTGTGGGGTATATCAGTGTGTTACAGTGAGGGGTGTGGGGTATATCAGTGTTACAGTGAGGGGTGTGGGGTATATCAGTGTTACAGTGAGGGGTGTGGGGTATATCAGAGTGTTACAGTGAGGGGTGTGGGGTATATCAGAGTGTTACAGTGAGGGGTGTGGGTATATCAGAGTGTTACAGTGAGGGGTGTGGGGTACATCAGTGTTACAGTGAGAGGTGTGGGGAATATCAGAGTGTTACAGTGAGGGGTGTGGGGAATATCAGAGTGTTACAGTGAGGGGTGTGGGGTATATCAGAGTGTTACAGTGAGGGGTGTGGGGTATATCACAGTGTTACAGTGAGGGGTGTGGGGTATATCAGAGTGTTACAGTGAGAGGTGTGGGGTACATCAGTGTTACAGTGAGGGGTGTGGGGAATATCAGAGTGTTACAGTGAGGGGTGTGGGGTATATCAGAGTGTTACAGTGAGAGGTGTGGGGTACATCAGTGTTACAGTGAGGGGTGTGGGGAATATCAGAGTGTTACAGTGAGGGGTGTGGGGTATATCAGAGTGTTACAGTGAGGGGTGTGGGGTATATCAGAGTGTTACAGTGAGAGGTGTGGGGTACATCAGTGTTACAGTGAGGGGTGTGGGGAATATCAGAGTGTTACAGTGAGGGGTGTGGGGTATATCAGAGTGTTACAGTGAGGGGTGTGGGGTATATCAGAGTGTTACAGTGAGAGGTGTGGGGTACATCAGTGTTACAGTGAGGGGTGTGGGGTATATCACAGTGTTACAGTGAGGGGTGTGGGGTATATCAGAGTGTTACAGTGAGAGGTGTGGGGTACATCAGTGTTACAGTGAGGGGTGTGGGGAATATCAGAGTGTTACAGTGAGGGGTGTGGGGTATATCAGAGTGTTACAGTGAGGGGTGTGGGGTATATCACAGTGTTACAGTGAGGGGTGTGGGGTATATCAGTGTGTTACAGTGAGGGGTGTGGTGTATATCAGAGTGTTACAGTGAGGGGTGTGGGGTTTATCAGAGTGTTACAGTGAGGGGTGTGGGGTATATCAGAGTGTTACAGTGAGGGGTGTGGGGTATATCAGAGTGTTACAGTGAGAGGTGTGGGGAATATCAGAGTGTTACAGTGAGGGGTGTGGGGTATATCAGAGTGTTACAGTGAGGGGTGTGGGGTATATCACAGTGTTACAGTGAGGGGTGTGGGGTATATCAGAGTGTTACAGTGAGGGGTGTGGCGTATATCAGAATGTTACAGTGAGGGGTGTGGGGTATATCAGAGTGTGTTACAGTGAGGGGTGTGGGGTATATCAGAATGTTACAGTGAGGGGTGTGGGGTATATCAGTGTTACAGTGAGGGGTGTGGGGTATATCAGAGTGTTACAGTGAGGGGTGTGGGGTATATCAGAGTGTTACAGTGAGGGGTGTGGGGTATATCAGAGTGTTACAGTGAGGGGTGTGGCGTATATCAGAATGTTACAGTGAGGGGTGTGGGGTATATCAGAGTGTTACAGTGAGGGGTGTGGGGTATATCAGTGTTACAGTGAGGGGTGTGGGGTATATCAGAGTGTTACAGTGAGGGGTGTGGGGTATATCAGTGTGTTACAGTGAGGGGTGTGGGGTATATCAGAGTGTTACAGTGAGGGGTGTGGGGTATATCAGAGTGTTACAGTGACGGGTGTGGGGTATATCAGAGTGTTACAGTGAGGGGTGTGGGGTATATCAGAGTGTTACAGTGAGGGGTGTGAGGTATATCAGAGTGTTACAGTGAGGGGTGTGGGGTATATCAGAGTGTTACAGTGAGGGGTGTGGGGTATATCAGAGTGTTACAGTGAGGGGTGTGAGGTATATCAGTGTGTTAAAGTGAGGGGTGTGGGGTATATCAGTGTTACAGTGAGGGGTGTGGGGTATATCAGAGTGTTACAATGAGGGGTGTGGGGTGTATCAGAGTGTTACAGTGAGGGGTGTGGGGTATATCAGAGTGTTACAGTGAGGGGTGTGGGGTATTTCAGTGTGTTACAGTGAGGGGTGTGGCGTATATCAGAGTGTTACAGTGAGGGGTGTGGGGTATATCAGAGTGTTACAGTGAGGGGTGTGGGTATATCAGAGAGTATTACAGTGAGGGGTGTGGGGTATATCAGAATGTTACAGTGAGGGGTGTGGGGTATGTCAGAATGTTACAATGAGGGGTGTGAGGTATATCAGAATGTTACAGTGAGGGGTGTGGGGTATATCTGAGTGTTACAGTGAGGGGTGTGGGGTGTATCAGAGTGTTACAGTGAGGGGTGTGGCGTATATCAGTGTGTTACAGTGAGGGGTGTGGTGTATATCAGAGTGTTACAGTGAGGGGTGTGGGGTATATCAGAGTGTTACAGTGAGGGGTGTGGGGTATATCAGAGTGTTACAGTGAGGGGTGTGGGGTATATCAGAGAGTGTTACAGTGAGGGGTGTGGGGTATATCAGAATGTTACAATGAGGGGTGTGGGGTATATCAGAATGTTACAGTGAGGGGTGTGGGGTATATCAGAATGTTACAGTGAGGGGTGCGGGGTATATCAGAGTGTTACAGTGAGGGGTGTGGGGTATATCAGAGTGTTACAGTGAGGGGTGTGGCGTATATCAGTGTGTTACAGTGAGGGGTGTGGTGTATATTAGAGTGTTACAGTGAGGGGTGTGGGGTATATCAGAATGTTACAGTGAGGGGTGTGGGGTATATCAGAATGTTACAGTGAGGGGTGCGGGGTATATCAGAGTGTTACAGTGAGGGGTGTGGGGTATATCAGAATGTTACAGTGAGGGGTGTGGGGTATATCAGAGTGTTACAGTGAGGGGTGTGGGGTATATCAGAATGTTACAGTGAGGGGTGTGGGGTATATCAGAATGTTACAGTGAGGGGTGCGGGGTATATCAGAGTGTTACAGTGAGGGGTGTGGGGTATATCAGAATGTTACAGTGAGGGGTGTGGGGTATATCAGAATGTTACAGTGAGGGGTGCGGGGTATATCAGAGTGTTACAGTGAGGGGTGTGGTGTATATCAGAGTGTTACAGTGAGGGGTGTGGGGTATATCAGAATGTTACAGTGAGGGGTGTGGGGTATATCAGAGTGTTACAGTGAGGGGTGTGAGGTATATCAGAGTGTTACAGTGAGGGGTGTGGGGTATATCAGAGTGTTACAGTGAGGGGTGTGGGGTATATCAGAATGTTACAGTGAGGGGTGCGGGGTATATCAGAGTGTTACAATGAGGGGTGTGGGGTATATCAGAATGTTACAGTGAGGGGTGCGGGGTATATCAGAGTGTTACAGTGAGGTGTGTGGGGTATATCAGAGTGTTACAGTGAGGGGTGTGGCGTATATCAGTGTGTTACAGTGAGGGGTGTGGTGTATATCAGAGTGTTACAGTGAGGGGTGTGGGGTATATCAGAATGTTACAATGAGGGGTGTGGGGTATATCAGAATGTTACAGTGAGGGGTGTGGGGTATATCAGTGTTACAGTGAGGGGTGTGGGGTATATTAGTGTGTTACAGTGAGGGGTGCGGGGTATATCAGAATGTTACAGTGAGGGGTGTGGGGTATATCAGAATGTTACAGTGAGGGGTGTGGGGTATATCAGTGTTACAGTGAGGGTGTGGGGTATATCAGAGTGTTACAGTGAGGGGTGTGGGGTATATCAGAGTGTTACAGTGAGGGGTGTGGCGTATATCAGTGTGTTACAGTGAGGGGTGTGGGGTATATCAGTGTGTTACAGTGAGTGGTGTGGGGTATATCAGAGTGTTACAGTGAGGGGTGTGGGGTATATCAGAGTGTTACAGTGAGGGGTGTGGGGTATATCAGTGTTACAGTGAGGGGTGTGGGGTATATCAGAGTGTTACAGTGAGGGGTGTGGGGTATATCAGTGTGTTACAGTGAGGGGTGTGGTGTATATCAGAGTGTTACAGTGAGGGGTGTGGGGTATATCAGTGTGTTACAGTGAGGGGTGTGGGGTATATCAGAGTGTTACAGTGAGGGGTGTGGGGTATATCAGTGTTACAGTGAGCGGTGTGGGGTATATCAGAGTGTTACAGTGAGGGGTGTGGGGTATATCAGAGTGTTACAGTGAGGGGTGTGGGGTATATCAGAGTGTTACAGTGAGGGGTGTGGGGTATATCAGAGTGTTACAGTGAGGGGTGTGGCGTATATCAGTGTGTTACAGTGAGGGGTGTGGGGTATATCAGAGTGTTACAGTGAGGGGTGTGGGGTATATCAGAGTGTTACAGTGAGGGGTGTGGGGTATATCAGAGTGTTACAGTGAGGGGTGTGGGGTATATCAGAGTGTTACAGTGAGGGGTGTGGGGTATATCAGAGTGTTACAGTGAGGGGTGTGGGATATATCAGAGTGTTACAGTGAGGGGTGTGGGGTATATCATTGTGTTACAGTGAGGGGTGTGGTGTATATCAGAGTGTTACAGTGAGGGGTGTGGTGTATATCAGAGTGTTACAGTGAGGGCTGTGGGGTATATCAGAATGTTACAATGAGGGGTGTGGGGTATATCAGAATGTTACAGTGAGGGGTGCGGGGTATATCAGAGTGTTACAGTGAGGGGTGTGGGGTATATCAGAATGTTACAGTGAGGGGTGTGGGGTATATCAGAGTGTTACAGTGAGGGGTGTGGGGTATATCAGAGTGTTACAGTGAGGGGTGTGGGGTATATCAGAGTGTTACAGTGAGGGGTGTGGTGTATATCAGAGTGTTACAGTGAGGGGTGTGGGGTATATCAGTGTGTTACAGTGAGGGGTGTGGTGTATATCAGAGTGTTACAGTGAGGGGTGTGGGGTATATCAGAGTGTTACAGTGAGGGGTGTGGGGTATATCAGAGTGTTACAGTGAGGGGTGTGGGTATATCAGAGTGTTACAGTGAGGGGTGTGGGGTACATCAGTGTTACAGTGAGAGGTGTGGGGAATATCAGAGTGTTACAGTGAGGGGTGTGGGGAATATCAGAGTGTTACAGTGAGGGGTGTGGGGTATATCAGAGTGTTACAGTGAGGGGTGTGGGGTATATCACAGTGTTACAGTGAGGGGTGTGGGGTACATCAGTGTTACAGTGAGGGGTGTGGGGTTTATCAGAGTGTTACAGTGAGGGGTGTGGGGTATATCAGAGTGTTACAGTGAGGGGTGTGGGGTATATCAGAGTGTTACAGTGAGAGGTGTGGGGAATATCAGAGTGTTACAGTGAGGGGTGTGGGGTATATCAGAGTGTTACAGTGAGGGGTGTGGGGTATATCACAGTGTTACAGTGAGGGGTGTGGGGTATATCAGAGTGTTACAGTGAGGGGTGTGGCGTATATCAGAATGTTACAGTGAGGGGTGTGGGGTATATCAGAGTGTGTTACAGTGAGGGGTGTGGGGTATATCAGAATGTTACAGTGAGGGGTGTGGGGTATATCAGTGTTACAGTGAGGGGTGTGGGGTATATCAGAGTGTTACAGTGAGGGGTGTGGGGTATATCAGAGTGTTACAGTGAGGGGTGTGGGGTATATCAGAGTGTTACAGTGAGGGGTGTGGCGTATATCAGAATGTTACAGTGAGGGGTGTGGGGTATATCAGAGTGTTACAGTGAGGGGTGTGGGGTATATCAGTGTTACAGTGAGGGGTGTGGGGTATATCAGAGTGTTACAGTGAGGGGTGTGGGGTATATCAGTGTGTTACAGTGAGGGGTGTGGGGTATATCAGAGTGTTACAGTGAGGGGTGTGGGGTATATCAGAGTGTTACAGTGACGGGTGTGGGGTATATCAGAGTGTTACAGTGAGGGGTGTGGGGTATATCAGAGTGTTACAGTGAGGGGTGTGAGGTATATCAGAGTGTTACAGTGAGGGGTGTGAGGTATATCAGTGTGTTAAAGTGAGGGGTGTGGGGTATATCAGTGTTACAGTGAGGGGTGTGGGGTATATCAGAGTGTTACAATGAGGGGTGTGGGGTGTATCAGAGTGTTACAGTGAGGGGTGTGGGGTATATCAGAGTGTTACAGTGAGGGGTGTGGGGTATTTCAGTGTGTTACAGTGAGGGGTGTGGCGTATATCAGAGTGTTACAGTGAGGGGTGTGGGGTATATCAGAGTGTTACAGTGAGGGGTGTGGGTATATCAGAGAGTATTACAGTGAGGGGTGTGGGGTATATCAGAATGTTACAGTGAGGGGTGTGGGGTATGTCAGAATGTTACAATGAGGGGTGTGAGGTATATCAGAATGTTACAGTGAGGGGTGTGGGGTATATCTGAGTGTTACAGTGAGGGGTGTGGGGTGTATCAGAGTGTTACAGTGAGGGGTGTGGCGTATATCAGTGTGTTACAGTGAGGGGTGTGGTGTATATCAGAGTGTTACAGTGAGGGGTGTGGGGTATATCAGAGTGTTACAGTGAGGGGTGTGGGGTATATCAGAGTGTTACAGTGAGGGGTGTGGGGTATATCAGAGAGTGTTACAGTGAGGGGTGTGGGGTATATCAGAATGTTACAATGAGGGGTGTGGGGTATATCAGAATGTTACAGTGAGGGGTGTGGGGTATATCAGAATGTTACAGTGAGGGGTGCGGGGTATATCAGAGTGTTACAGTGAGGGGTGTGGGGTATATCAGAGTGTTACAGTGAGGGGTGTGGCGTATATCAGTGTGTTACAGTGAGGGGTGTGGTGTATATCAGAGTGTTACAGTGAGGGGTGTGGGGTATATCAGAATGTTACAGTGAGGGGTGTGGGGTATATCAGAATGTTACAGTGAGGGGTGCGGGGTATATCAGAGTGTTACAGTGAGGGGTGTGGGGTATATCAGAATGTTACAGTGAGGGGTGTGGGGTATATCAGAGTGTTACAGTGAGGGGTGTGGGGTATATCAGAATGTTACAGTGAGGGGTGTGGGGTATATCAGAATGTTACAGTGAGGGGTGCGGGGTATATCAGAGTGTTACAGTGAGGGGTGTGGGGTATATCAGAATGTTACAGTGAGGGGTGTGGGGTATATCAGAATGTTACAGTGAGGGGTGCGGGGTATATCAGAGTGTTACAGTGAGGGGTGTGGTGTATATCAGAGTGTTACAGTGAGGGGTGTGGGGTATATCAGAATGTTACAGTGAGGGGTGTGGGGTATATCAGAATGTTACAGTGAGGGGTGCGGGGTATATCAGAGTGTTACAATGAGGGGTGTGTGGTATATCAGAATGTTACAGTGAGGGGTGCGGGGTATATCAGAGTGTTACAGTGAGGGGTGTGGGGTATATCAGAGTGTTACAGTGAGGGGTGTGGCGTATATCAGTGTGTTACAGTGAGGGGTGTGGTGTATATCAGAGTGTTACAGTGAGGGGTGTGGGGTATATCAGAATGTTACAATGAGGGGTGTGGGGTATATCAGAATGTTACAGTGAGGGGTGTGGGGTATATCAGTGTTACAGTGAGGGGTGTGGGGTATATTAGTGTGTTACAGTGAGGGGTGCGGGGTATATCAGAATGTTACAGTGAGGGGTGTGGGGTATATCAGAATGTTACAGTGAGGGGTGTGGGGTATATCAGTGTTACAGTGAGGGTGTGGGGTATATCAGAGTGTTACAGTGAGGGGTGTGGGGTATATCAGAGTGTTACAGTGAGGGGTGTGGCGTATATCAGTGTGTTACAGTGAGGGGTGTGGGGTATATCAGTGTGTTACAGTGAGTGGTGTGGGGTATATCAGAGTGTTACAGTGAGGGGTGTGGGGTATATCAGAGTGTTACAGTGAGGGGTGTGGGGTATATCAGTGTTACAGTGAGGGGTGTGGGGTATATCAGAGTGTTACAGTGAGGGGTGTGGGGTATATCAGAGTGTTGCAGTGAGGGGTGTGGGGTATATCAGTGTGTTACAGTGAGGGGTGTGGTGTATATCAGAGTGTTACAGTGAGGGGTGTGGGGTATATCAGTGTGTTACAGTGAGGGGTGTGGGGTATATCAGAGTGTTACAGTGAGGGGTGTGGGGTATATCAGTGTTACAGTGAGCGGTGTGGGGTATATCAGAGTGTTACAGTGAGGGGTGTGGGGTATATCAGAGTGTTACAGTGAGGGGTGTGGGGTATATCAGAGTGTTACAGTGAGGGGTGTGGGGTATATCAGAGTGTTACAGTGAGGGGTGTGGCGTATATCAGTGTGTTACAGTGAGGGGTGTGGGGTATATCAGAGTGTTACAGTGAGGGGTGTGGGGTATATCAGAGTGTTACAGTGAGGGGTGTGGGGTATATCAGAGTGTTACAGTGAGGGGTGTGGGGTATATCAGAGTGTTACAGTGAGGGGTGTGGGGTATATCAGAGTGTTACAGTGAGCGGTGTGGGATATATCAGAGTGTTACAGTGAGGGGTGTGGGGTATATCAGTGTGTTACAGTGAGGGGTGTGGTGTATATCAGAGTGTTACAGTGAGGGGTGTGGTGTATATCAGAGTGTTACAGTGAGGGCTGTGGGGTATATCAGAATGTTACAATGAGGGGTGTGGGGTATATCAGAATGTTACAGTGAGGGGTGCGGGGTATATCAGAGTGTTACAGTGAAGGGTGTGGTGTATATCAGAATGTTACAGTGAGGGGTGTGGGGTATATCAGAGTGTTACAGTGAGGGGTGTGGGGTATATCAGAGTGTTACAGTGAGGGGTGTGGGGTATATCAGAGTGTTACAGTGAGGGGTGTGGTGTATATCAGAGTGTTACAGTGAGGGGTGTGGGGTATATCAGTGTGTTACAGTGAGGGGTGTGGTGTATATCAGAGTGTTACAGTGAGGGGTGTGGGGTATATCAGAGTGTTACAGTGAGGGGTGTGGGGTATATCAGTGTGTTACAGTGAGGGGTGTGGAGTATATTAGAGTGTTACAATGAGGGGTGTGGGGTATATCAGAGTGTTACAGTGAGGGGTGTGGGGTATATCAGAGTGTTACAGTGAGGGGTGTGGGGTATATCAGAGTGTTACAGTGAGGGGTGTTGGGTATATCAGAGTGTTACAGTGAGGGGTGTGGGGTATATCAGTGTGTTACAGTGAGGGGTGTGGGGTATATCAGAGTGTTACAGTGAGGGGTGTGGGGTATATCAGAGTGTTACAGTGAGGGGTGTGGGGTTTATCAGTGTGTTACAGTGAGGGGTGTGGGGTATATCAGAGTGTTATAGTGAGGGGTGTGGGGTATATCAGAGTGTTACAGTGAGGGGTGTGGGGTATATCAGTGTTACAGTGAGGGGTGTGGGGTATATCAGTGTTACAGTGAGGGGTGTGGGGTATATCAGAGTGTTACAGTGAGGGGTGTGGGGTATATCAGAGTGTTACAGTGAGGGGTGTGGGGTATATCAGAGTGTTACAGTGAGGGGTGTGGGGTATATCAGAGTGTTACAGTGAGGGGTGTGGGGTATATCAGTGTGTTACAGTGAGGGGTGTGGGGTATATCAGAGTGTTACAGTGAGGGGTGTGGGGTATATCAGAGTGTTACAGTGAGAGGTGTGGGGTATATCAGAATGTTACAGTGAGGGGTGTGGGGTATATCAGAGTGTTACAGTGAGGGGTGTGGGGTATATCAGAGTGTTACAATGAGGGGTGTGGGGTATATCAGTGTGTTACAGTGAGGGGTGTGGGGTATATCAGTGTTACAGTGAGGGGTGTGGGGTATATCAGAGTGTTGCAATGAGGGGTGTGGGGTATATCAGAGTGTTACGGTGAGTGGTGTGGGGTGTATCAGAGTGTTACAGTGAGGGGTGTGGGGTATATCAGAGTGTTACACTGAGGGGTGTGGGGTGTATCAGAGTGTTACAGTGAGGGGTGTGGGGTATATCAGTGTGTTACAGTGAGGGGTGTGGCGTATATCAGAGTGTTACAGTGAGGGGTGTGGGGTATATCAGAGTGTTACAGTGAGGGGTGTGGTGTATATCAGAGTGTTACAGTGAGGGGTGTGAGGTATATCAGAGTGTTACAGTGAGGGGTGTGGGGTATATCAGAGTGTTACAGTGAGAGGTGTGGGGTATATCAGAGTGTTACAGTGAGGGGTGTGGGGTATATCAGAGTGTTACAGTGAGGGGTGTGGGGTATATCAGAGTGTTACAGTGAGGGGTGTGGGGTATATCAGAGTGTTACAGTGAGGGGTGTGGGGTATTTCAGAGTGTTACAGTGAGGGGTGTGGGGTATATCAGAGTGTTACAGTGAGGGGTGTGGGGTATATCAGAGTGTTACTGTGAGGGGTGTGGGGTATATCAGAGTGTTACAGTGAGGGGTGTGGGGTATATCAGAGTGTTACAGTGAGGGGTGTGGGGTATATCAGAGTGTTACAGTGAGGGGTGTGGCGTATATCAGTGTGTTACAGTGAGGGGTGTGGGGTATATCAGAGTGTTACAGTGAGGGGTGTGGGGTATATCAGAGTGTTACAGTGAGGGGTGTGGGGTATATCAGAGTGTTACAGTGAGGGGTGTGGGGTATATCAGAGTGTTACAGTGAGGGGTGTGGGGTATATCAGAGTGTTACAGTGAGGGGTGTGGGGTATATCAGACAGTGTTCCAGTGAGGGGTGTGGGATATATCAGAGTGTTACAGTGAGGGGTGTGGGGTATATCAGACAGTGTTCCAGTGAGGGGTGTGGAGTATATCAGAGTGTTACAGTGAGGGGTGTGGGGTATATCAGAGTGTTACAGTGAGGGGTGTGGGGTATATCTGAGTGTTACAGTGAGGGGTGTGGGGTATATCAGAGTGTTACAGTGAGGGGTGTGGGGTATATCAGAGTGTTACAGTGAGTGGTGTGGGGTATATCAGAGTGTTACAGTGAGGGGTGTGAGGTATATCAGTGTGTTACAGTGAGGGGTGTGGGGTATATCAGAGTGTTACACTGAGGGGTGTGGAGTATATCAGAGTGTTACAGTGAGGGGTGTGGGGTATATCAGAGTGTTACAGTGAGGGGTGTGGGGTATATCTGAGTGTTACAGTGAGGGGTGTGGGGTATATCAGAGTGTTACAGTGAGGGGTGTGGGGTATATCAGAATGTTACAGTGAGGGGTGTGGGGTATGTCAGAATGTTACAATGAGGGGTGTGAGGTATATCAGAATGTTACAGTGAGGGGTGTGGGGTATATCTGAGTGTTACAGTGAGGGGTGTGGGGTGTATCAGAGTGTTACAGTGAGGGGTGTGGCGTATATCAGTGTGTTACAGTGAGGGGTGTGGTGTATATCAGAGTGTTACAGTGAGGGGTGTGGGGTATATCAGAGTGTTACAGTGAGGGGTGTGGGGTATATCAGAGTGTTACAGTGAGGGGTGTGGGGTATATCAGAGAGTGTTACAGTGAGGGGTGTGGGGTATATCAGAATGTTACAATGAGGGGTGTGGGGTATATCAGAATGTTACAGTGAGGGGTGTGGGGTATATCAGAATGTTACAGTGAGGGGTGCGGGGTATATCAGAGTGTTACAGTGAGGGGTGTGGGGTATATCAGAGTGTTACAGTGAGGGGTGTGGCGTATATCAGTGTGTTACAGTGAGGGGTGTGGTGTATATCAGAGTGTTACAGTGAGGGGTGTGGGGTATATCAGAATGTTACAGTGAGGGGTGTGGGGTATATCAGAATGTTACAGTGAGGGGTGCGGGGTATATCAGAGTGTTACAGTGAGGGGTGTGGGGTATATCAGAATGTTACAGTGAGGGGTGTGGGGTATATCAGAGTGTTACAGTGAGGGGTGTGGGGTATATCAGAATGTTACAGTGAGGGGTGTGGGGTATATCAGAATGTTACAGTGAGGGGTGCGGGGTATATCAGAGTGTTACAGTGAGGGGTGTGGGGTATATCAGAATGTTACAGTGAGGGGTGTGGGGTATATCAGAATGTTACAGTGAGGGGTGCGGGGTATATCAGAGTGTTACAGTGAGGGGTGTGGTGTATATCAGAGTGTTACAGTGAGGGGTGTGGGGTATATCAGAATGTTACAGTGAGGGGTGTGGGGTATATCAGAATGTTACAGTGAGGGGTGCGGGGTATATCAGAGTGTTACAATGAGGGGTGTGTGGTATATCAGAATGTTACAGTGAGGGGTGCGGGGTATATCAGAGTGTTACAGTGAGGGGTGTGGGGTATATCAGAGTGTTACAGTGAGGGGTGTGGCGTATATCAGTGTGTTACAGTGAGGGGTGTGGTGTATATCAGAGTGTTACAGTGAGGGGTGTGGGGTATATCAGAATGTTACAATGAGGGGTGTGGGGTATATCAGAATGTTACAGTGAGGGGTGTGGGGTATATCAGTGTTACAGTGAGGGGTGTGGGGTATATTAGTGTGTTACAGTGAGGGGTGCGGGGTATATCAGAATGTTACAGTGAGGGGTGTGGGGTATATCAGAATGTTACAGTGAGGGGTGTGGGGTATATCAGTGTTACAGTGAGGGTGTGGGGTATATCAGAGTGTTACAGTGAGGGGTGTGGGGTATATCAGAGTGTTACAGTGAGGGGTGTGGCGTATATCAGTGTGTTACAGTGAGGGGTGTGGGGTATATCAGTGTGTTACAGTGAGTGGTGTGGGGTATATCAGAGTGTTACAGTGAGGGGTGTGGGGTATATCAGAGTGTTACAGTGAGGGGTGTGGGGTATATCAGTGTTACAGTGAGGGGTGTGGGGTATATCAGAGTGTTACAGTGAGGGGTGTGGGGTATATCAGAGTGTTGCAGTGAGGGGTGTGGGGTATATCAGTGTGTTACAGTGAGGGGTGTGGTGTATATCAGAGTGTTACAGTGAGGGGTGTGGGGTATATCAGTGTGTTACAGTGAGGGGTGTGGGGTATATCAGAGTGTTACAGTGAGGGGTGTGGGGTATATCAGTGTTACAGTGAGCGGTGTGGGGTATATCAGAGTGTTACAGTGAGGGGTGTGGGGTATATCAGAGTGTTACAGTGAGGGGTGTGGGGTATATCAGAGTGTTACAGTGAGGGGTGTGGGGTATATCAGAGTGTTACAGTGAGGGGTGTGGCGTATATCAGTGTGTTACAGTGAGGGGTGTGGGGTATATCAGAGTGTTACAGTGAGGGGTGTGGGGTATATCAGAGTGTTACAGTGAGGGGTGTGGGGTATATCAGAGTGTTACAGTGAGGGGTGTGGGGTATATCAGAGTGTTACAGTGAGGGGTGTGGGGTATATCAGAGTGTTACAGTGAGCGGTGTGGGATATATCAGAGTGTTACAGTGAGGGGTGTGGGGTATATCAGTGTGTTACAGTGAGGGGTGTGGTGTATATCAGAGTGTTACAGTGAGGGGTGTGGTGTATATCAGAGTGTTACAGTGAGGGCTGTGGGGTATATCAGAATGTTACAATGAGGGGTGTGGGGTATATCAGAATGTTACAGTGAGGGGTGCGGGGTATATCAGAGTGTTACAGTGAAGGGTGTGGTGTATATCAGAATGTTACAGTGAGGGGTGTGGGGTATATCAGAGTGTTACAGTGAGGGGTGTGGGGTATATCAGAGTGTTACAGTGAGGGGTGTGGGGTATATCAGAGTGTTACAGTGAGGGGTGTGGTGTATATCAGAGTGTTACAGTGAGGGGTGTGGGGTATATCAGTGTGTTACAGTGAGGGGTGTGGTGTATATCAGAGTGTTACAGTGAGGGGTGTGGGGTATATCAGAGTGTTACAGTGAGGGGTGTGGGGTATATCAGTGTGTTACAGTGAGGGGTGTGGAGTATATTAGAGTGTTACAATGAGGGGTGTGGGGTATATCAGAGTGTTACAGTGAGGGGTGTGGGGTATATCAGAGTGTTACAGTGAGGGGTGTGGGGTATATCAGAGTGTTACAGTGAGGGGTGTTGGGTATATCAGAGTGTTACAGTGAGGGGTGTGGGGTATATCAGTGTGTTACAGTGAGGGGTGTGGGGTATATCAGAGTGTTACAGTGAGGGGTGTGGGGTATATCAGAGTGTTACAGTGAGGGGTGTGGGGTTTATCAGTGTGTTACAGTGAGGGGTGTGGGGTATATCAGAGTGTTATAGTGAGGGGTGTGGGGTATATCAGAGTGTTACAGTGAGGGGTGTGGGGTATATCAGTGTTACAGTGAGGGGTGTGGGGTATATCAGTGTTACAGTGAGGGGTGTGGGGTATATCAGAGTGTTACAGTGAGGGGTGTGGGGTATATCAGAGTGTTACAGTGAGGGGTGTGGGGTATATCAGAGTGTTACAGTGAGGGGTGTGGGGTATATCAGAGTGTTACAGTGAGGGGTGTGGGGTATATCAGTGTGTTACAGTGAGGGGTGTGGGGTATATCAGAGTGTTACAGTGAGGGGTGTGGGGTATATCAGAGTGTTACAGTGAGAGGTGTGGGGTATATCAGAATGTTACAGTGAGGGGTGTGGGGTATATCAGAGTGTTACAGTGAGGGGTGTGGGGTATATCAGAGTGTTACAATGAGGGGTGTGGGGTATATCAGTGTGTTACAGTGAGGGGTGTGGGGTATATCAGTGTTACAGTGAGGGGTGTGGGGTATATCAGAGTGTTGCAATGAGGGGTGTGGGGTATATCAGAGTGTTACGGTGAGGGGTGTGGGGTGTATCAGAGTGTTACAGTGAGGGGTGTGGGGTATATCAGAGTGTTACACTGAGGGGTGTGGGGTGTATCAGAGTGTTACAGTGAGGGGTGTGGGGTATATCAGTGTGTTACAGTGAGGGGTGTGGCGTATATCAGAGTGTTACAGTGAGGGGTGTGGGGTATATCAGAGTGTTACAGTGAGGGGTGTGGTGTATATCAGAGTGTTACAGTGAGGGGTGTGAGGTATATCAGAGTGTTACAGTGAGGGGTGTGGGGTATATCAGAGTGTTACAGTGAGAGGTGTGGGGTATATCAGAGTGTTACAGTGAGGGGTGTGGGGTATATCAGAGTGTTACAGTGAGGGGTGTGGGGTATATCAGAGTGTTACAGTGAGGGGTGTGGGGTATATCAGAGTGTTACAGTGAGGGGTGTGGGGTATTTCAGAGTGTTACAGTGAGGGGTGTGGGGTATATCAGAGTGTTACAGTGAGGGGTGTGGGGTATATCAGAGTGTTACTGTGAGGGGTGTGGGGTATATCAGAGTGTTACAGTGAGGGGTGTGGGGTATATCAGAGTGTTACAGTGAGGGGTGTGGGGTATATCAGAGTGTTACAGTGAGGGGTGTGGCGTATATCAGTGTGTTACAGTGAGGGGTGTGGGGTATATCAGAGTGTTACAGTGAGGGGTGTGGGGTATATCAGAGTGTTACAGTGAGGGGTGTGGGGTATATCAGAGTGTTACAGTGAGGGGTGTGGGGTATATCAGAGTGTTACAGTGAGGGGTGTGGGGTATATCAGAGTGTTACAGTGAGGGGTGTGGGGTATATCAGACAGTGTTCCAGTGAGGGGTGTGGGATATATCAGAGTGTTACAGTGAGGGGTGTGGGGTATATCAGACAGTGTTCCAGTGAGGGGTGTGGAGTATATCAGAGTGTTACAGTGAGGGGTGTGGGGTATATCAGAGTGTTACAGTGAGGGGTGTGGGGTATATCTGAGTGTTACAGTGAGGGGTGTGGGGTATATCAGAGTGTTACAGTGAGGGGTGTGGGGTATATCAGAGTGTTACAGTGAGTGGTGTGGGGTATATCAGAGTGTTACAGTGAGGGGTGTGAGGTATATCAGTGTGTTACAGTGAGGGGTGTGGGGTATATCAGAGTGTTACACTGAGGGGTGTGGGGTATATCAGAGTGTTACAGTGAGGGGTGTGGGGTATATCAGTGTTACAGTGAGGGGTGTGGGGTATATCAGAGTGTTACAGTGAGAGGTGTGGGGTATATCAGTGTGTTACAGTGAGGGGTGTGGGGTATATCAGTGTTACAGTGAGGGGTGTGGGGTATATCAGAGTGTTACAGTGAGGGGTGTGGGGTATATCAGAGTGTTACAGTGAGGGGTGTGGGGTATATCAGTGTGTTACAGTGAGGGGTGTGGTGTATATCAGTGTGTTACAGTGAGAGGTGTGGGGTATATCAGTGTGTTACAGTGAGGGGTGTGGGGTATATCAGAGTGTTACAGTGAGGGGTGTGGGGTATATCAGAGTGTTACAGTGAGGGGTGTGGGGTATATCAGAGTGTTACAGTGAGGGGTGTGGGGTATATCAGTGTTACAGTGAGGGGTGTGGGGTATATCAGAGTGTTACAGTGAGGGGTGTGGGGTATATCAGAGTGTTACAGTGAGGGGTGTGGGGTATATTAGAGTGTTACAGTGAGGGGTGTCTTATGTTCATTAATAACTAGACATTCTTATTATGAACACAGCTAGCTTCTAGCTAGTCATTTATTCAGTACACGTTCTCTAGGTACAGTATCTGTAGAGATGCAGCATGTGTGCTCCTGTGTGCAGGCTGCCATCTTGACTGTTGCCTTGTGGGTCGCCTAGTGCCTCATGGGTAATGTAGTCTTAAACACATACAGCTGGGTAGTGTAGTCTTATACATACAGCTATATACAGCTCTACGGCTCCACCTAGTGTCCACTATAGAATGACATGTTATTGATCATTACAGGGTGTGGGGTATATTAGTGTGTTACAGTGAGGGGCGTGGGGTGTATCAGTGTGTTACAGTGAGGGGTGTGGGGTATATCAGAGTGTTACAGTGAGGGGTGTGGGGTATATCAGAGTGCTACAGTGAGGGGCGTTGGGTGTATTAGTGTGTTACAGTGAGGGGTGTGGGGTATATCAGAGTGTTACAGTGAGGGGTGTGGGGTATATCAGTGTGTTACAGTGAGGGGTGTGGTGTATATCAGAGTGCTACAGTGAGGGGCGTTGGGTGTATCAGTGTGTTACAGTGAGGGGTGTGGGGTATATCAGAGTGTTACAGTGAGGGGTGTGGGGTATATCAGTGTGTTACAGTGAGGGGTGTGGGGTATATCAGAGTGTTACAGTGAGGGGTGTGGGGTATATCAGAGTGTTACAGTGAGGGGTGTGGGTAATATCAGAGTGTTACAGTGAGGGGTGTGGGGTATATCAGAGTGCTACAGTGAGGGGCGTTAGGTGTATCAGTGTGTTACAGTGAGGGGTGTGGGGTATATCAGAGTGTTACAGTGAGGGGCGTTAGGTGTATCAGTGTGTTACAGTGAGGGGTGTGGGGTATATCAGAGTGTTACAGTGAGGGGTGTGGGGTATATCAGAGTGTTACAGTGAGGGGTGTGGGGTATATCAGTGTTACAGTGAGGGGTGTGGGGTATATCAGTGTGTTACAGTGAGGGGTGTGGGGTATATCAGAGTGTTACAGTGAGGGGTGTGGGGTATATCAGTGTTACAGTGAGGGGTGTGGCGTATATCATAATGTTACAGTGAGGGGTGTGGGGTATATCAGAATGTTACAGTGAGGGGTGTGGGGTGATGTAAGAAAAAGGAGGCTTACCATCAAGTAACTTTAAAGTAAGCTTTAAGTAACTTATAAACACACTATATACAAGAGAGGTCTTTACCATGCCTCTGGTAGAAGCCTCTTACAATACTGAACAGACCAGTATTTATACCTGTCCAACAGGACGTGACACATGAGAGGAAGTGAGGTATGTACACAGTTCATAGTTCATAGTTCACAGTTCACAGTTCACAGGAAGTGATGACATATCTTCCCGGAAGTTATTATTTTTATCACATTCTTCCCTCCTGCAGGTTTAGGAGGCTGTGGTCTACCTTTTGGTCCGCAGCCGCCGAACAAGGAAGAGTCGCACCCGTTTGGATTCCCGTCGTAGAGGGTCGCTGGTCCGCTTACATGCGGTTGGCCATTGGCCAGAGTCCGTGTGGCCTGGATTGCCCTGTGAAGGGTCGGGGAGATCATGGCTTCGAGTACGAGCCCCAATAGGTTCAAAGTCAGACTGCCTCTATTCAGAGGGAGGTGCAGAGCTGGTCTGTGGCAGACCAGTACTTTCATGCGTGGTACTGGGAGGGTCGCAACCTTGAGCACGGGGTTCTACCGGCACCAAGCTAGTTGGTGTCCGATCAGGATCCTGGAGAGGGGTACCCGATAGGTCCCAAGAGTTTCCTGGTGAAATGCCATCACCCGATGTCCCACTAGGTCCTGGTGGGCAGGGAGCCAGATCCCGTAATGATACGGTAGATTCTCGGCCGTCGGAATATCGTATGTTTGCATAGGTGGGGTTGGCATCGGTTAGTTCGACCTCATCTACAAGAGGGTCATTTTTAGACGTCCGAACGTATCTTCGGAGTAATACAGGTCCAGGAGTAGTTAGCCATGACGGGAGTGATGTCCCATGAGATGAGCGACGCTGGAATCCAAAGAACCGCTCATGAGGTGTAGTATTTGTGGCTGTAGAAAGCAGGGACCGTATAGAGTGCAATGCATCCGGAAGCACTGTTTCCCATTGCTGGTCTGGTAGGCCCCGAGATCTTAAAGCGAGACGTACGGAATTCCAGATGATACCGTTATACCTCTCTACCTGCCCATTTCCGATGGGATGGTATGGTGTTGTTTTGCTTGTAGCAATTCCCCGTTCTGAGAGGTAGTCCTTGAGTTCCCTCGACATAAAGGATGGACCCCGATCTGAGTGAATATAAGCCGGCATGCCACAGAGAGAAAATACCTGCTCAAGGCAGCAGATTACTGTGGACGCCAGCATATTGGAGCAGGGGAAGGCAAATGGAAAACGTGAATATTCGTCGATCATGGCGAGCAAATATGTGTTCCGAGTTGAAGAGGGCACTGGGCCCTTAAAATCGATGCTAAGTCGTTGCATCGGTTGGGTTGCATGTATGAGTATACCATCTGAGGGGCGGAAGAACTGAGGTTTTAATTCCGCACAAAGCCGGCATTCTGAGCATATTTTCTTTACATCTCCAGTGGAAAAAGGGAGATTCCGTGATCGTACGAAATGTAGCATGCGCGTAACGCCAGGATGGCACAAACCATTGTGGACATCCATGAGGGTGGAGGATGACATAGTGGAGCAGAATGCCCGTGTGAGGGTGTCCGGGGCCACATTCTCCTTGCCAGGCCGATAGAAAATGGTATAACCAAAAGAGGCCAGTTCCATCCTCCAAAGTTGTATTTTATTATTCTTAATTTTGGTTCGTTTTCGATTATCGAGCATGAAGGCGACTGATCGTTGGTCCGTGATCAATGTAAAGTGCTGGCGAGCTAGAAAATGGTTCCACTTCCGTACTGCCTCTATGATGGCTGTGGCTTCTTTCTCAACCGGAGGATAATGTAGCTCGGCACCTTGTAAGGTCCTGGACATAAATGCTACAGGACGACCTTCCTGATTCAGTGTAGCCGAGATCGCCACCTCCGAGGCATCACATTCAACCACGAAAGGGAGATTCTCATCAATGGAGTGAAGAGCCGCTTTCTCCAACTGTTTTTTGAGAAGGTTAAAGGCTGCAACAGCCGCTGTTCCCAGTGGAAATGATCTAGCATGCAGCAAGGGTTGGATTTTGTCCGAAAAATGAGGAATCCATTTAGCGTAGTATGCAAACAGACCGAGAGCCCGACGTAAAGAAGCCGGATTCTTAGGTGACGGGAGCTCTTGGAGCGGGCGAAGTCTTTCTGGGTCTGGCTTAATGATACCATTGCCTACGCAGTAGCCAAGGATGTTGATGGTCGGTTGCGACTCAACAGATTTGGATTCATTCAGGGTCAAATTACGGCGATGGAGGGCATCCCGAAATTTTTGGAGGTTGGAGTCGTGTTCCTGTTGATCGTGACCTGCAATGGTAATGTTATCAAGATAGGGAAAAGTGTCCCTTAGGTTTTCCTGCTTAACCAGGCCATCCATTGCCCGTTGAAAGACAGCCACTCCATTAGTAACCCCGAATGGGAGGCGACGAAATTGGTACAGCCGTCCATTAGCCTCAAAGGCTGTGTACTGCTTATCTGAGACCTTCAAGGGTAACTGATGATAGGCACTTTTTAAATCGTAAGTTGAGAACACTTTGTATTCGGCCAGTTTATTAACCATATCATCAATGCGTGGCAATGGGTAGGCGTCCAAGTCGGTATATTGATTGATGGTTTGCGAATAATCGATGCATAGTCGCTGTTTGTGAGGTTTTAGAGGGTTCTTGACAATGACGACTTGAGCCCGCCAGGGCGACGAACATGGTTCAATGATATCCTCTGCTAGAAGTCGAGAGATTTCAGCCGCAATAAAAGATTGGTCTTCCTGATTAAAGCGCCGCGATTTCGTTATTATCGGTTGGCATTGAGGCGGAATACTGGCAAATAATGAGGGTTCATCAAGTGAAGCTGCTGATAATGCACAAAATGGTAATTTAGACGGTATATTAGAAATAGTAAGTCCGGGTTTGGATCCACCAAACTCAATGGTGAGTTTCTTATGCTGTTTTTGGAAGTCCAGTCCTAAGAGGAGATCACTACATAAGTCCTTGAGCACCGAAAGTCGGGTGGAGGGATACATACGACCATGAAGTGTCATATCAACAACACAAAAGCCGGAGATTCTGGTATTAAGTGATGACTGGGCCATCGCAATTGCCTGGTCCGATGGGAAGACATGTAGTTTCAATTTCGCAACAATCTGTTCCTTAATGAAACTATCAGTACTTCCTGAGTCAATTAAGGCATCTAAGGTATGCCCTTTAATTGAAATTTTTGTGGCAGCATGAGACAGGTTCTGTGGGCAAGCAGCTGTAATTGGTGTCGTTGCACAGAGAGTGGCTAAAACTCTCGGTGTGCTTCTTTGGGAGAGAGCTCGAGAGGAAGCTTGATAGGTCCTAGCTGGAGCATCTTGATAGGCCCTAATTGGGGCAGTTCGGTAGGCCTTAGCTGGATTGGCCCTCGTAGAGGCCCTTGATAGGCAAACTTTAGCAAAGTGTCCTTTTTTCCCGCAATAACTGCAGATTGCATTGCGAGCAGGGCAGGTTTTCCTAGGGTGAAAAGCATCTCCACAAAAGAAGCATTCCTTCCTAGATTGCCAAGAGGCTGCTAAAGTGGGGTCGTCCTCCTCTTCTTCATCAGAATTATCAGAATTAGATTCCCCCATGATAGGGTTCACCTGAGACCGCTTGAATTGTCTGGTTGCAGCTACAGCAGCAGATCGAGATCTGGGCAGCTGATAGAGGTCTGCATTTCTCTTTGCCAAATCCAGTGAACAAGCTAGGTCAAAAACTTTTTGTAGCTCAAGTGTTTTACTTTCTAGTAGACGCTGGCGTATAAATGGAGAGGCAATCCCGCAGATGAAAGCATCACGAATCATTTCTTGGCGGTACAGCTCAGCTGAGGCTGCCTGAAAGTTACAATCTACGCTGAGCCTGCGAAGTTCTTGCAGGAATTCGTCAATTGATTCCCCTGGCCCTTGTCGGGCTGTGGCCAGTAGATGTCTAGCATAGACCTCATTTGGGGTCTTGGCATACAGTTTCTTAAGTGCCCGAATCACCACATCGTAATTATCCCATTCATCAACATATTCGAACACTTTTGCGGTCACATAATTGATAAGTATCTTCAATCTAGCAGGAGCATCCGCTTCACATTCATCCAGAAAATTCTCAAAAGTACGGTACCAATGCTTCCATACCCTGCCAGCTGCTGGTGCATTCGGGTCCAAGTCCAGACGAATAGGTCTAAGGATTTTCTCCATGATGGGTGGTTCCCTGGATCCTTAATTCCGAGTTTGTCCGAAGGTCTAGTATTTGTCAGTGTAAATACTAAGTTACTTAAATTGATGTAAGAAAAAGGAGGCTTACCATCAAGTAACTTTAAAGTAAGCTTTAAGTAACTTATAAACACACTATATACAAGAGAGGTCTTTACCATGCCTCTGGTAGAAGCCTCTTACAATACTGAACAGACCAGTATTTATACCAGTCCAACAGGAAGTGACACATGAGAGGAAGTGAGGTATGTACACAGTTCATAGTTCATAGTTCACAGTTCACAGTTCACAGGAAGTGATGACATATCTTCCCGGAAGTTATTATTTTTATCACATGGGGTATATCAGAGTGTTACAGTGAGGGGTGTGGCGTATATCAGAGTGTTACAGTGAGGGGTGTGGGGTATATCAGCGTGTTACAGTGAGGGGCGTGGGGTGTATCAGTGTGTTACAGTGAGGGGTGTGGGGTATATCAGAGTGTTACAGTGAGGGGTGTGGGGTATATCAGAGTGTTACAGTGAGGGGTGTGGGGTATATCAGAGTGTTACAGTGAGGGGTTTGGGGTATATCAGCGTGTTACAGTGAGGGGTGTTGGGTATATCAGTGTTACAGTGAGAGGTGTGGGGTATATCAGAGTGTTACAGTGAGGGGTGTGGGGTATATCAGAGTGTTACAGTGAGGGGTGTGGTGTATATCAGAGTGTTACAGTGAGGTGTGTGGGGTATATCAGAGTGTTACAGTGAGGGGTGTGGGGTATATCAGAGTTGTACAGTGAGGGGTGTGGGGTATATCACTATTACAGTGAGGGGTGTGGGGTATATCAGAGAGTGTTACAGTGAGGGGTGTGGGGTATATCACTGTTACAGTGAGGGGTGTGGGGTATATCACTGTTACAGTGAGGGGTGTGGGGTATATCAGAGAGTGTTACAGTGAGGGGTGTGCGGTATATCAGTGTGTTACAGTGAGGGGTGTGGGGTATATCAGAATGTTACAGTGAGGGGTGTGGGGTATATCAGAGTGTTACAGTGAGGGGTGTGGGGTATATCAGAGTGTTACAGTGAGGGGTGTGGGGTATATCAGTGTTACAGTGAGGGGTGTGGGGTATATCAGAGTGTTACAGTGAGGGGTGTGGCGTATATCAGAGTGTTACAGTGAGGGGTGTGGGGTATATCAGAGTGTTACAGTGAGGGGTGTGGCGTATATCAGAGTGTTACAGTGAGGGGTGTGGGGTATATCAGAGTGTTACAGTGAGGGGTGTGGGGTATATCAGAGTTTTACAGTGAGGGGTGTGGGGTATATCAGAGTTGTACAGTGAGGCGTGTGGTGTATATCACTGTTACAGTGAGGGGTGTGGGGTATATCACTGTTACAGTGAGGGGTGTGGGGTATATCACTGTTACAGTGAGCCTAATGCTCTCTCCCTCTATCCCACACAGTACCTCTGGTAATTGCTGCAGTGAGTGTGGTCTTTCCGTGATCGACATGTCCTATCGTCCCAATGTTCATGTGAGGTTTCTCGCGCTGGTAAGTCTTCTTGGCTTCTGCCGCAAGGTTACGCACGAGAACGGGGGCAACGAGAGCGCACTGCGTGAGGTGTGTCTGCTACAGGCACAGAAAACACAGGGTTCCATCTCAATTAATCACACAAACAACACAGTGGCGCACTTTGTACCAGGCACAGCACGGGTTAGATAGAGAGTAAAGCTCCCTCTACACTGTCCCATCAAACACTCCCAGGGCAGGTACAGCACGGGTTAGATACAGAGTAAAGCTCCCTCTACACTGTCCCATTAAACACTCCCAGGGCAGGTAAAGCACGGGGTTAGATACAGAGTAAAGCTCCCTCTACACTGTCCCATCAAACACTCACAGGGCAGGTACAGCACGGGCTAGATAGAGAATAAAGCTCCCTCTACACTGTCCCATCAAACACTCCCAGGGCAGGTATAGCACGGGGTCAGATACAGAGTAAAGCTCCCTCTACACTGTTCTGTCAAACACTCCCAGGGCAGGTACAGCACGGCTTAGATACAGAGAAAAGCTTCCTCTACACTGTTCCGTCAAACACTCCCAGGGCAGGTACAGCACGGTTTAGATACAAAGGAAAGCTCCCTCCACACTGTTCCGTCAAACACTCCCAGGGCAGGTACAGCACGGGTTAGATACAGAGTAAAGCTCCCTCTACACTGTCCCATCAAACACTCCCAGGGCAGGTACAGCACGGGTTAGGCACAGAGTAAAGCTCCCTCTACACTGTCCCATCAAACACTCCCAGGGCAGGTACAGCAGAGGTCAGATACAGAGTAAAGCTCCCTCTACACTGTCCCATCAAACACTCCCAGGGCAGGTACAGCACATGTTAGATACAGAGTAAAGTTCCCTCTACATTGTCCCCTTCAAACACTCCCAGGGCAGGTACAGCACGGTTTAGATACAAAGGAAAGCTCCCTCCACACTGTTCCGTCAAACACTCCCAGGGCAGGTACAGCACGGGTTAGATACAGAGTAAAGCTCCCTCTACACTGTCCCATCAAACACTCCCAGGGCAGGTACAGCACGGGTTAGGTACAGAGTAAAGCTCCCTCTACACTGTCCCATCAAACACTCCCAGGGCAGGTACAGCAGAGGTCAGATACAGAGTAAAGCTCCCTCTACACTGTCCCATCAAACACTCCCAGGGCAGGTACAGCACATGTTAGATACAGAGTAAAGCTCCCTCTACACTGTCCCATCAAACACTCCCAGGGCAGGTACAGCACATGTTAGATACAGAGTAAAGTTCCCTCTACATTGTCCCCTTCAAACACTCCCAGGGCAAGTGCAGCAAGGGTTAGATACAGAGTAAAGCTCCCTCTACACTGTCCCATCAAACACTCCCAGGGCAGTGTTGTCTATGTACCTTTAAGGGAATAACTGGTCTCAGACTGCAATACCGGCAGTGACCACCCCTGTATAAAAGGCCCTAGCAGGCTTCTGTAGTTTCAGTTTCCAGGTTGTCTCCATTCAGTAAAGACTTGTTATAATCAACTTCTGCAGTCCATGTCTCAATTATACACGGACATAATACTGGCGACGAGTAAGAAACGAACTTACCTGCAACTCGGCAGCACCTCAGACGACGTTATTGAAGGTCGAAGCCAGAAGAAAGAAAAAAAAATAATCCAAAGAAACTCGAGAAACGGGCGTCGACCGTGGGCAACCGCCCTCCAAATCATCGAATTGAAAAGTTGCAGGAGAGACTGTCGAGAGCCAGGCTTGGTTCTCCAGTCTGTGGTTTCCGAGCTAATCGGGCTGGTGGCAGGTAGTGCACTGATCCTTCCTGGGCTGCGGCGGGCTAGAGCTCGATCGGGTGGCTCTGCAACGGGGCCGGGCAGCGAGTCGGGAAGCAAAGAGAGAGAGAGGGTGGAGCACACAGGGCGCGGCCGGTGCTTCGAAGCCGGTCAGCCTTCGGACCTAAGAAGAGGGAGGGAAGTGTCCCAGAGGGTCCGCTCCACGACAGGAACGGTTCTTCAATTAACGGAGCAAATATTGAAGCGCGATAGAAAAATAAAAATACCGCGGAGAGCGGCGTTTGCAGCAGCGATCGGGGAGGCGCGAAGACCATAGGGCGTCGCCATTACAGGATAGTAAAATAAATATAATCGCCAGCAACAGCGTTGGCAGCAGCGGCAGCGGCGGGAAAGCGCGGGAGGCGCCATCTTAACTCGGCGGGGAAGAAGGAAAAGCGCGGGAGGCGCTATTTTGATCCATCGGGGACAAAGGAAAAGCGCGGGAGGCGCCATCTTAGATTTTCAAGATGCCAAAGACTGGCGATATCACTGCCTTCGATAATGCAATAGAAGACTGGACCACGTATGTGGAAAGAGTCGAGGTATATTGCAAGGCAAACGAAATAGCCGATGAGAAAAAGGCATCGGTATCGCTAAATTTAATGGGCGCAAGAACGTACGGCCTATTGCGGGACCTGATTACTCCAGCCAAACTGAAGGTGAAGAGTTTTAACGAAATTGTTGCTATCCTACAGGAACACCTAAATCCTACACCGCTGCTGATAGCAGAAAGATTTAAATTCCACAGGAGAAATCAGCATAAAAATGAGAGCAATGCTGATTACCTTACGGAACTACGCAAGCTATCAAAGCACTGCCAGTTCGGAGCAGGACTGGCAGATACCTTACGGGACAAATTTGTCTGTGGACTCCTGAGTGAAGGAACCCAGAAGAGGTTACTCTCAGAGAAAGAGCTGACGCTAGATAAGGCTTTCAGCGTGGCAGTATCGTACAAAGCAGCAGCAAGGGGAGCTGCGGAAATACAACAAAAGCCACAGGAATACGCACCCACGAAATGACACGGGGATTTGCAAAATGTTATCGCTGCGGCAGAACAAATCATGACCAGAAGGACTGCTGGTCCAAGGAAAAATATGCAGGCAATGCGGAAAGATGGGACACATTGCACGAGTTTGCAGGTCTGGGAAGAAGACCAACGACAACAAAAAGTCTAATAAGGAACCGTACAGGAAAGTACAAAAGATGACGGACAGTAGTTCCGAAGACCAGATGAGCGATAGTGAATCCGGGAACAAGAGACTAAGCTGTCTCAAACTTCACAACGTAATCGCAAAAGAGGATCACCGAACCATTTGGGTCACCCTCATGATAGCAGGGTCCCAAGTCAAAATGGAATTGGATACAGGATCAGCGCTAACCGTCATGAATCGACGAGACTACGAGCGGCTATTCTCACACATACCCTTGAGAGAGACATCCATTGTCTTGAGGACGTATACGGGGCAAAAAGTATACCCCAGAGGAAAAATAAGGGTGCCTGTCGAATACAACGGCAAGAAAATACGGAAATTGTATCTCTACATTCTGCAAGATGGTGGACCACCGTTATTGGGACGTGAATGGATCAGAAAGATAAGTTTAGACTGGCACTCCATTCAGGCACTGACGGTGGCTGGTAAAAAGGATGACGACGTCACACCTGGACGATTGTCAACAATCTTAGCTGACGCCAAAGAGGTATTTCAACAAGAACTGGGCACTCTTAAAGGCGTAACCGCCTCGATAAAAATAGAGGAGAATGCAATTCCCAAGTTTTTCAAAGCAAGACCGGTACCATATGCAATTCGCCCAGCCGTCGAGGCAGAGCTGGAGAATCTGGAGAATGCAGGCGTGTTATCTAAGGTAGACTGGAGCGAGTGGGCGACACCCATCGTTCCTGTCATGAAGAAAACGTTAAACAATAAGTCTGAGGAGCCAAGGAAGGTTCGCATCTGTGGGGACTTCAAGGTGACGGTGAACCCAGTTCTTCACACAGTACAATATCCTCCTCCAAGGATAGAAGATATCTTCGCCTCACTATCTGGAGGGAAGCGTTTTACAAAAATTGACCTCGCACAAGCATATTTGCAGATGGAGGTTGAAGAATCCTTTAGGAAGTATCTCATGATAAACACTCACAAAGGTCTTTACCAGTATAATCGACTGGTATTCGGAGTAGCATCAGCTCCAGCGATATGGCAAAGAGCGATGGAACAAGTCCTGCAAGGGATTCCGGGGACTCGGTGTTACTTGGACGACATCCTAGTGACAGGTGAAGATGACAGTGAACACCTTGCCAACCTAGAGCAGGTGCTCACTAGACTACGTGAACATGGGCTACGAGCCAATCGCCCCAAGTGCGAGTTTTTTAAGAAACAGATATCGTATTGTGGCCACGTGATTGATGAAGAGGGGTTGCATAAGTCCCCTGACAAAATTGAAGCGGTAGTTAAGGCTCCAGCGCCTGAAATATCTCGATAGGGTCCACTGCTGGTGCTTCCTCCACCGTAGGCAGTGGCAGGCGCGATAGCCCATCAGCGTTCCCATGCTGTTTCGTGCCTTTATATTCTATTTCATATTGATTCGCCCCTAGAAACAGGGACCATCTTTGTAACCGCTGTGCAGTCATTACTGGCACGCCCTTCTTAGGATTAAAGATGGAGACAAGTGGTTGGTGGTCAGTCAGCAAGGTGAACTTCTGCCCATGCAGATAATGGTTGAATTTTTTTACTCCCCATACTAGGCTGAATGCCTCCCTGTCAATCTGTGCGCAGTTGCGCTCGGCTGAGGTTAGTGACCAAGACGCAAAGGCTACTGGCCTCTCCAACCCGTCTGGGAATTTGTGCGACAGCACCACTCCAATGCCGTAGGGTGATGCATCACATGCGAAACGAATTGGTAGTGCTGGGTTGAAATGGGCCAACACCTCTTTTGATGTGATCAATTCTTTACACTTCTGGAAAGCTCGTCTACGTTCGTCATCCCACTTCCATGGTACCCCTGTTTGCAGTAGGGTGTTCAGCGGGTGTAATACCGTAGACAAATTTGGTAAGAACTTGTGGTAATAGTTTACCAGCCCGAGGAACGACCTCAGTTGTGACACATTTTCCGGTGCTGGAGCCTTGACTACTGTCTCTATCTTGTCAGGGGACTTATGTAACCCCTCTTCATCGATGACGTGGCCGCAATACGAGATCTGTTTCTGGAAAAACTCGCACTTGTGGCGATTAGCTCGTAGCCCATATTCCTTTAATCTGGCGAGCACCTTCTCCAAGTTAGCGAGGTGATCACCGTCATTTTCGCCCGTGACCAAGATGTCGTCCAAATAACCCTGGGTCCCTGAAATCCCTTGCAGGACCTGATCCATTGCCCTTTGCCAGATAGCCGGAGCCGAGGCTACTCCAAACACCAGCCGGTTGTATTGATAGAGACCTTTATGGGTGTTGATCGTAAGGTAATGTTTCGAAGCTTCTTCTACCTCCATTTGCAAGTACGCCTGGGCTAGATCAATTTTGGTGAAGCGTTTACCACCAGATAGCGAGGCGAAAATATCCTCAATTCGTGGAAGCAGATATTGCACCGTGTGAAGGACTGGGTTCACTGTCACCTTAAAATCCCCACAGATGCGGACCTTCTTTGGTTCCCCAGGCGTATTACTCAACGACCTCTTCATTACAGGAACGATGGGTGTAGCCCACTCGCTCCAGTCCACTTTGGACAGTACTCCTGAACGTTCCAACCCTTCCAGCTCTGCTTCAACCTCTGGTCTGATCGCATAAGGCACTGGTCTGGCCTTCAGAAACTTTGGGCTTGCATTATCCTCTATTTTAATTGTTGCTGTTATTCCTTTTAGTGTTCCTAGTCCCTCCTGGAACACTTCTTTTGCGTCAGTTAGCATTTTTGACAGTCGTCCAGGCGTGATGTCGTCATCCTTTTTAACCTCCACCTTCAGTGCCTGTATGGAATGCCAATCTAAATGTATCTTCCGGCTCCATTCACATCCTAGCAGTGGTGGTCCTCCATTTGGCAATACATATATATCCATTTTAGGTATTTCCTGACCGTTATATGTCACTTTCACCCTTATTTTTCCTTTGGGGTAGACTTTTTGCCCCGTATACGTCTTCAAGACAATCTCTGGAGCTTTCAAGGGTATGTGTGAAAATAGCCGCTTGTAGTCTCTTTGATTTATGACTGTTAGAGCTGACCCTGTGTCCAATTCCATTTCCACTTGGACTCCGTCTATCTTGAGTGTAACCCAGATAGTCTGGTGATCCTCCATTTCAGTTACATTATGTAGTTTCAGACAACCCAGCTCCTTGCTTCCAGAGTCTGTGTCACTTTTCTGTTCGTCTGAACCACTGTCCATCACCTGGTGAAACTTTTTGTACTTCTCCTGTGGAGATTTCTTACTGTTGGTTTTCTTCCCAGACCTGCAGACTCTTGCTATGTGTCCTGCTTTCCCACACTGTCTGCACACTTGGTCCTTGAACCAACAATCTTTCTGGTCATGTGTTGTTCTGCCGCAGCGATAGCACTTCCCTGTTCCATAGGTCATTCCGTTGGTGCCATATTCTTGCGGTCTCCGTTGTATCTCTGCAGCGCCCCTTGCGGCTGCTTCGTGTGATACTGCCATATTGAAAGCTTTGTCCAGCGTAAGGTCCTTTTCTGATAGAAGCCGTTTCTGGGTTCCTTCACTTTGTAGCCCACACACAAACTTGTCCCTTAACGTGTCTGCTAGTCCCGCTCCAAACTGGCAGTATTTCGATAGCTTGCGCAGTTCCGTTAGGTACTCAGCGTTACTTTCGTCTTTGTGTTGGTTCCTTTTATGGAACTTAAATCGTTCTGCTATCAGCAGTGGTGTGGGGTTTAAGTGGTCCTGTAGGATTTCTACTATGCTTTCAAAATTCTTGTTTACCGGCTTCTCTGGGGTTATTAGATTTCGCAGTAACCCATGGAATTTAACAGAACCAGTGCTTTATTAGCATCTGGCACTTCATTCGCCCTGCAGTACACCTCAATACGTTCCACATATGTCGCCCAATCTTCGACTTCATTGTCGAATGTAGAGATACTGCCACTCTTCGGCATCCTTGGTTGTGCGTTAACTATCCCCAATGGCGCCTCCCGCGCTTCCCCTTCTTCTCCGCTGGCACAAAATGGCGTCTCCCGCGCTTTCCTTCCTTCCCGCGCTCGCCCGTCTTCTCCGCTGCGGCTTCGCAAAATGGCGTCTCCTGCGCTCTTCCTTCTTCTCCGCGGCTCAATGGCGCCTCCCGCGCTCTCCCTGCTTCTCCGCGGCTCAATGGCGTCTCCTGCGCTCTCCCTGCTTCTCCGCGGCTCAATGGCGTCTCCCCTTGCTTCGCCCCGCGGACCCTGATCAGCCTGTGATCCCTGGCTGTGCTCTGCGCGTTCTTCTCTTGATATTTGTCGATGCCGCTCAGTCTAGAACCCGGCTGTTTCTTACCCTCTCTCTCTCTGGTTGCAGTATTTTCCCTCGACGCCACTCGGTGATCAACCCCCGGCTGCGCCCTGCTCTCTTCACCCTCTTTCTTACCCCATCGATGCTGCCCGGCTCTCTCTCTCTGCCGTCGGTCGGCTCCAGCCGCCGCTGCTCGGGAAGAGTCTGCTCTGGACCTTACTGCTCGTTGTGGCTGGGGAACCAAGCCCGGCTCTCCACAGCCTCCCCAGCGAAGTTGGATCTCTGCCTGACTGCTGGGCGGTTGCTCGCGGTCGACGCCCGTGTTCCTGGACTCGACTATTTTTTTTTTATGTTGCAGGTAGATTCGCATCAACACTCGTCGCCACTGTTAGATCCGTGGTTCAGTGGATAAATAATTACAGGGATGCTGTACATAAACAAATAACAGGTCTTTACTGGAGGAGGGTCATCTCTAGACTGGGGGTACAGAGGCATGCGCACAGCTTATATACCGGTGTGGTCACTGCCGGTACTACAGTATACAGGAGCTGTAAAAAGTAGTTCTGACTTAAAGCACATACACTACACTATCTATCCCTATCCATCTATCTATCTATCTATCTATCTATCTATCTATCTATCTATCTATCTATCTATCTATCTCTCTATCTATCTCCATCTATCTATCTATCTATCTATCTATCTATCTATCTATCTATCTCTCTCTCTATCTATCTCCATCTATCTATCTATCTATCTATCTAGCTATCTAGCTATCTATCTATCTATCTCTATCTCTATCTATCAATTCAATTCAATTCAATTCAAATCGCTTTATTGGCATGACAAGTTACATCTTATGTTGCCAAAGCATCGAAAAACATTCATGTTTGTAGACAAAAATACAGATCTATCCATACAGTGTATAAACAGATATATCCCTGAGTGTATAAATATACATTCATATAATTTATATATACTCTTTTCTTATATTTAGTGGTTGTCCCTCTGTTTATGGCAAGCTGTAACATAGTGTGCCACTATCTATCTCTATCTATCTATCTCTCTCTCTCTCTCTCGCTCTCTCTATCTCTCTCTCTCTCTCTCTCTGTCTATCTATCTATCTCTCTCTCTCATCTAGCTATCTATAAATCTATCTATCTATCTCTCTCTATACATCTATCTATCTATCTCTCTCTATCTATCTATCTATCTCTATCTCTCTCTCTATCTATCTATCTCTATATATCTATATATCTATCTCTATCTATCTCTCTCTATCTATCTATCTATCTATCTCTATCTCTCTCTCTCCATCTAGCTATCAATCTATCTCTCTCTCTCTATCTATCTATCTATCTATCTCTCTATCTTGCTTTCTATCTCTCCTCCCCTTTCTCCTATTTCTAAATAGGGCCATTTGGCTTTAAGAGGGCGGTGCCTGTGCCTTTAAGACCCACGTGGTGCCGGTGGGGGGAGGAGCGGGGCGCTGCCTTCTTAAAGGGGCAGGCTCCAGCGCTGCTGTCTCATCATTCCCTGCCTGGCTGCTCGCCCTGTGTAGGCTTCAGCATCATCTCTCGCCCCCCCAGGCTGCCCAGCCCAGCCCAACTCCCGACTCCCGACTCGTCCTGACTGCCAGTGAGTGAAGAGCCAAGCAAAGAGGAGGTGAGTGTGACAGAGGAAAAAAAACCTGAAAAAAAACCTTCTCTGCGTGTGAGAGAGAGAGAGAGAGAGAGAGAGATCCAGGGCTCCAGGGCTCTGAGCATCAGTTATTGCTAAATTGTCCAGGCTTGGCCATTAGACACGAGAGTCTGTGAATTAAAACTGAGCCTCTCCCAGTCTCTCTCTCTCTCCGCTTCCTGCAAAGAGCAATCTTTGACAAGCTTCTGATGTTTCCATCTTTGCCAGCACTTGCAAGGTGCACAGGGTTGTCACGTTGCAATATTTTTTTGTGTGTGTGTGCAAGAATTTGGTCTTTTATTGTAAAAGGGATTTCAATTGTGGTTTTTGCTCCTGTTCTGCCAGCTGTCCACTTTTTCCAAAAATATATTTTTTGACCAAAGAAAAGTTGCGATCGTTTCACTGTGACTGGTGTTTTCTGCCAATCTGGGGCGGGGGCGGTGAGGGGGGGGTGGAATTAGCAAGAGTATTTTAACACACTGGGCAGTGGGAGAGGGAGAGAGACTGGGAGGGAGGGAGGGAGAGGGAGAGACTGCAAGGGATGGATGGAGGGAGAGAGGGAGAGAGACAGGGAGACAGAGATGAAGGGAGAGAGAGAGACAGGGAGAGGGAGAGAGAGAGACAGGGAGACAGAGATGGAGAGAGAGAGAGAGAGAGAGAGAGAGAGACAGGGAGAGAGAGACGGAGGGAGGGAGAGAGGGAGCGAGACAGAGGGAGGGAGAGAGGGAGAGAGGGAGAGAGACAGAGAGACAGGGAGAGGGAGAGAGAGACAGAGGGAGGGAGAGAGGGAGACAGGGAGACAGAGATGGAGACAGAGAGAGAGAGACAGGGAGAGAGAGTCGGAGGGAGGGAGAAAGACAGGGAGAGAGAGAGAGAGAGAGAGACGGAGGGAGGGAGAGAGGGAGAGAGACAGAGAGAGAGGGAGAGGTAGAGTGAGACAGAGGGAGACAGATGGAGGCAGAGAGAGAGAGAGAGACAGAGAGAGAGAGATGGGGAGAGAGAGAGAGACAGAGAGAGAGAGACAGACAGAGACAGACAGGGAGAGGGAGAGAGAGAGACAGAGGGAGAGAGAGAGAGACAGAGACGGAGAGACTGCAAGGGATGGATGGAGAGGGAGAGAGAGACAGGGCGAGGGAGAGAGAGAGGGACAGAGAGAGAGACAGAGAGGGGGAGAGACGGAAAGAAAGACAGACAGGTGGAGAGACAGGCAGAGAGAGAGACAGAGAGAGAGACAGCCAGAGGGAGAGTGAGGGAAGGAGAGTGAGAGCGAGTGAAGGAGAGAGTGTCAGAGACTGAGAGAAAGGGAGAGGCAGAGCGAGGGAAAGAGGCAAAGCGGGATTGAAAGGGAGAGGCAGAACGCGAGATTGAAGGAGAGAGGCAGAGTGAGGGAGATGAGAAGGAGAACAGGGTAAAGGAGGGCGAGAGGGGCCAAAAGTGTGAGTGAGAGAGGGTGGAGGGAGGGGGAGAGAGAGGGAGACAGGAACAGAGACCGACTACCATAGCAAAATTGAGTAACGGTGCGGCTAAAGTGAAAAGATGGCGGGGGTGAGGAAGTGGGAAAGAGAGAACAAGTTACAGATCAGAGGGGAGATGTTGAGGAGGAGAAACAGGAAGGAGAGCTGGTGACGTAGGAGGAAGCGGAGACCTGCGAAGGGCCAACTGGCTGCGTAGAATGGGTCCCCATTACTTTAAAAGGCGATGTTCGGTCGTGTGGTGGGGGGGGGGCGGGGGAGCAGGAAAGGAGGGCTCTGATTCGAACCACCGGATCTAACCGGTAAAAGGTGTCGCACCCCAACCAGCGCCATTGGCCATAACGCACGGTGAGTGAGCGAGTGAGGGGGAATGGGGAGACACTGTCTCCAGTGGCAGGGAACCCGCGGACACAGATTTAAGACGATCGGCAAAGGAGGGGAGATGATTTTTTTTTAAACGCGCCGAGTTGTTGCGATCTGGAACGCGCTGCCTGAAAGGGCGGTGGAAGCAGATTCAATCGAAACTTTCAAAAGGAGAATTGGGTAAATACTTGAAAAGGAACCATTTGCAGGGCTCCGGGGGAAAGAGCAGGGGGGGAGTGGGACTGATTGGAGAGCCGGCACAGGAACGATGGGCCGAATGGCCTCCTCCTGCGCTGTGTGATTCTACGACTAAGGCAGTAGTTCAAGTGTCGAGTGTTCATCTGAACTCGCCGTGTGTGCAGGGCTGTCGAATTCTTCTGGTGGCAATGGGCGGAAATCATTTGGAAACATCCTCGTCCACATTGTGTCATCTGTCATTTGAGAAAGACCCATCTCTCTCCATCCCTCTCTCTCTCTCTCTCTCTCTCTCCACCCCAGCCTCTCCCACCTCTCTCTTACTCTGTTAAGTTTTCCTCTGAACCTTCCTCTCTTGTCCCTGCTTAGCTCCAAATACCCCTGTCCCATGCCATGGAACCTGAGCCACTTAACTGAGCACAGGATAAACCCCTTCCCATTCACTCCCATTGTACACAATCCCAATGGACCCAATCCCTTCCCATTCACTCCCATTGTACACAATCCCAATGGACCCAATCCCTTCCCATTCACTCCCATTGTACACAATCCCAATGGACCCAATCCCTTCCCATTCACTCCCATTGTACACAATCCCAATGGACCCAACCCCTTCCCATTCCCTCCCACTGTACACAATCCCAATGGACCCGACCCCTTCCAGAAGACATTCGATAAGGTTCCACATAACAGACTGTTAACAGAAACAGAGAGCGTGTAGAATGGGAGGCCACCTATTGAGGTGGGTAGGGAATTGGTTAGGAGACAGCGAGTAGGGATAATGGGTCTGCACTCCAGTTGGCAGGAGGTGACTAGTGGTGTCCCCCAGGGATCTGCACTGGGGCCTCAGCTTTTCACTATTTTTATCAATGACTTGGATAAAGGAATAGGGAGCCATATATCTCAGTTTGCTGACGACACCGAGCTAGGTGGCACCGTAAGTAGTGCAGATGGGAGCAGGAAGTTGCGAGGGGACGTCGACAGATTAAGCGAGCGGGCAAAACTGTGGCAGATGGAGGTCAACGTGAGGAAAGTGTGAGGTCATCCCACTTTGGACCCGAGAAAGATAGATCAGGGTATTCGAACATAAGAACATAAGAAATAGGAGCAGGAGTCGGCCATTGGGCCCCTCGAGCCTGCTCCGCCATTCAATGAGATCGTGGCTGATTTTCTGCCTCAACTCCATTCACCGGCCCTATCGCCATCTCCCTCGATGCCCTTACTAGTCAGAAATCTATCGACTTCTGTTTTGAATATACCCAATGACTGAGCCTCCACAGCCCTCTGGGGTAGAGAATTCCAAAGATTCACCGCCCTCTGTGTGAAGAAATTTCTCCTCATCTCAGTCCTGAATGGCCGACCCTTTACCCTGAGGCTGTGGCCCCTGGTTCTAGACTCCCCAGCCAAGGGAAACATTCTCCCAGCATCCACCCTATCAAGCCCTGTAATAATTTTGTATGCTTCAATGAGACACCCTCTCATTCTTCCGAATTCAAGAGAATACAGGCCTAGTTTACTCAATCTCTTTTCAAACGACATCCCAGGAATCAATCTGGTGAACCTTCGTTGCACTCCCTCTATGGCAAGTATATCCTTCCTTAGGTAAGGAGACCAAAATTGTACACGTGCAAAATTAAGGCACATGGGATTGGGGGCAAGGTATTGACTTGGATAGAGAACTGGTTGGCGGACAGAAAGCAAAGAGTTGGAATAAACGGGTCGTTTTCCGAGTGGCAGGCAGTGACTAGTGGGGTATCGCAAGGATCGGTCCTAGGACCCCAGCTGTTCACAATATATATTAATGATCTGGACGAGGGAATTGGATGTAATATCTCCAAATTTGCAGACGACACAAAGCTGGGTGGGAGGGTAAGCTGTGAGGAGGATGTCGTGAAACTCCAGTACGATTTGGACAGATTGGGTGATTGGGCAGAAACATGGCAAATGCACTATAATGTGGATAAATGTGAGGTTATCCACTTTGGTGGCAAAAACAGGAAGGCAGGTTATTATTTGAATGGCAATAGATTGGGAGAAGGGGAAGTGCAAAGAGATCTGGGTGTTCTTGTGCACCAGTCGCTGAAGGTAAGCATGCAGGTGCAGCAGGCGGTTAAGAAGGCAAATGGTATGTTGGCCTTCGTAGCGAGAGGGTTCGAGTACAGGAACAAGGATGTCTTGCTACAGTTGTACAGGGCCTTGGTGAGACCACACCTTGAGTATTGTGTGCAGTTTTGGTCGCCTTATCTGAGGAAGGATGTTCTTGCCATGGAGGGAGTGCAGCGAAGATTCACCAGGCTGATACCTGGGATGGCAGGAATGACGTATGAGGAGAGATTGGATCGATTAAGCTTATACTCACTGGAGTTTAGAAGATTGAGAGGGGATCACATCGAAACCTATAAAATTCTGTCAGGCCTGGACAGACTAGATGCAGGAAGGATGTTTATGATGGCCGGGGAGTCCAGAACCAGGGGTCACAGTCTAAGGATAAGGGGTAAGCCATTTAGGACAGAGATGAGGAGGAATTTCTTCACCCAGAGAGTGGTGAACCTGTGGAATTCTCTGCCACAGAGGGCGGTGGAGGCCAGTTCATTAAATATATTCAAAAAGGAGTTGGATATATTTCTTAAGGCTAAAGGGATCAAGAGATATGGGGAGAAGGCAGGGACAGGGTACTGAATTTGGATGATCAGCCATGATCTCATTGAATGGCAGAGCAGGCTCGAAGGGCCGAATGGGCTACTCCTGCTCCTATCTTCTGTGTTTCTATGTTACTCCAGGTGTGGTCTCACCAAGGTATTCTCTGAATGGCGAGGGGCTGGGAACTGTGGGGGAGCAGAGAGATTATGGGGTCCATGGACAGAAATCAGTAAAAGCCAGTGAACAAGGTACAAAAAATAATTTTAAAAGGCTAATGGAATGTTGGCCTTTATTTCAAGAGGGCTGGAATACAATGGGTTGGAAGTTAGTTACCCTGCAGTTAATATCAAGCCTCGTTCAGACCCCATCCAGAGTAACTGCATTCAGTCCTGGGCCCCGCACCTCAGGAAGAATATATTGGATAGGGAACTGGTTGGCAGACAGGAAGCGAAGAGTTGGAATAAACGGGTCTTTTTCCGAGTGGCAGTCAGTGACTAGTGAGGTACCGCAGGGATCGGTCCTAGGACCCCAGCTATTCACAATATATATTAATGATCTGGACGAGGGAACTAGATGTAATATCTCCAAGTCTGCAGACGACACAAAGCTGGGTGGGCGTGTGTGCTGTGAGGAGGATGCCGAGAAACTCCAGTATGATTTGGACAGGTTGGGTGATTGGGCAGAAGCATGGCAGATGCAGTATAATGGGAATAAATGCGAGGTTATCCACTTTGGTGGCAAAAACAGGAAGTCAGATTATTATTTGAATGGCAATAGATTGGGAGAAGGGGAAGTGCAAAGAGACCTGGGTGTCCTTGTGCACCAGTCGCTGAAGGTAAGCATGCAGGTGCAGCAGGCGCTTAAGAGGGCAAATGTTATGTTGGCCTTCATAGCGAGAAGATTCGAGTACAGGAGCAAGGATGTCTTGCTGCAGTTGTACAGGGCCTTGGTGAGACCGCACCTTGAGTATTGTGTGCAGTTTTGGTCGCCTTATCCGAGGAAGGATGTTCTTGCCATGGAGGGAGTGCAGCGAAGATTCACCAGACTGATACCTGGGATGGCAGGAATGACGTATGAGGAGAGATTGGGTCGATTGGGCTTATACTCGCTGGAGTTTAGAAGAATGAGAGGGGAGCTCATTGAAACTTATAAAATTCTGACAGGACTAGATGCAGGAAGGATGTTCCCAATTGTCGGGGAGTCCAGAACCAGGGGTCACAGTCTAAAGATAAGGGGTAGGCCATTTAGGACAGAGATGAGGAGGAATTTCTTCACCCAGAGAGTGGTGAACCTGTGGAATTCTCTACCACAGAAGGCAGTTGAGGCCAATTCATTTAAATATATTCAAGAAGGAGTTGGATATATTTCTTAAGGCTAAAGGGATCAAGGGATATGGGGAGAAAGCAGGGACAGGGTACTGAGTTTGGATGATCGGCCATGGTCTCATTGAATGGCGGAGCAGGCTCGAGGGGCCGAATGGCCTCCTCCTGCTCCTATCCTCTGTTTCTATTGGCCTTGGAGGGGGATCAGCACAGATTCACCAGAACGACACCCGGGGGCTAAAAGGGTTCGATTACGAGGACAGGTTGCACGGGCTAGGCTTGTGTTTCCTCGAGTTTAGAAGATTAAGGGGTTGATCTGATCCGGGTGTTTAAGATGGTTAAAGGGTTGGAGAGGGTTGATCGAGAGAAACTATTTCCTCTGGTGAGGGGGGAGTCCAGAACAAGGGACGGGGGGCGGAACCTTAAAAATAGAGCCAGGCAGTTTGGGGGTGATGTCAGGAAGCACTTCTTCACACATAGGGTTAGTGGAAATCTGGAACTCTCTCCCCCAAAAAGTTGTCGCGGCTGGGGGGGGGGGGGGGTGTCAATTGAAAATTTCAAAATTGAGATTGATAGATTTTGTTCGGCAAGGGTATTAAGGGTTACGGAACCGAGGCGGGTCGAGGGAGCTAAGATACAGATCAGCCACGATCTGATTGACTGGCGGGAACAGGCTCGAGGGGCTGAATGGCCTCCTCCTGTTCCTATTTTCCCATTCGCTCCCGCTGTACAGAACCCCAATGGGCCCGACCCCTTCCCATTCGCTCCCACTGTACAGAATCCCAATGGACCCAACCCCTTCACCTTGAATTCGAGAGAGCGAGAGAGCGAGCGAGAGATAGAGACACAGGACACTGACACAGAGTGACAGAGACGAACAGACAGGAAACCATTAAGCCACAATTTTCACTCTCTTTCTTGCAAAGCTCCAAATGCCGAGTTTCCGGTTCTGCGACGCCCCTGATCTGAATTGCCTTCTGGTAAAGCTACACTTTGCTCAACATGCAAACTCTGGGTCAACATCTGGTGCCCCAGTAAGAGAGGGGAGGGGTGGGGTGTGTGTATCAGGGAGTGTTGGAAAGAGGGGGGGGGCAGTGGGATGGCCTGTGTGTCGGAGAGAGGGGGGTCTGTGTCCATCAGGGACCTATCACTATGCAAGACTGTAGTTCAGGGGCCACTGAAGCTTTGACATTGCGGGTATTTAAGGTTGTTCCTGTGGCACCTAGTCCCAGGAAGGAGAATGTGAGAGACAGACAGAGAGAGAGAGAGAGAGAGCATTGATCGTGGGGCTTTCAATACAAACCAGGCCACCGAGGGAGGATAGGAAGCGAGCTTGTAGAGCGTGCCCTGTCCTCGAAGATTCCCAGATTGTGGGGGGGGAACACTGTTCCCCAGGGGAGAAGGTGGGGTTGAGGGATATGGGTGGAAGGTGGGTAGGTGGGGTTGAGCGATATGGGTGGAAGGTGGGTAGGTGGGGTTGAGCGATATGGGTGGAAGGTGGGTAGGTGGGGTTGAGGGATATGGGGAGAGGGTGGGTGGGTGGGGTTCAGGGATATGGGGAGAAGGTGGGTGGGTGGGGTTGAGGATATGGGGAGAGGGTGGGTGGGTGGGGTTGAGGGATATGGGGAGAGGGTGGGTGGGTGGGGTTGAGGGATATGGGGGAAGGTGGGTAGGTGAGGTTGAGGGATACGGGGAGAAGGTAGGCCGGTGGGGTTGAGGGATATGGGGAGAAGGTGGGGTTGAGGTATATGGGGAGAAGGTGGGGTTGAGGTATATGGGGAGTAGGTGGGGTTGGGGATATGGGGGAAGGTGGGTGGGTGGGGTTGGGGGATATGGGGAGAAGGTGGGTGGGTGGGGTTGAGGATATGGGGAGAAGGTGGGTAGGTGGGGTTGAGGATATGGGGAGAAGGTGGGTGGGTGGGGTTGAGGGATATGGGGAGAAGGTGGGTGGGTGGGGTTGGGGATATGGGGAGAAGGTGGGTAGGTGAGGTTGAGGGATACGGAGAGAAGGTGGGTAGGTGGGGTTGAGGGATATGGGGAGAAGGTGGGTGGGTGGGGTTGGGGGATATGAGGAGAAGGTGGGTAGGTGGGGTTGGGGGATATGGGGAGAAGGTGGGTGGGTGGGGTTGATGGATATGGGGAGAAGGTGGGTGGGTGGGGTTGAGGATATGGGGAGAAGGTGGGTTGGTGGGGCTGAGGGATATGGGGAGAAGGTGGGTAGGTGGGGTTGAGGGATATGGGGAGAAGGTGGGTAGGTGGGGTTGAGGGATATGGGGAGAAGGTGGGTGGGTGGGGTTGAGGATATGGGGAGAAGGTGGGTTGGTGGGGCTGAGGGATATGGGGAGAAGGTGGGTGGGTGGGGTTGAGGATACAGGGAGAAGGTGGGTGGGTGGTGTTGACGGATATGGGGAGAAGGTGGGTGGGTGGGGTTGGGGGATATGGGGAGAAGGTGGGTGGGTGGGGTTGAGGGATATGGGGAGAAGGTGGGTGGGTGGGGTTGGGGATATGGGGAGAAGGTGGGGTTGAGGATATGGGGAGAAGGTGGGTGGGTGGGGTTGAGGGATATGGGGAGAAGGTGGGTAGGTGAGGTTGAGGGATACGGAGAGAAGGTGGGTAGGTGGGGTTGAGGGATATGGGGAGAAGGTGGGTGGGTGGGGTTGGGGGATATGAGGAGAAGGTGGGTAGGTGGGGTTGGGGATATGGGGAGAAGGTGGGTAGGTGGGGTTGAGGGATATGGGGAGAAGGTGGGTAGGTGGGGTTGAGGGATATGGGGAGAAGGTGGGTAGGTGGGGTTGAGGGATATGGGGAGAAGGTGAGTAGGTGGGGTTGAGGGATAGGGGAGAAGGTGGGTGGGTGGGGTTGAGGGATATGAGGAGAGGGTGGGTAGGTGGGGTTGAGGGATCTGGGGAGAAGGTGGGTCGGTGGGGTTGAGGGATTGGGGAGAAGGTGGGTGGGTGGGGTTGGGGATATGGGGGAAGGTGGGTGGGTGGGGTTGGGGGATATGGGGAGAAGGTGGGTGGGTGGGGTTGAGGATATGGGGAGAAGGTGGGTAGGTGGGGTTGAGGATATGGGGAGAAGGTGGGTGGGTGGGGTTGAGGGATATGGGGAGAAGGTGGGTGGGTGGGGTTGGGGATATGGGGAGAAGGTGGGTAGGTGAGGTTGAGGGATACGGAGAGAAGGTGGGTAGGTGGGGTTGAGGGATATGGGGAGAAGGTGGGTGGGTGGGGTTGGGGGATATGAGGAGAAGGTGGGTAGGTGGGGTTGGGGGATATGGGGAGAAGGTGGGTGGGTGGGGTTGATGGATATGGGGAGAAGGTGGGTGGGTGGGGTTGAGGATATGGGGAGAAGGTGGGTTGGTGGGGCTGAGGGATATGGGGAGAAGGTGGGTAGGTGGGGTTGAGGGATATGGGGAGAAGGTGGGTAGGTGGGGTTGAGGGATATGGGGAGAAGGTGGGTGGGTGGGGTTGAGGATATGGGGAGAAGGTGGGTTGGTGGGGCTGAGGGATATGGGGAGAAGGTGGGTGGGTGGGGTTGAGGATACAGGGAGAAGGTGGGTGGGTGGTGTTGACGGATATGGGGAGAAGGTGGGTGGGTGGGGTTGGGGGATATGGGGAGAAGGTGGGTGGGTGGGGTTGAGGGATATGGGGAGAAGGTGGGTGGGTGGGGTTGGGGATATGGGGAGAAGGTGGGGTTGAGGATATGGGGAGAAGGTGGGTGGGTGGGGTTGAGGGATATGGGGAGAAGGTGGGTAGGTGAGGTTGAGGGATACGGAGAGAAGGTGGGTAGGTGGGGTTGAGGGATATGGGGAGAAGGTGGGTGGGTGGGGTTGGGGGATATGAGGAGAAGGTGGGTAGGTGGGGTTGGGGATATGGGGAGAAGGTGGGTAGGTGGGGTTGAGGGATATGGGGAGAAGGTGGGTAGGTGGGGTTGAGGGATATGGGGAGAAGGTGGGTAGGTGGGGTTGAGGGATATGGGGAGAAGGTGAGTAGGTGGGGTTGAGGGATAGGGGAGAAGGTGGGTGGGTGGGGTTGAGGGATATGAGGAGAGGGTGGGTAGGTGGGGTTGAGGGATCTGGGGAGAAGGTGGGTCGGTGGGGTTGAGGGATTGGGGAGAAGGTGGGTCGGTGGGGTTGGGGATATGGGGAGAAGCTGGGTGGGTGGGGTTGAGGGATTGGGGAGAATGTGGGTCGGTGGGGTTGGGGATATGGGGAGAAGGTGGTTAGGTGGGGTTGAGGGATACGGGGAGAAGGTGGGTAGGTGGGGTTGAGGGAGATGGGGAGAAGGTGGGTAGGTGGGGTTGAGGGATATGGGGAGAAGATGGGTAGGTGGGGTTGAGGGATATGGGGAGAAGGTGGGTAGGTGGGGTTGAGGGATATGGGGAGAAAGTGGGTGGGTGGGGTTGAGGTATATGGGGAGAAGGTGGGTGGGTGGGGTTGAGGTATATGGGGAGAAGGTGGGTGGATGGGGTTGAGGTATATGGGGGAAGGTGGGTGGGTGGGGTTGAGGGATATGGGGAGAAGGTGGGTGGGATTGGGGATATGGGGAGAAGGTGGGTGGGTGGGGTTGACGGGATATGGGGAGAAGGTGGGTAGGTGGGGTTGAGGGATTGGGGAGAAGGTGGGTGGGTGGGGTTGAGGGATTGGGGAGAAGGTGGGTGGGTGGGGTTGAGGGGTATGGGGAGGAGGTGGGTAGGTGGGTGGGGTTGAGGGAAATGGGGAGTAGGTGGGTGAGGGGGATATGGGGAGAAGGTGGGTGGGAGGGTGGGGTTGAGGGATATGGGGAGAAGGTGGGTGGGTGGGGTTGCGGGATATGGGGAGAAGGTGGGTGGGTGGGGTTGAGGGATATGGGGGAAGGTGGGTGGGTGGGGTTGAGGGGTATGGGGAGGAGGTGGGTAGGTGGGGTTGGGGGATATGGGGAGAAGGTGGGTGGGTGGGGTTGAGGGATATGGGGAGAAGGTGGGTGGGTGGGGTTGTGGGATATGGGGAGAAGGTGGGAGGGTGGGGTTGGGGGATATGGGGAGAAGGTGGGTGGGTGGGTGGGGTTGAGGGATATGGGGAGAAGGTGGGTGGGTGGGGTTGTGGGATATGGGGAGAAGGTGGGAGGGTGGGGTTGGGGGATATGGGGAGAAGGTGGGTGGGTGGGGTTGAGGGATATGGGGAGAAGGTGGGAGGGTGGGTTTGGGGGATATGGGGAGAAGGTGGGTGGGAGGGTGGGGTTGAGGGATATGGGGAGAAGGTGGGTAGGTGGGGTTGGGGGATATGGGGAGAAGGTGGGTGGGAGGGTGGGGTTGAGGGATATGGGGAGAAGGTGGGTGGGTGGGTGGGGTTGAGGGATATGGGGAGAAGGTGGGTGGGTGGGGTTGAGGGATATGGGGGAAGGTGGGTGGGTGGGGTTGAGGGGTATGGGGAGGAGGTGGGTAGGTGGGGTTGGGGGATATGGGGAGAAGGTGGGTGGGTGGGTGGGGGTTGAGGGATATGGGGGAAGGTGGGTGGGTGGGGTTGAGGGGTATGGGGAGGAGGTGGGTAGGTGGGGTTGGGGGATATGGGGAGAAGGTGGGTGGGTGGGTGGGGTTGAGGGATATGGGGAGAAGGTGGGTGGGTGGGGTTGAGGGATATGGGGAGAAGGTGGGTGGGTGGGGTTGGGGGATATGGGGAGAAGGTGGGCGGGTGGGTGGGGTTGGGGGATATGGGGAGAAGGTGGGTGGGTGGGGTTGTGGGATATGGGGAGAAGGTGGGTAGGTGGGGTTGAGGGGTATGGGGAGGAGGTGGGTAGGTGGGGTTGGGGGATATGGGGAGAAGGTGGGTGGAGGGTGGGGTTGAGGGATATGGGGAGAAGGTGGGTGGGTGGGTGGGGTTGAGGGATATGGGGAGGAGGTGGGTAGGTGGGGTTGAGGGATATGGGGAGGAGGTGGGGTGGGTGGGGTTGAGGGATATTGGGAGAAGGTGGATAGGTGGGTGGGGTTGAGGGAAATGGGGAGTAGGTGGGTGGGGGGGATATGGGGAGAAGGTGGGTGGGAGGGTGGGGTTGAGGGATATGGGGGGAAGATACCCTATCATGGACTCTACCCACCCGTTTAATCTCCGCCCACAGCCACCCAACATGGACTTTACCGTACCCTCCCGTGGCCACAGCCCCTCACCAGCGCGAGGAGACCTTCATCTCTTGTGTCGGAGCTGGCTTTGAACCTTCTGCCCTTGTTATTTCTCCTCTTTGTTTGCCTTTCAGCCATGTCTCGCAAGGGAGTTGTCCGATCGAGCAAGTACCGCCATGTCTTTGGCCAGCCTATGAAGTCCGACCAATGCTACGATGACATCCGCATCTCCCAGAACACCTGGGACAGCAACTTCTGCGCCGTCAACCCCACCTTCTTGGCCATGATCGTGGAGGCCAGTGGAGGAGGGGCGTTCATGGTCCTCCCTCTCTCCAAGGTGCGTCTTGGCACTTTCCCATTCCCGTAGAGTGCCAGGGTGGGTGGTGGGGGGGGGGCGGGGAGAGGGTACTATCAACAGATTGGGAGAAGGGGAAGTGCAACGAGACCTGGGTGTCCTTGTGCACCAGTCGCTGAAGGTAAGCATGCAGGTGCAGCAGGCGGTTAAGCAGGCAAATGGCATGTTGGCCTTCATAGCGAGAGGATTCGAGTACAGGAGCAAGAATGTCTTGCTGCAGTTGTACAGGGCCTTGGTGAGACCACACCTTGAGTATTGTGTGCAGTTCTGGTCGCCTTATCTGTGGAAGGATGTTCTTGCCATGGAGGGAGTGCAGCGAAGATTCACCAGACTGATACCTGGGATGGCAGGAATGACGTATGAGGAGAGATTGGGTCAATTGGGCTTATATTCGCTGGAGTTTAGAAGAATGAGAGGGGATCTCATTGAAACTTATAAAATTCTGACAGGACTGGACAGACTAGATGCAGGAAGGATGTTCCCGATGGTCGGGGAGTCCAGAACCAGGGGTCACAGTCTAAAGATAAGGGGTAAGCCATTTAGGACAGAGATGAGGAGGAATTTCTTCACCCAGAGAGTGGTGAACCTGTGGAATTCTCTACCACAGAAGGCGGTTGAGGCCAATTCATTAAATATATTCAAGAAGGAGTTGGATATATTTCTTAAGGCTAAAGGGATCAAGGGATATGGGGAGAAAGCAGGGACAGGGCACTGAATTTGGATGATCAGCCATGATCTCATTGAATGGTGGAGCAGGCTCGAGGGGCCGAATGGCCTACTCCTGCTCCTATCTTCTATGTTTCTATCGCTGGGGGAGGGAGTTCGATAAGTGGGGGGCGTCCTACACGGGTAGAGAGAGTGACTCACCTCCTGACTCCCCCAGAGCCTCTCCACCATCTACAAGGCACAAGTCAGGAGTGTGATGGAATATTCTTCACTTGCCTGGATGAGTGCAGCTCCAGCAACACTCGAGAAGCTCGACACCATCCAGGACAAAGCAGCCCGCTTGATTGGCACCCCATCCACCAGCTTAAACATTCACTCCCTCCACCACCGGCGCACCGTGGCTGCAGTGTGTACCATCTACAAGATGCACTGCAGCAACTCGCCAAGGCTTCTTCGACAGCACCTCCCAAACCCACGACCTCTTCCACCTAGAAGGACAAGGGCAGCAGGCGCATGGGAACACCACCACCTCCAAGTTCCACCTCCAAGTCACACACCATCCTGACTTGGAAATATATCGGCCGTTCCTTCATCGTCGCTGGGCCAAAATCCTGGAACTCCCTCCCTAACAGCACTGTGGGAGTACCTTCACCACACGGACTGCAGCGGTTCAAGACGTCGGCGCAGCACCGCCTTCTCAAGGGGCAACTAGGGATGGGCAATACATGCTGGGCCTTGCCAGCGACGCCCACATCCCGTGAATGAATATATATATTTTTTTAAACCCACATCGGGACAAACCGATGCACTCAAACATTTGGCCGACCCCAGGTCCCAGAGAGGTGAAAGGTCAGTGTCTAACCCACTGCCCCCACCCAGTCCTCCGTCAGAGAGAGGAGCCCTTCATCCTCGCTCTGTCTCTGGGGCTAGAGTTTAGGCGAGGTCCCAGCAGGTGTCATAGAGTCATAGAGTTATACAGCACAGAAAGAGGCCCTTCGGCCCATCGTGGCCGTGCCGGCCATCAAGCCCTGTCTACTCTAATCCCATTTTCCAGCACTAGGTCCCTAGCCTTGTATGCTATGGCGTTTCAAGTGCTCATCTAAATGCTTCTTGAATGTTGTGAGGGTTCCTGCCTCTACGTTCTTGCCATGGAAGGAGTGCAGCGAAGACTCACCAGGCTGATGCCTGGGATGGCAGGAATGACGTATGAGGAGAGATTGGGTCGATTGGGCTTGTACTCGCTGGAGTTCAGAAGAATGAGAGGGGATCTCATTGAAACTTATAAAATTCTAACAGGACTAGACAGACTAGATGCAGGAAGGATGTTCCCGATGGTCGGGGAGTCCAGAACTAGGGGTCACAGTCTAAGGATAAGGGGTAAGCCATTTAGGACAGAGAGGAGGAGGAATTTCTTCACCCAGAGAGTGGTGAACCTGTGGAATTCTCTACCACAGAAGGCAGTAGAGGCCAATTCATTAAATATATTCAAGAAGGAGTTAGATATATTTGCTAAGGCTAAAGGGATCAAGGGATATGGAGAGAAGGCAGGGACAGGGTACTGAATTTGGATGATCAGCCATGATCTCATTGAATGGCGGAGCAGGCTCGAGGGGCCGAATGGCCTACTCCTGCTCCTATCTTCTATGTTTCTAAGTTTCTACCACCCTTTCAGGCAGTGAGTTCCAGATTCCAACCACCCTCTGGGTGAAAAAGTTTTTCCTCAAATCCCCTCTAAACCTCCTGCCCCTTACCTTGAATCTATGCCCCCTGGTTATTGACCCCTCTACTAAGGGGAAAAGTTCCTTTCTATCTACCCTATCTATGCCCCTCATAATTTTGTACACCTCAATCAGATCCCCCCTCAGCCTTCTCTGCTCCAAGGAAAACAACCCCAGCCTGTCCAGTCTCTCTTCATAGCTGAAGCTCTCCAACCCAGGTAACATCCTGGTGAATCTCCTTTGCACCCTCTCCAATGCAATCACATCCTTCCTATAGTGTGGTGACCAGAACTGCACACAGTATTCCAGCTGTGGCCTAACTAGCGTTTTGTACAGCTCCATCATAACCTCCCTGCTCTTATATTCTGTGCCTCGGCTAATGAAGGCAAGTATCCCATATGCCTTCTTAACCACCTTATCTACCTGTCCTGCTGCCTTCAGGGATCTATGTACCTATCCTGGCTATTCCTTCCAGGGTTGCTTTTCTTAATTTCATTCTTGGGATGTGGGCGTCGCTGGCACGGCCCAGCATTTATTGCCCGTCCCTAGTTGCCCTCGAGAAGGTGGTGGTGAGCCGCCTTCTTGAACCGCTGCAGTCCGTGTGGTGAAGGTGCTCCCACGGTGCTGTTAGGGAGGGAGTTCCAGGATTTTGACCCAACAACGATGAAGGGACAGCCGATATACTTCCAAGTCAGGATGGTGTGTGACTTGGAGGGGAACTTGGAGGTGGTGGTGTTCCCATGGGCCTGCTGCCCTTGTCCTTCTAGGTGGAAGAGGTTGCGGGTTTGGGAGTTGCTGCCGAAGAAGCCTTGGCGAGTTGCTGCAGTGCATCTTGTAGATGGTACACACTGCAGCCACGGTGTGCCGGTGGTGGAGGGAGTGAATGTTTAAGGTGGTGGATGGGGTGCCGATCAAGCGGGCTGCTTTGTCCTGAATGGTGTCGAGCTTCTTGAGTGTTGTTGGAGCTGCAACTCATCCAGGCAAGTGGAGAGTATTCCATCACACTCCTGACTTGTGCCTTGTAGATGGTGGAAAGGCTTTGGGGAGTCAGGTCGGGAGAATAATCAGAGAATGTTTGACCCCGAGCCATTTAAGGAGATATTAGGACAGGCGAGTAAAAGCTTGGTCATATTGATGGGTTTTAAGGAGCATCTTAAAGGAGGAGTGAGTGAGAGAGAGGGAGAGGCGGAGCGGTTTAGGGAGGGAATTCCAGAGCTTGGGACCTAGCCAAGCTGAAGGCACGGCCACCAATGGTGGAGCAATGGAAATCGGGGGGGATGCGCAAGAGGACAGGATTGGAGGAGCGCCGAGATCTCTTGAGGGTTTGTAGGGGCTGGAGGAGGTTACAGAGATAGGGAGGGTGGAAGGGGCTGGAGGAGGTTACAGAGATAGGGAGGGTGGTAGGGGCTGGAGGAGGTTACAGAGATAGGGAGGGTTGTAGGGGCTGGAGGAGGTTACAGAGATAGGGAGGGTTGTAGGGGCTGGAGGAGGTTACAGAGATAGGGAGGAGTGTAGGGGTTGGAGGAGGTTACAGAGATAGGGAGGGTGCTAGGGGCTGGAGGAGGTTACAGAGATAGGGAGGGTTGTAGGGGCTGGAGGAGGTTACAGAGAGAGGGAGGAGTGTAGGGGCCGGAGGAGGTTACAGAGATAGGGAGTGTGGTAGGGGCTGGAGCAGTTTACAGAGATAGGGAGGGTTTGTAGGGGCTGGAGGAGGTTACAGAGATAGGGAGGGTGGTAGGGGCTGGAGGAGGTTACAGAGATAGGGAGGAGTGTAGGGGCTGGAGGAGGTTACAGAGATAGGGAGGGTGGTAGGGGCTGGAGGAGGTTACAGAGATAGGGAGGGTGGTAGGGGCTGGAGGAGGTTACAGAGATAGGGAGGGTTGTAGGGGCTGGAGGAGGTTACAGAGATAGGGAGGAGTGTAGGGGCTGGAGGAGGTTACAGAGATAGGGAGGGTGGTAGGGGCTGGAGGAGGTTACAGAGATAGGGAGGGTGGTAGGGGCTGGAGGAGGTTACAGAGATAGGGAGTGTGGTAGGGGCTGGAGGAGGTTACAGAGATAGGGAGGGTTTGTAGGGGCTGGAGGAGGTTACAGAGATAGGGAGGAGTGTAGGGGTTGGAGGAGGTTACAGAGATAAGGAGGGTGGTAGGGGCTGGAGGAGGTTACAGAGATAGGGAGGGTTGTAGGGGCTGGAGGAGGTTACAGAGATAGGGAGGGTTGTAGAGGCTGGAGGAGGTTACAGAGATAGGGAGGAGTGTAGGGGTTGGAGGAGGTTACAGAGATAAGGAGGGTGGTAGGGGCTGGAGGAGGTTACAGAGATAAGGAGGGTTGTAGAGGCTGGAGAAGGTTACAGAGATAGGGAGGAGTGTAGGGGTTGGAGGAGGTTACAGAGATAGGGAGGGTGGTAGGGGCTAGAGGAGGTTACAGAGATAGGGAGGGTGATAGGGGCTGGAGGAGGTTACAGAGATAGGGAGGGTTGTAGGGGCTGGAGGAGGTTACAGAGATAGGGAGGGGGGGCTGGAGGAGGTTACAGAGAGAGGGAGGGTGGTAGTGGCTGGAGGAGGTTACAGAGATAGGGAGGGTGGTAGGGGCTGGAGGAGGTTACAGAGATAGGGAGGGGGGCTGGAGGAGGTTACAGAGATAGGGAGGGTGATAGGGGCTGGAGGAGGTTACAGAGATAGGGAGTGTGGTAGGGGCTGGAGGAGGTTACAGAGATAGGGAGGGTTTGTAGGGGCTGGAGGAGGTTACAGAGATAGGGAGGAGTGTAGGGGTTGGAGGAGGTTACAGAGATAAGGAGGGTGGTAGGGGCTGGAGGAGGTTACAGAGATAGGGAGGGTTGTAGGGGCTGGAGGAGGTTACAGAGATAGGGAGGGTTGTAGAGGCTGGAGGAGGTTACAGAGATAGGGAGGAGTGTAGGGGTTGGAGGAGGTTACAGAGATAAGGAGGGTGGTAGGGGCTGGAGGAGGTTACAGAGATAAGGAGGGTTGTAGAGGCTGGAGGAGGTTACAGAGAGAGGGAGGGTTGTAGGGGCTGGAGCAGGTTACAGAGATAGGGAGGGTGGTAGGGGCTAGAGGAGGTTACAGAGATAGGGAGGGTGGTAGGGGCTGGAGGAGGTTACAGAGATAGGGAGGGTTGTAGGGGCTGGAGGAGGTTACAGAGATAGGGAGGGGGGGCTGGAGGAGGTTACAGAGAGAGGGAGGGTGGTAGTGGCTGGAGGAGGTTACAGAGATAGGGAGGGTGGTCGGGGCTGGAGGAGGTTACAGAGATAGGGAGGGGGGCTGGAGGAGGTTACAGAGATAGGGAGGGTGATAGGGGCTGGAGGAGGTTACAGAGAGAGGGAGGGTGGTAGTGGCTGGAGGAGGTTACAGAGATAGGGAGGGTTGTAGGGGCTGGAGGAGGTTACAGAGATAGGGAGGGGTGTAGGGGCTGGAGGAGGTTACAGAGATAGGGAGGGTGGTAGGGGCTGGAGGAGGTTACAGAGATAGGGAGGGTTGTAGGGGCTGGAGGAGGTTACAGAGATAGGGAGGGGTGTAGGGGCTGGAGGAGGTTACAGAGATAGGGAGGGTGATAGGGGCTGGAGGAGGTTACAGAGATAGGGAGGGTTGTAGGGGCTGGAGGAGGTTACAGAGATAGGGAGGGGTGGCTGGAGGAGGTTACAGAGATAGGGAGGGTTGTAGTGGCTGGAAGAGGTTACAGAGATAGGGAGGGGGGGCTGGAGGAGTTTACAGAGATAAGGAGTGTTGTAGGGGCTGGAGGAGGTTACAGAGATAGGGAGGGTTGTAGGGGCTGGAGGAGGTTACAGAGATAGGGAGGGGGGGCTGGAGGAGTTTACAGAGATAAGGAGGGTTGTAGGGGCTGGAGGAGGTTACAGAGATAGGGAGGGTTGTAGGGGCTGGAGGAAGGTACAGAGATGGGGAGGGTGGTAGGGGCTGGAGGAGGTTACAGAGATAGGGAGGATTGTAGGGGCTGGAGGAGGTTACAGAGATAGGGAGGGTGGTAGGGGCTGGAGGAGGTTACAGAGATAGGGAGGGTAGTAGGGGCTGGAGGAGGTAACAGAGATAGGGAGGGTTGTAGGGACTGGAGGAGGTTACAGAGAGAGGGAGGGTGGTAGTGGCTGTAGGAGGTTACAGAGATAGGGAGGGTTGTAGAGGCTGAAGGAGGTTACAGAGATAGGGAGGGTGGTAGGGGCTGGAGGAGGTTACAGAGATAGGGAGGGTTGTAGGGGCTGGAGGAGGTTACAGAGATAGGGAGGGTTGTAGGGGCTGGAGGAGGTTACAGAGATAGGGAGGGTGGTAGGGGCTGGAGGAGGTTACAGAGATAGGGAGGGTAGTAGGGGCTGGAGGAGGTAACAGAGATAGGGAGGGTTGTAGGGACTGGAGGAGGTTACAGAGAGAGGGAGGGTGGTAGTGGCTGTAGGAGGTTACAGAGATAGGGAGGGTTGTAGAGGCTGAAGGAGGTTACAGAGATAGGGAGGGTGGTAGGGGCTGGAGGAGGTTACAGAGATAGGGAGGGATGTAGGGGCTGGAGGAGGTTACAGAGATAGGGAGGGTTGTAGAGGCTGAAGGAGGTTACAGAGATAGGGAGGGTGGTAGGGGCTGGAGGAGGTTACAGAGATAGGGAGGGTTGTAGAGGCTGGAGGAGGTTACAGAGATAGGGAGGGTGGTAGGGGCTGGAGGAGGTTACAGAGATAGAGAGGGTTGTAGGGGCTGGAGGAGGTTACAGAGATAGGGAGGGTTGTAGAGGCTGAAGGAGGTTACAGAGATAGGGAGGGTGGTAGGGGCTGGAGGAGGTTACAGAGATAGGGAGGGTTGTAGAGGCTGAAGGAGGTTACAGAGATAGGGAGGGTGGTAGAGGCTGAAGGAGGTTACAGAGATAGGGAGGGTGGTAGGGGCTGGAGGAGGTTACAGAGATAGGGAGGGTGGTAGGGGCTGGAGGAGGTTACAGAGATAGGGAGGGTGGTAGGGGCTGGAGGAGGTTACAGAGATAGGGAGGAGTGTAGGGGTTGGAGGAGGTTACAGAGATAGGAAGGGTGGTAGGGGCTGGAGGAGGTTACAGAGATAGGGAGGGTTGTAGGGGCTGGAGGAGGTTACAGAGATAAGGAGGGTGGTAGGGGCTGGAGGAGGTTACAGAGAGAGGGAGGGTTGTAGGGGCTGGAGGAGGTTACTGAGATAGGGAGGGGGGGCTGGAGGAGGTTACAGAGATAGGGAGGGGGGGCTGGAGGAGGTTACAGAGATAGGGAGAGGGGGGGGCGCGAGGAGGACACGGAAGGAGTTGAACACGAGGATGCGAATTTTAAATTGGAAGCACGTGGCTGGGGGTGGGGGAGAAGAAGGGGGAAGGTCCTGGAGCCAATGTAGGTCAACGAGCAACGAGGGCGAGGTGAAGGGTGAACGGGCGAGTTTGGATACAGGCTAGGCGAGCATCGGTAGGTCAATCCCTCGAGTTTGGAAAGGCAGGTGTGCCGGTTGGCTGAGAGTCGAAACTTGTCTCCATATAAGGCATTGTCGAGCGGGCCAGAAAGCGGAAGTGCTGCGCTGGCAGGGCAGAATAGGAAGCCCCGTTGCTTTTGGTGAACTGAAGATCTATCTCCTCATCTCTGAGCAACAGGAAGCGAGCTGCAAGCTGCCGCAACTCTCGAGGGCTGGGCAGAGGGGACCTGTTCCATTGTGCTGCCGCTTATAATCACACCGTGCAAGAGGAGGCCGTTCGGCCCATTGTCCCTTTGAAAGAGCTCTCCAATTAGTCCTGCTCCTCCCCCCCATAGCCCTGCAAATTTTTCCAATTCCCTTTTGAAAGCCGGGATTGGGTCTGCTTCCACCGCCCTTTCAGGCAGCGCGTTACAGATCACAACAACTCGCTGCGTATAAACATTCTCCTCATCTCCCCCCCTGGTTCTTTTGCCAATCACCTTAAATCTGTGTCCTCTGGTTACCGACCCTCCTGCCACTGGAAACAGTTTCTCCTTATTTACTCGATCAAAACCCCTCGTAATTTTGAACACCTCCATCAAATCTCCTCTTAACCTTCTCTGCTCTAAGGAGAACAATCCCAGCTTCTCCACATCACTGAAGTCCCTCATCCCTGGTACCATTCTGGTCAATCTCCCCTTAACCTTCTCTGCTCTAAGGAGAACAATCCCAGCTTCTCCACATCACTGAAGTCCCTCATCCCTGGTACCATTCTGGTCAATCTCCCCTTAACCTTCTCTGCTCTAAGGAGAACAACCCCAGCTTCTCCAGTCTCTCCACATCACTGAAGTCCCTCATCCCTGGAACCATTCTGGTCAATCTCCCCTTAACCTTCTCTGCTCTAAGGAGAACAATCCCAGCTTCTCCAGTCTCTCCACATCACTGAAGTCCCTCATCCCTGGTACCATTCTGGTCAATCTCTCCCTTAACCTTCTCTGCTCTAAGGAGAACAACCCCAGCTTCTCCAGTCTCTCCACATCACTGAAGTCCCTCATCCCTGGTACCATTCTGGTCAATCTCTCCCTTAACCTTCTCTGCTCTAAGGAGAACAATCCCAGCTTCTCCAGTCTCTCCACATCACTGAAGTCCCTCATCCCTGGTACCATTCTGGTCAATCTCCCCTTAACCTTCTCTGCTCTAAGGAGAACAACCCCAGCTTCTCCAGTCTCTCCACGTAACTGTAATCCCTCATCCCCGGTACCATTCTGGTCAATCTCCCCTTAACCTTCTCTGCTCTAAGGAGAACAATCCCAGCTTCTCCAGTCTCTCCACATCACTGAAGTCCCTCATCCCTGGTACCATTCTGGTCAATCTCCCCTTAACCTTCTCTGCTCTAAGGAGAACAACCGCAGCTTCTCCAGTCTCTCCACATCACTGAAGTCCCTCATCCCTGGTACCATTCTGGTCAATCTCCCCTTAACCTTCTCTGCTCTAAGGAGAACAACCCCAGCTTCTCCAGTCTCTCCACATCACTGAAGTCCCTCATTCCGGGAACCATTCTGGTCAATCTCTCCCTTAACCTTCTCTGCTCTAAGGAGAACAACCCCAGCTTCTCCAGTCTCTCCACATCACTGAAGTCCCTCATCCACTGGTACCATTCTGGTCAATCTCCCCCTTAACCTTCTCTGCTCTAAGGAGAACAACCCCAGCTTCTCCAGTCTCTCCACATCACTGAAGTCCCTCATCCCTGGTACCATTCTGGTCAATCTCCCCTTAACCTTCTCTGCTCTAAGGAGAACAATCCCAGCTTCTCCAGTCTCTCCACATCACTGAAGTCCCTCATCCCCTGGTACCATTCTGTTCCGTTCTCCCTCATGTACTTGCATTTATATAGCGCCTTTGACATGGTAAAAATTCCCAAAGCGCTTCACAGGAACGTAATCGGAAAAAATATTAGTTATGTTAAACTTGTATAGAACCTTGGCACCACTCTTGGAGCACTGTGCACAGTTCCGGTCTGGTTAGACCACACTTGGAGCACTGTCCCCAGCTCTGGTCTGGTTAGACCACACTTGGAGCACTGTGCACAGTTCCGGTCTGGTTAGACCACACTTGGAGCACCGTGCACAGTTCTGGTCTGGTTAGACCACACTTGGAGCACTGTGCACAGTTCCGGTCTGGTTAGACCACACTTGGAGCACTGTGCACAGTTCTGGTCTGGTTAGACCACACTTGGAGCACTGTGCACAGTTCTGGTCTGGTTAGACCACACTTGGAGCACTGTGCACAGTTCTGGTCAGGTTAGACCACACTTGGAGCACTGTGCACAGTTCCGGTCTGGTTAGACCACACTTGGAGCACTGTGCACAGTTCTGGTCTGGTTAGACCACACTTGGAGCACTGTGCACAGTTCTGGTCTGGTTAGACCACACTTGGAGCACTGTGCACAGTTCCGGTCTGGTTAGACCACACTTGGAGCACTGTGTACAGTTCTGGTCTGGTTAGACCACACTTGGAGCACTGTGCACAGTTCTGGTCTGGTTAGACCACACTTGGAGCACTGTGCACAGTTCTGGTCTGGTTAGACCACACTTGGAGCACTGTGCACAGTTCTGGTCTGGTTAGACCACACTTGGAGCACTGTGCACAGTTCTGGTCTGGTTAGACCTCACTTGGAGCACTGTGCACAGTTCCAGTCTGGTTAGACCACACTTGGAGCACTGTGCACAGTTCTGGTCTGGGTAGACCACACTGGGAGCACTGTGCACAGTTCTGGTCTGGTTAGACCACACTTGGAGCACTGTCCCCAGCTCTGGTCTGGTTAGACCACACTTGGAGCACTGTGCACAGTTCCAGTCTGGTTGGACCACACTTGGAGCACTGTGCACAGTTCTGGTCTGGTTAGACCACACTTGGAGCACTGTGCACAGTTCTGGTCTGGTTAGACCACACTTGGAGCTCTGTGCACAGCTCTGGTCTGGTTAGACCACACTTGGAGCACTGTGCACAGTTCTGGTCTGGTTAGACCGCACTTGGAGCACTGTGCACAGTTCCAGTCTGGTTAGACCACACTTGGAGCACTGTGCACAGTTCTGGTCTGGTTAGACCGCACTTGGAGCACTGTGCACAGTTCTGGTCTGGTTAGACCACACTTGGAGCACTGTGCACAGTTCCGGTCTGGTTAGACCACACTTGGAGCACTGTGCACAGTTCTGGTCTGGTTAGACCACACTTGGAGCACTGTGCACAGTTCCGGTCTGGTTAGACCACACTTGGAGCACTGTGCACAGTTCTGGTCTGGTTAGACCACACTTGAAGCACTGTGCACAGTTCCGGTCTGGTTAGACCACACTTGGAGCACTGTGCACAGTTCCGGTCTGGTTAGACCACACTTGGAGCACTGTGCACAGTTCCGGTCTGGTTAGACCACACTTGGAGCACTGTGCACAGTTCCGGTCTGGTTAGACCACACTTGGAGCATTGTGCACAGTTCCGGTCTGGTTAGACCACACTTGGAGCACTGTCCCCAGCTCTGGTCTGGTTAGACCACACTTGGAGCACTGTGCACAGTTCTGGTCTGGTTAGACCACACTTGGAGCACTGTGCACAGTTCTGGTCTGGTTAGACCACACTTGGAGCTCTGTGCACAGTTCCGGTCTGGTTAGACCACACTTGGAGCACTGTGCACAGTTCTGGTCTGGTTAGACCACACTTGGAGCACTGTGCACAGTTCCGGTCTGGTTAGACCACACTTGGAGCATTGTGCACAGTTCCGGTCTGGTTAGACCACACTTGGAGCACTGTCCCCAGCTCTGGTCTGGTTCGACCACACTTGGAGCACTGTGCACAGTTCCGGTCTGGTTAGCCCACACTTGGAGCACTGTGCACAGTTCTGGTCTGGTTAGACCACACTTGGAGCTCTGTGCACAGCTCTGGTCTGGTTAGACCACACTTGGAGCACTGTGCACAGTTCTGGTCTGGTTAGACCGCACTTGGAGCACTGTGCCCAGCTCTGGTCTGGTTAGACCGCACTTGGAGCACTGTGCACAGTTCTGGTCTGGTTAGACCACACTTGGAGCACTGTGCCCAGCTGTGGTCTGGTTAGGCCGCACTTGGAGCACTGTGCACAGATCTGGTCCAGTTAGACCGCACTTGGAGCACTGTGCACAGTTCTGGTCTGGTTAGACCACACTTGGAGCACTGTGCACAATTCTGGTCTGGTTAGACTATACTTGGAGGACTGTACGCAGATCTGGTCTGGTTAGACCACACTTGGAGCACTGTGCACAGTTCTGGTCTGGTTAGACCACACTTGGAGCACTGTGCACAGTTCTGGTCTGGTTAGACCACACTTGGAGCACTGTGCACAGTTCTGGTCTGGTTAGACCACACTTGGAGCACTGTGCACAGTTCTGGTCTGGTTAGACCACACTTGGAGCACTCTGCACAGTTCTGGTCTGGTTAGACCACACTTGGAGCACTGTGCACAGTTCTGGTCTGGTTAGACCACACTAAGAAGAGTTTGGTGGGGACTGGAGGTCACGGGCTCCCAGTCTGGCAAGGCCTCGATTTTGAAATTCTCATCCATGTCTTCAAACCCCTCCAAGGCCTTCGCCCCTCCCCTCCCTAAATCTGTAACCTCCTCCAGCCCTACAACCCTCCAAGATCTCGGCACTCCTCCAATTCTGGCCTCTTGAGCATCCCCCCCCGATTTCCATCGCTCCACCATTGGCTAGCACCCTAAGCTCTGGAAATCCCTCCCTAAACCTCTCCGCCTCTCTCCTCCTTTAAGACGCTCCTTAAAAAACCTCCCTCTTTGACCCAGCTTTGGGTCACCTGTACCTAATATCTTCTTATGTGGCTCAGTGTCAAATTTTGTTTGATAATCGCTCCTTAAAGGGCCAGAAGATTTGTTGTTGTTGTTGATGGTGACATTCAGGCGGATAAACACACACACACACACACACATACACACGAGCTTGCATTCCCCGGTTGAAGAACTGCCTTGGGCACCCCAGGGCTGACTCGAGCAGATCACAAGATCCGAGTGGTTTGACCCCCCCCAGCCCATCCCCACCCAGATCGCCGGGAAAACAAAAAGCTAATTCAGGAGCGGACGACACAATCGAGCCATTGTCCGGTCCTTGGAGGCAAAGAGTCTACTCCCAGCGGCGGGATCAAGAAGAGGAGTTTAAGGCAAAGGGGGCGGGTGGGGAAGAGTTGGATGTTGGCATCGGGACGTCTTTTCAAGATGGAGCTTCACCTGTTGGGGTGGAGGGGGTCGGGGGTCGCGGGAAAGGGGGAATGCTCCTCCTTTCTCCCCTCCCGACCTTCCTCCGACACCTCGGCCAAGAATATTGGATCATGGCGGGGCTGCTGTCAGCATCAGAATCTATACCCTTTTTGTAACCTGGAGACCAGAACTGTGCACAGTGCTCCAAGTGTGGTCTAACCAGACCAGAACTGTGCACAGTGCTCCAAGTGTGGTCTAACCAGACCAGAACTGTGCACAGTGCTCCAAGTGTGGTCTAACCAGACCAGAACTGTGCACAGTGCTCCAAGTGTGATCTAACCAGACCAGAACTGTGCACAGTGCTCCAAGTGTGGTCTAACCAGACCAGAACTGTGCACAGTGCTCCAAGTGTGGTCTAATCAGACCAGAACTGTGCACAGTGCTCCAAGTGTGGTCTAACCAGACCAGAGCTGTGCACAGTGCTCCAAGTGTGATCTAACCAGACCAGAACTGTGCACAGTGCTCCAAGTGTGGTCTAACCAGACCAGAGCTGTGCACAGTGCTCCAAGTGTGATCTAACCAGACCAGAACTGTGCACAGTACTCCAAGTGTGGTCTAATCAGACCAGAACTGTGCACAGAGCTCCAAGTGTGGTCTAACCAGACCAGAGCTGTGCACAGTGCTCCAAGTGTGGTCTAACCAGACCAGAACTGTGCACAGCGCTCCAGGTCTGGTCTAACCAGACCAGAACTGTGCACAGGGCTCCAAGTGTGGTCTAACCAGACCAGAACTGTGCACAGTGCTCCAAGTGTGGTTTAACCAGGCCAGAACTGTGTACAGTGCTCCAAGTGTGGTCTAACCAGACCAGAGCTGTGCACAATGCTCCAAGTGTGGTCTAACCGGACCAGAACTGTGCACAGTGCTCCAAGTGTGGTCTAACCAGACCAGAACATTGCACAGTGCTCCAAGTGTGGTCTACCCAGACCAGAACTGTGCACAGTGCTCCAAGTGCGGTCTAACCAGACCAGAACTCCCCTGCCACCAACAGAATAGGTTTCTCCCCACCTACCCTATCAATTGCTTCCAAAATCATTAAAAACCTCAAATCAAATCCGACGTTTAACCTTTTATTAGAGGGATTACACGCCAAGTTTGTGTGATCGCTCCTCATGATCTAACCCTTGGAGTTCTGCTAAACCTACGCTGCTCTCCCTCCAAGGCCAATATAGCCTTTCTAAGGTGTATCTGAGGGATAGAATTAAGCAGCCAAGAGGTTATCTTATACTTGTAAGAACACGAGGAGTATTGCGCACAGTTCTGGCCTCCATCTTACAAATAGGGTATAGGAAGAAAGAATTAAATTTATTTATATAGCACCTTTCATAGAAACATAGAGGATAGGAGCAGGAGTAGGCCATTCGGCCCCTCGAGCCTGCTCCGCCATTCAATGAGATCATGGCTGATCATCCAAATTCAGTACCCTGTCCCTGCCTTCTCCCCATATCCCTTGATCCCTTTAGCCTCAAAAAATATATCCAACTCCTTCTTGAATATATTTAATGAATTGGCCTCAACTGCCTTCTGTGGTAGAGAATTCCACAGGTTCACCACTCTCTGGGTGAAGAAATTCCTCCTCATTTCTGTCCTAAATGGCTTACCTCTTATCCTTAGACTGTGACCCCTGGTTCTGGACTCCCCGGCCATCGGGAACATCCTTCCAGCATCTAGTCCGTCTAGTCCTGTTAGAATTTTATAAGTTTCAATGAGATCCCCTCTCATTCTTCTAAACTCCAGCGAGTATAAGCCCAATCGACCCAATCTCTCCTCATACGTCATTCCTGCCATCCCAGGTATCAGTCTGGTGAATCTTCGCTGCACTTCCTCCATGGCAAGAACATCCTTCCTCAGATAAGGCGACCAAAACTGCACACAATACTCAAGGTGTGGTCTCACCAAGGCCCTGTACAACTGCAGCAAGACATCCTTGTTCCTGTACTCGAATCCTCTCGCTCCGAAGGCCAACATACCATTTGCCTTCTTAGCCGCCTGCTGCACCTGCATGCTTACCTTCAGCGACTGGTGCACAAGGACACCCAGGTCTCGTTGCACTTCCCCTTCTCCCAATCTATTGCCGTTCAGATAATAATCTTTCACGACCTCCGGATGACCCAAAGCACTTCGCAGCCAATGAACTACTTTTTGAAGTCTGGTCACTGTTGTAATGTAGGAAAAGCGGCAGCCATTTTGTGCACAGCAAGCTCTCACAAACAGCAATGAGATAAATACCAGGTCATCTGGTTTTGGGTGTTAATTGAGGGATAAATATTGGCCCCAGGACACCGGGGAGAACTCCGCCCTGCTCTTCTTCGAAATAGTGACCGTGGAATCTTTTACGTCCACCTGAGAGGGCAGATGGGACGCTCGGTTTAAGGTCTCATCTGAAAGTGGGCCCTCCAACAGTGCAGCGCTCCCTCAGTACTGCCCCTCCAACAGTGCAGCGCTCCCTCAGTACTGCCCCTCCGACAGTGCAGCGCTCACTCAGTACCGCCCCAACGACAGTGCAGCGCTCCCTCAGTACTGCCCCTCCGACAGTGCGGCGCTCCCTCAGTACTGCCCCTCCGACAGTGCAGCGCTCCCTCAGTACTGCCCCTCCGACAGTGCGGCGCTCCCTCAGTACTGCCCCTCCAACAGTGCGGCGCTCCCTCAGTACCGCCCCTCCGACAGTGCGGCACTCCCTCAGTACTGCCCCTCCGACAGTGCGGCGCTCCCTCAGTACCGCCCCTCCGACAGTGCGGCGCTCCCTCAGTACTGCCCCTCCGACAGTGCGGCGCTCCCTCAGTACTGCCCCTCCAACAGTGCGGCACTCCCTCAGTACCGCCCCTCCGACAGTGCGGCGCTCCCTCAGTACCGCCCCTCCGACAGTGCGGCGCTCCCTCAGTACTGCCCCCTCCGACAGTGCGGCGCTCCCTCAGTACTGCCCCTCCGACAGTGCGGCGTTCCCTCAGTACCGCCCCTCCGACAGTGCGGCACTCCCTCAGTACTGCCCCCTCCGACAGTGCGGCGCTCCCTCAGTACTGCCCCCTCCGACAGTGCAGCGCTCCCTCAGTACTGTCCCACCGAGAGTGCGGCGCTCCCTCAGTACTGTCCCTCCGACAGTGCGGCACTCCCTCAGTACTGCCCCTCCGACTGTGCGGCGTTCCCTCAGTACCGCCCCTCCGACAGTGCGGCGTTCCCTCAGTACCGCCCCTCCGACAGTGCGGCGCTCCCTCAGTACCGCCCCTCCGACAGTGCGGCGTTCCCTCAGTACCGCCCCTCCGACAGTGCGGCGTTCCCTCAGTACCGCCCCTCCGACTGTGCGGCGTTACCTCAGTACTGCCCCACCGAGAGTGCGGCGTTCCCTCAGTACTGCCCCACCGAGAGTGCGGCGCTCCCTCAGTACTGCCCCTCTGACAGTGCAGCACTCCCTCAGTACTGCCCCTCCGAATGTGCGGCGTTCCCTCAGCACTGACCCTCCGACAGTGCGGCGTTCCCTCAGTACTGCTCCCTCCAACAGTGTGGCGTCCCCTCAGTACTGGCAACTGGGGAGCGTCGGCCCTGATTATGGGGGCTTGGGTCACTGACGTGTGTGTTTGTGTGTGGGGCTCGAACCCAGGCCCTTCTGACTTGACGGTTTGAGGGCTCAGGTTGAAATTGGCTGTGAGACTGATAAAATAGCAGCCCTTTGCCCCATGGCTCGTCTCCTGTCCGAGAACCCGGCCCAGACGGAGAGGGAAGCTCGAGTATGGGAGCTTCGAATCACACGCTGCGTTGTGGTTGCCTGGGGGAGGGGAAGCGAAGGCTGCCAAAGTTCAACTTCCTCAATCTCCTTCCTATCTGCATCGAGCAGGCCTGGTTTCTGACCACGGTGACGTCTTTGCGAATCTGGCCGATAAGATTCGCACCAAAATCTTTGCAGCCGAGGATTTGGTTTCTGGTGAAACGCCCTCCTGGCTGTCGAAAACGGCCCGGGCAGGCCTTGGGAACAGGCCCAAGTCAGGCTGCATCTCGGGCCTAGTGCTGAACGAGCTGATCTCACACCCCGGGTGGAACTGAGCCTCACACACTCACACTCACACTCACACACTCTCTCACACACACTCACTCACTCACACACTCTCTCACACACACTCATTCTCACACACCTCACTATCTCACTCACTCTCTCACACACACTCTCACACACACTCTCTCTCACATTCTCACACACACTCTCTCTCACACTCTCTCTCACACACACTCACTCTCACACACCTATCTCACACACTCTCT
>NW_028225179.1:34129884-34224884 GCF_052327205.1 Somniosus microcephalus | reverse complement strand
TGTGCCCGTGAGAGACCCGTGCCCTGGGGGGGTGTCTGTGCCCGTGGGAGACTCGCGCCCTGGAGGAGTGTCTGTGCCCGTGAGAGACCCGTGCCCTGGGGGAGTGTCTGTGCCCGTGGGAGACTCGCGCCCTGGAGGAGTGTCTGTGCCCGTGGGAGACTCGCGCCCTGGGGGAGTGTCTGTGCCCGTGAGAGACCCGTGCCCCGGGAGAGTGTCTGTGCCCATGGGAGACTCGCGCCCTGGGGGAGTGTCTGTGCCCATGGGAGACTCGCGCCCTGGAGGAGTGTCTGTGCCCGTGGGAGACTCGCGCCCTGGGGGAGTGTCTGTGCCCGTGAGAGACCCGTGCCCCGGGAGAGTGTCTGTGCCCATGGGAGACTCGCGCCCTGGGGGAGTGTCTGTGCCCGTGGGAGACTCGCGCCCTGGAGGAGTGTCTGTGCCCGTGGGAGACTCGCGCCCTGGGGGAGTGTCTGTGCCCGTGAGAGACCCGTGCCCTGGGAGAGTGTCTGTGCCCGTGGGAGACTCGCGCCCCGGGGGAGTGTCTGTGCCCGTGGGAGACTCGCGCCCCGGGGGAGTGTCTGTGCCCGTGGGAGACTCGCGCCCCGGGGGAGTGTCTGTGCCCGTGGGAGACTCGCGCCCCGGGGGAGTGTCTGTGCCCGTGGGAGACACGTGCCCCGGGGGAGTGTCTGTGCCCATGGGAGACTAGCGCCCCGGGGGAGTGTCTGTGCCCGTGGGAGACCCGTGCCCCGGGGGAGTGTCTGTGCCCGTGGGAGACTCGCGCCCCGGGGGAGTGTCTGTGCCCGTGGGAGACCCGTGCCCTGGGGGAGTGTCTGTGCCCGTGGGAGACTCGCGCCCTGGGGGAGTGTCTGTGCCCGTGGGAGACTCGCGCCCTGGGGGAGTGTCTGTGCCCGTGGGAGACTCGTGCCCTGGGGGAGTGTCTGTGCCCATGGGAGACTCGCGCCCTGGGGGAGTGTCTGTGCCCATGGGAGACTCGTGCCCCGGGGGAGAGTCTGTGCCCATGGGAGACCCGTGCCCCCGGGGGAGTGTCTGTGCCCGTGGGAGACTCGCGCCCTGGGGGAGTGTCTGTGCCCGTGGGAGACTCGCGCCCCGGGGGAGTGTCTGTGCCCGTGGGAGACCCGCGCCCCGGGGGGAGTGTCTGTGCCCGTGGGAGACTCGCGCCCCGGGGGAGTGTCTGTGCCCGTGGGAGACTCGCGCCCTGGGGGAGTGTCTGTGCCCGTGAGAGACCCGTGCCCCAGGGGGAGTGTCTGTGCCCGTGAGAGACCCGTGCCCTGGGGGAGTGTCTGTGCCCGTGGGAGACTCGCGCCCCGGGGGAGTGTCTGTGCCCGTGGGAGACCCGTGCCCCGGGGGAGTGTCTGTGCCCGTGGGAGACTCGCGCCCCGGGGGAGTGTCTGTGCCCATGGGAGACTCGCGCCCTGGGGGAGTGTCTGTGCCCGTGGGAGACTCGCGCCCCGGGGGAGTGTCTGTGCCCGTGAGAGACTCGCGCCCCGGGGGAGTGTCTGTGCCCGTGGGAGACTCGCGCCCCGGGGGAGTGTCTGTGCCCGTGAGAGACTCGCGCCCCGGGGGAGTGTCTGTGCCCGTGGGGAGTGTCTGTGCCCGTGGAAGACTCGCGCCCCGGGGGAGTGTCTGTGCCCGTGGGAGACTCGCGCCCCGGGGGAGTGTCTGTGCCCGTGAGAGACTCGCGCCCCGGGGGAGTGTCTGTGCCCGTGGGAGACTCGCGCCCCGGGGGAGTGTCTGTGCCCGTGGGAGACCCGTGCCCCGGGGGAGTGTCTGTGCCCGTGGGAGACTCGCGCCCCGGGGGAGTGTCTGTGCCCGTGGGAGACCCGTGCCCCGGGGGAGTGTCTGTGCCCGTGGGAGACTCGCGCCCTGGGGGAGTGTCTGTGCCCATGAGAGACCCGTGCCCCGGGAGAGTGTCTGTGCCCGTGGGAGACTCGCGCCCCGGGGCAGTGTCTGTGCCTGTGGGAGACTCGCGCCCCGGGGGAGTGTCTGTGCCCGTGGGAGACTCACGCCCTGGGGGAGTGTCTGTGCCCGTGGGAGACTCGCGCCCTGGGGGAGTGTCTGTGCCCATGAGAGACCCGTGCCCCGGGAGAGTGTCTGTGCCCGTGGGAGACTCGTGCCCCCGGGAGAGAGTCTGTGCCCGTGAGAGACCCGTGCCCCGGGAGAGTGTCTGTGCCCGTGGGAGATTCGCGCCCCCGGGAGAGAGTCTGTGCCCGTGGGAGACTCGCGCCCTGGGGGAGTGTCTGTGCCCATGGGAGACTCGCGCCCTGGGGGAGTGTCTGTGCCCATGAGAGACTCGCGCCCTGGGGGAGTGTCTGTGCGCATGGGAGACTCACGCCCTGGGGGAGTGTCTGTGCCCATGGGAGACCCGTGCCCCCGGGAGAGAGTCTGTGCCCGTGGGAGACCCGCGCCCTGGGAGAGAGTCTGTGCCTGTGAGAGACCCGTGCCCTGGGGGAGTGTCTGTGCCCATGGGAGACTCGCGCCCCGGGAGAGTGTCTGTGCCCGTGGGAGACTCGCGCCCTGGGAGAGTGTCTGTGCCCGTGGGAGACTCGCGCCCCAGGGGGAGTGTCTGTGCCCGTGGGAGACTCGCGCCCCAGGGGGAGTGTCTGTGCCCGTGGGAGACCCGTGCCCCAGGGGAGTGTCTGTGCCTGTGAGAGACCCGCGCCCTGGGAGAGAGTCTGTGCCTGTGAGAGACCCACGCCCCGGGGGAGTGTCTGTGCCCGTGGGAGACCCGTGCCCCCGGGAGAGAGTCTGTGCCCGTGAGAGACCCACGCCCCGGGGGAGTGTCTGTGCCCGTGGGAGACTCGCGCCCCGGGAGAGAGTCTGTGCCCGTGGGAGACTCACGCCCTGGGGGAGTGTCTGTGCCCGTGGGAGACTCGCGCCCCGGGAGAGAGTCTGTGCCCGTGGGAGACTCGCGCCCCGGGGGAGTGTCTGTGCCCGTGGGAGACTCGCGCCCTGGGAGAGTGTCTGTGCCCGTGGGAGACTCACGCCCTGGGGGAGTGTCTGTGCCCGTGGGAGACTCGCGCCCTGGGGGAGTGTCTGTGCCCATGGGAGACTCGCGCCCTGAGGGAGTGTCTGTGCCCATGGGAGACCCGCGCCCCGGGGGGAGTGTCTGTGCCCGTGGGAGACTCGCGCCCTGGGGGAGTGTCTGTGCCCATGGGAGACCCGCGCCCCGGGGGGAGTGTCTGTGCCCGTGGGAGACTCGTGCCCCGGGGGAGTGTCTGTGCCCGTGGGAGACTCGCGCCCTGGGGGAGTGTCTGTGCCCATGGGAGACCCGCGCCCCGGGGGGAGTGTCTGTGCCCATGGGAGACTCGTGCCCCGGGGGAGTGTCTGTGCCCATGAGAGACTCGCGCCCCGGGGGAGTGTCTGTGCCCGTGGGAGACTCGTGCCCTGGGGGAGTGTCTGTGCCCATGAGAGACTCGCGCCCTGGGGGAGTGTCTGTGCCCGTGGGAGACTCGTGCCCTGGGGGAGTGTCTGTGCCCATGAGAGACTCGCGCCCTGGGGGAGTGTCTGTGCCCGTGGGAGACTCGCGCCCCGGGGGAGTGTCTGTGCCCATGAGAGACTCGCGCCCCGGGGGGAGTGTCTGTGCCCGTGGGAGACTCGCGCCCCGGGGGAGTGTCTGTGCCCGTGGGAGGCCCGTGCCCCGGGGGAGTGTCTGTGCCCGTGGGAGACTCGCGCCCCGGGGGAGTGTCTGTGCCCGTGGGAGGCCCGTGCCCCGGGGGAGTGTCTGTGCCCGTGGGAGACTCGTGCCCTGGGGGAGTGTCTGTGCCCATGAGAGACTCGCGCCCTGGGGGAGTGTCTGTGCCCGTGGGAGACTCGCGCCCCGGGGGAGTGTCTGTGCCCGTGGGAGACTCACGCCCTGGGGGAGTGTCTGTGCCCGTGGGAGACTCGCGCCCCGGGGGAGTGTCTGTGCCCGTGGGAGGCCCGTGCCCCGGGGGAGTGTCTGTGCCCGTGCGAGACTCGCGCCCCGGGGGAGTGTCTGTGCCCGTGGGAGACTCGCGCCCCGGGGGAGTGTCTGTGCCCGTGGGAGACTCGCGCCCCGGGAGAGTGTCTGTGCCCGTGGGAGACTCGCGCCCCGGGGGAGTGTCTGTGCCCGTGGGAGACTCGCGCCCCGGGGGAGTGTCTGTGCCCATGGGGGACCCGTGCCCCGGGGGGAGTGTCTGTGCCCATGGGAGACTCGCGCCCTGGGGGAGTGTCTGTGCCTGTGAGAGACCCGTGCCCCCGGGAGAGAGTCTGTGCCCGTGGGAGACTCGCGCCCCGGGGGAGTGTCTGTGCCCATGGGGGACCCGTGCCCCGGGGGGAGTGTCTGTGCCCGTGGGAGACTCGCGCCCCGGGGGAGTGCCTGTGCCCATGGGGGACCCGTGCCCCCGGGAGAGAGTCTGTGCCCGTGAGAGACCCGTGCCCCGGGAGAGTGTCTGTGCCCGTGGGAGACTCGCGCCCCGGGGGGAGTGTCTGTGCCCATGGGAGACCCGTGCCCCCGGGGGGAGTGTCTGTGCCCGTGGGAGACTCGCGCCCTGGAGGAGTGTCTGTGCCCGTGGGAGACTCGCGCCCCGGGGGAGTGTCTGTGCCAATGAGAGACCCGTGCCCCCGGGAGAGAGTCTGTGCCCGTGGGAGACTCGCGCCCCGGGGGAGTGTGTGTGCCCATGGGAGACTCGCGCCCTGGGGGAGTGTCTGTGCCCGTGGGAGACTCGCGCCCTGGAGGAGTGTCTGTGCCCGTGGGAGACTCGCGCCCTGGGAGAGTGTCTGTGCCCGTGGGAGACTCGCGCCCTGGGAGAGTGTCTGTGCCCGTGGGAGACTCGCGCCCTGGGAGAGTGTCTGTGCCCGTGGGAGACTCGCGCCCTGGGAGAGTGTCTGTGCCCATGGGAGACTCGCGCCCTGGGGGAGTGTCTGTGCCCGTGAGAGACCCGCGCCCTGGGGGAGTGTCTGTGCCCGTGGGAGACTCACGCCCCGGGGGAGTGTCTGTGCCTGTGGGAGACTCGCGCCCTGGAGGAGTGTCTGTGCCTGTGAGAGACCCGCGCCCCGGGGGAGTGTCTGTGCCCATGGGAGACCCGTGCCCCGGGGGAGTGTCTGTGCCCGTGGGAGACTCACGCCCTGGGGGAGTGTCTGTGCCCGTGGCAGACCCGCGCCCTGGAGGAGTGTCTGTGCCCATGGGAGACCCGTGCCCCCGGGGGGAGTGTCTGTGCCCATGAGAGACCCGTGCCCCCGGGAGAGAGTCTGTGCCCGTGGGAGACTCGCGCCCCGGGGGAGTGTCTGTGCCCGTGGGAGGCCCGTGCCCCGGGGGAGTGTCTGTGCCCGTGGGAGACCCGTGCCCCGGGGGTGTGTCTGTGCCCATGGGAGACTCGCGCCCTGGGGGAGTGTCTGTGCCCATGGGAGACTCGCGCCCCGGGGGAGTGTCTGTGCCCATGAGAGACCCGCGCCCCGGGGGAGTGTCTGTGCCCATGGGAGACTCGCGCCCTGGGGGAGTGTCTGTGCCCGTGGGAGACTCGCGCCCCGGGGGTGTGTCTGTGCCCATGGGAGACTCGCGCCCTGGGGGAGTGTCTGTGCCCATGGGAGACTCGCGCCCCGGGGGAGTGTCTGTGCCCGTGGGAGACTCGCGCCCTGGGAGAGTGTCTGTGCCCGTGGGAGACTCGCGCCCTGGGGGAGTGTCTGTGCCCATGGGAGACTCGCGCCCTGGGGGAGTGTCTGTGCCCATGAGAGACCCGCGCCCCGGGGGGAGTGTCTATGACCGTGAGAGACCCGTGCCCCCGGGAGAGAGTCTGTGCCCATGAGAGACCCGTGCCCCCGGGGGGAGTGTCTGTGCCCGTGGGAGACCCGTGCCCCGGGGGAGTGTCTGTGCCCGTGGGAGACTCGCGCCCCGGGGGACTGTCTGTGCCCGTGGGAGACTCGCGCCCCGGGGGAGTGTCTGTGCCCGTGGGAGACTCGCGCCCTGGGGGAGTGTCTGTGCCCATGAGAGACTCGCGCCCCGGGGGAGTGTCTGTGCCCGTGGGAGACTCGCGCCCCGGGGGAGTGTCTGTGCCCATGAGAGACTCGCGCCCCGGGGGAGTGTCTGTGCCCGTGGGAGACCCGTGCCCCGGGGGAGTGTCTGTGCCCATGGGAGACTCGCGCCCCGGGGGGCGTGTCTGTGCCCATGAGAGACCCGCGCCCCAGGGGGAGTGTCTATGACCGTGAGAGACCCGTGCCCCCGGGAGAGAGTCTGTGCCCATGAGAGACCCGTGCCCCCGGGGGGAGTGTCTGTACCCATGGGCGACTCGCGCCCCGGGGGAGTGTCTGTGCCCATGGGAGACTCGCGCCCCGGGGGAGTGTCTGTGCCCATGAGACCCGCGCCCTGGGGGAGTGTCTGTGACCGTGAGAGACCCGTGCCCCCGGGAGAGAGTCTGTGCCCGTGAGAGACCCACGCCCCGGGGGAGAGTCATACCCGGGGGGAGTTGAGTGGGAAATCCAAAATGGCCCCTTCCCGCCAAGGTATGACCGTGGACAAACTATTAAAGAAGTTGGGGTGCGTTTTTTTGAAACGGTCTTCGCCCAGCTCGCTGCTGCTGGCTTCCTGTGTGTGTTGTGGGCTGTTGCTCCCGGCACTTACCGCACTTCCTCTCGGCCTGCTCAACTGCGACGCCCACTAGGCCGCAGGCTTCTCGGCCTGCTGGCGAGGAGGGAAAAAAAACAACCCCAGCGCGTCCTCGCGCATGGCCCTATATGGTAATGACAGGTTCTCCGCCTCAATTATCGCAATCTCTCGACCACACTTGTGTCGACACGACAGGAAAGGGGGAGGGGAAGGCAAACTGCTCTCCTTCCTGCTGTTCGAGTCACCGCACCGTACTGGTTTCAGCTTTTGGATTTAAGTTGAAATAAATCTGGAAATCAAACTCCCCCGCCAACTGTGTCACAAATGTCCCGTTTTATTTTGTTGTTATTCGTTTATGGGATGTGCCATGGAAGGAGTGCAGCGAAGATTCACCAGGCTGATACCTGGGATGGCAGGAATGACGTATGAGGAGAGATTGGGTCGATTAGGCTTATATTCGCTGGAGTTTAGAAGAATGAGAGGGGATCTCATTGAAACTTATAAAATTCTGACAGGACTGGACAGACTAGATGCAGGAAGGATGTTCCCGATGGCCGGGGAGTCCAGAACCAGGGGTCACAGTCTAAGGATAAGGGGTAAGCCATTTAGGACTGAGATGAGGAGGAATTTCTTCACCCAGAGAGTGGTGAACCTGTGGAATTCTCTACCACAGAAGGCAGTAGAGGCCAATTCATTAAATATATTCAAGAAGGAGTTGGATATATTTCTTAAGGCTAAAGGGATCAAGGGATATGGGGAGAAGGCAGGGACAGGGTACTGAATTTGGATGATCAGCCATGATCTCATTGAATGGCGGAGCAGGCTCGAGGGGCCGAATGGCCTACTCCTGCTCCTATCTTCTATGTTTCTATGTGGGCGTCGCTGGCAAGGCCCAGCATTTATTGCCCATCCCTAGTTTCCCTCGAGAAGGTGGCGGTGAGCCGCCTTCTTGAACCGCTGCAGTCCGTGTGGTGACGGTGCCCCCACGGTGCTGTTAGGGAGGGAGTTCCAGGATTTTGACCCAGCGACGATGAAGGATCGGCCGATATATTTCCAAGTCGGGATGGTGTGTGACTCGGAGGTGGAACTTGGAGGTGGTGGTGTTCCCATGAGCCTGCTGCCCTTGTCCTTCTAGGTGGAAGAGGTCGCGGGTTTGGGAGGTGCTGCCGAAGAAGCCTTGGCCAGTTGCTGCAGTGCCTCTTGTAGATGGTACACACTGCAGCCACGGTGCGCCGGAGGTCATAGAGTTATACAGCACAGAAAGAGGCCCTTCGGCCCATCGTGTCCATGCCGACCATCAAGCCCTGTCTAATCTAATCCCATTTTCCAGCACTTGGTCCCTAGCCTTGTATGCTTTCGCGTTTCAAGTGCTCATCCAAATGCTTCTTGAATGTTGAGGGTTCCTGCCTCTACCACCCTTTCAGGCAGTGAGTTCCAGATTCCAATCACCCTCTGGGTGAAAAAGTTCTTCCTCAAATCCCCTCTAAACCTCCTGCCCCTTACCTTGAAACTATGCCCCCTGGTTATTGACCCCTCTACTGAGGGGAAAAGTTCCTTTCTATCTACCCTATCTATGCCCCTCATAATTTTGTACACCTCAATCAGGTCCCCCCTCAGCCTTCTCTGCTCTAAGGAAAACAACCCCAGCCTGTCCAGTCTCTCTTCATAGCTGAAGCGCTCCAGCCCAGGTAACATCCTGGTGAACCTCCTCTGCACCCTCTCCAATGTAATCACACCCTTCCTATAGTGTGGCGACCAGAACTGCACACAGTATTCCAGCTGTGGCCTAACTAGCGTTTTGTACAGCTCCATCATAACCTCCCCGCTCTTATTTTCTATGCCTCGGCTAATGAAGGCAAGTATCCCATATGCGTTTTTAACCAATCTACCTGTCCTGCTGCCTTCAGGGATCTATGTACATGCACACCAAGGTCCCTCTGATCCTCTGTCCTTCCTAGGGTCCTACCATTCATTGTGTATTCTCTTGCCTTGTTAGTCCTCCCAAAATGCATCACCTCACACTTTTCAGGGTTAAATTCCATTTGCCACTGTTCTGCCCATCTGACCATCCCGTTGATATCGTCCTGTAGCCTGAGGCTTCCCTCCTCGCTATTTACCACCCCACCAATTTTCGTGTCATCTGCGAACTTACTGATCATACCTCCTACATTCATATCTAAATCATTAATGTACACTACAAACAGCAAAGGACCCAGCACCGATCCCTGCGGTACACCACTGGACACAGGCTTCCAGTCACAAAAACAACCTTCGACCATCACCCTCTGCCTCCTGCCACTAAGCCAATTTTGGATCCAATGTGCCAAGTTGCCCTGGTGGGGTGTTTCATCGGACAGTGTAGAGGGAGCTTTACTCTGCATCTTTTTTTTAATGTTGTTTTATGGGATGTGGGCATCGCTGGCACGGCCCAGCATTTATTGCCCATCCCTAGTTGCCCTTGAGAAGGTGGTGTTGAGCCGCCTTCTTGAACCGCTGCAGTCCGTGTGGTGACGGTGCTCCCACAGTGCTGTTAGGGAGGGAGTTCCAGGATTTAGACTCAGCGACGATGAAGGATCGGCCGATATATTTCCCAGTCAGGATGGTGTGTGACTTGGAGGGGAACTTGGAGGTGGTGGTGTTCCCATGTGCCTGCTGCCCTTGTCCTTCTAGGTGGAAGAGGTCACGGGTTTGGGAGGTGCTGCCGAAGAAGCCTTGGCGAGTTGCTGCAGTGCATCTTGTAGATGGTACACACTGCAGCCACGGTGCGCCGGTGGTGGAGGGAGTGAATGTTTAAGGTGGTGGATGGGGTGCCGATCAAGCGGGCTTGCTTTGTCCTGGATGGTGTCGAGCTTCTTGAGTGTTGTTGGAGCTGCACTCATCCAGGCAAGTGGAGAGTATTCCATCACACTCCTGACTTGTGCCTTGCAGATGGTGGAAAGGCTTTGGGGAGTCAGGAGGTGAGACACTCGCCGCAGAATACCTAGCCTCTGACCTGCTCTTGCTGCCACTGTACAGCGCCTTTAATGTAGTAAAGCATCCCCGTGGCCCGTCACAGGAGCATAAATCAGACAATAATTTGACACCGAGCCACATAAGGTGATATTAAGGACTGGTGACCCAAAACCTGGTCAAGGAGGTCGGTTTTAAGGAGCGTCTTAAAGGAGGGGAGAGAGGCGGAGAGGTTTAGGGAGGGAATTCCAGAGCTCGGGGCCCCAGGCGGCTGAAGGCACGGCCGCCAATGGTGGAGCAATGGAAATCAGGGGGATGCGCAAGAGGCCAGGATTGGAGGAGCACTGAGATCTCGGAGGGTTGTAGGGCTGGAGGAGGTTACTGAGATAGGGAGGGTGGTAAGGGCTAGAGGAGGTTACAGAGATAGGGAGGGTTGTAGGGGCTAGAGGAGGTTACAGAGATAGGGAGGGTTGTGGGGGCTGGAGGAGGTTACAGAGATAGGGAGGGTTGTAGGGGCTGGAGGAGGTTACAGAGATAGGGAGGGTTGTGGGGGCTGGAGGAGGTTACAGAGATAGGGAGGGTTGTGGGGGCTGGAGGAGGTTACAGAGATAGGGAGGGTGGTAGGGGCTGGAGGAGGTTACAGAGATAGGGAGGGTTGCAGGGGCTGGAGGAGGTTACACAGATAGGGAGGGCTGTGGGGGCTGGAAGAGTTTACAGAGATAGGGAGGGGAGTAGGGGCTGGAGGAGGTTACAGAGGTAGGGAGGGTTGCAGGGGGCTGGAGGAGGTTACAGAGATAGGGAGGGTGGTAGGGGCTGGAGGAGGTTACAGAGATAGGGAGGGTTGCAGGGGCTGGAGGAGGTTACACAGATAGGGAGGGCTGTGGGGGCTGGAAGAGTTTACAGAGATAGGGAGGGGAGTAGGGGCTGGAGGAGGTTACAGAGGTAGGGAGGGTTGCAGGGGGCTGGAGGAGGTTACAGAGATAGGAAAGGTTCTAGGGGCTGGAGGAAGTTACAGAGATAGGGAGGGTGGTAGGGGCTGGAGGAGGTTACAGAGATAGGGAGGGTTGTAGGGGCTGGAGGAAGTTACAGAGATAGGGAGGGTTGTAGGGGCTGGAGGAGGTTACAGAGATAGGGAGGGTTGTAGGGGCTGGAGGAGGTTACAGAGATAGGGAGGGTGGTAGGGGCTAGAGGAGGTTACAGAGATAGGGAGGGTTGTAGGGGCTGGAGGAGGTTACAGAGATAGGGAGAGTTGTGGGGGCTGGAGGAGGTTACAGAGATAGGGAGGGTTGTGGGGGCTGGAGGAGGTTACAGAGACAGGGAGGGTGGTAGGGGCTGGAGGAGGTTACAGAGATAGGGAGGGTTGTAGGGGCTGGAGGAGGTTACAGAGATAGGGAGTGTTGTAGGGGCTGGAGGAGGTTACCGAGATAGGGAGGGTTGTAGGGGCTGGAGGAAGTTACAGAGATAGGGAGGGTGGTAGGGGCTGGAGGAGGTTACACAGATAGGGAGGGTTGTAGGGGCTGGAGGAGGTTACCGAGATAGAGAGGGTTGTAGGGGCTGGAGGAAGTTACAGAGATAGGGAGGGTGGTAGGGGCTGGAGGAGGCTACAGAGATAGGGAGGGTTTTAGGGGCTGGAGGAGGTTACAGAGATAGGGAGGGTTGTAGGGGCTGGAGGAGGTTACAGAGATAGGGAGGGGGGGCTGGAGGAGGTTACAGAGATAGGGAGGGTTGTAGGGGCTGGAGGAGGTTACAGAGATAGGGAGGGTGATAGGGGCTGGAGGAGTTTACAGAGATAGGGAGGGTTGTAACGGCTGGAGGAGGTTACAGAGATAGGGAGGGTAGTAGGGGCTGGAGGAGGTTACAGAGATAGGGAGGGTTGTAGGGGCTGGAGGAGGTTACAGAGATAGGGAGGGTTGGAGAGGCTGGAGGAGGTTACAGAGATAGGGAGGGTTGTCGGGGCTGGAGGAAGTTACATAGATAGGGAGGGTGGTAGGGGCTGGAGGAGGTTACAGAGATAGGGAGGGTTGTAGGGGCTGGAGGAGGTTACAGAGATAGGGAGGGTTGTAGAGGCTGGAGGAGGTTACAGAGATAGGGAGGGTTGTAGGGGCTGGAGGAGGTTACAGAGATAGGGAGGGTTGTAGGGGCTGGAGGAGGTTACAGAGATAGGGAGGGTTGTAGGGGCTGGAGGAGGTTACAGAGATAGGGAGGGTTGTAGGGGCTGGAGGCGGTTCCAGAGATAGGGAGGGTTGTAGGGGCTGGAGGAGGTTCCAGAGATAGGGAGGGTTGTAGGGGCTGGAGGAGGTTACAGAGATAGGGAGGGTTGTAGGGGCTGGAGGAGGTTACAGAGATAGGGAGGGTTGTAAGGGCTGGAGGAGGTTCCAGAGATAGGGAGGGTTGTAGGGGCTGGAGGAGGTTACAGAGATAGGGAGGGTTGTAGGGGCTGGAGGAGGTTACAGAGATAGGGAGGGTTGTAAGGGCTGGAGGAGGTTACAGAGATAGGGAGGGTTGTCAGGGCTGGAGGAGGTTACAGAGATAGGGAGGGTTGTAGGGGCTGGAGGAGGTTACAGAGATAGGGAGGGTTGTAAGGGCTGGAGGAGGTTACAGAGATAGGGAGGGTTGTAGGGGCTGGAGGAGGTTACAGAGATAGGGAGGGTGGTAGGGGCTGGAGGAGGTTACAGAGATAGGGAGGGTGATAGGGGCTGGAGGAGGTTACAGAGATAGGGAGGGTTGTAAGGGCTGGAGGAGGTTACAGAGATAGGGAGGGTGGTAGGGGCTGGAGGAGGTTACTGAGATAGGGAGGGTTGTAGGGGCTGGAGGAGGTTACAGAGATAGGGAGGGTTGTAGGGGCTGGAGGAGGTTCCAGAGATGGGGAGGGTTGTAGGGGCTGGAGGAGGTTACAGAGATAGGGAGGGTTGTAGGGGCTGGAGGAGGTTACAGAGATAGGGAGGGTTGTAGGGGCTGGAGGAGGTTACAGAGATAGGGAGGGTTGTAAGGGCTGGAGGAGGTTACAGAGATAGGGAGGGTTGTAGGGGCTGGAGGAGGTTACAGAGATAGGGAGGGTTGTAGGGGCTGGAGGAGGTTACAGAGATAGGGAGGGGGGGCTGGAGGAGGTTACAGAGATAGGGAGGGTTGTAGGGGCTGGAGGAGGTTACAGAGATAGGGAGGGTGATAGGGGCTGGAGGAGTTTACAGAGATAGGGAGGGTTGTAACGGCTGGAGGAGGTTACAGAGATAGGGAGGGTAGTAGGGGCTGGAGGAGGTTACAGAGATAGGGAGGGTTGTAGGGGCTGGAGGAGGTTACAGAGATAGGGAGGGTTGGAGAGGCTGGAGGAGGTTACAGAGATAGGGAGGGTTGTCGGGGCTGGAGGAAGTTACATAGATAGGGAGGGTGGTAGGGGCTGGAGGAGTTTACAGAGATAGGGAGGGTTGTAGGGGCTGGAGGAGGTTACAGAGATAGGGAGGGTTGTAGAGGCTGGAGGAGGTTACAGAGATAGGGAGGGTTGTAGGGGCTGGAGGAGGTTACAGAGATAGGGAGGGTTGTAGGGGCTGGAGGAGGTTACAGAGATAGGGAGGGTTGTAGGGGCTGGAGGAGGTTACAGAGATAGGGAGGGTTGTAGGGGCTGGAGGCGGTTCCAGAGATAGGGAGGGTTGTAGGGGCTGGAGGAGGTTCCAGAGATAGGGAGGGTTGTAGGGGCTGGAGGAGGTTACAGAGATAGGGAGGGTTGTAGGGGCTGGAGGAGGTTACAGAGATAGGGAGGGTTGTAAGGGCTGGAGGAGGTTCCAGAGATAGGGAGGGTTGTAGGGGCTGGAGGAGGTTACAGAGATAGGGAGGGTTGTAGGGGCTGGAGGAGGTTACAGAGATAGGGAGGGTTGTAAGGGCTGGAGGAGGTTACAGAGATAGGGAGGGTTGTCGGGGCTGGAGGAGGTTACAGAGATAGGGAGGGTTGTAGGGGCTGGAGGAGGTTACAGAGATAGGGAGGGTTGTAAGGGCTGGAGGAGGTTACAGAGATAGGGAGGGTTGTAGGGGCTGGAGGAGGTTACAGAGATAGGGAGGGTGGTAGGGGCTGGAGGAGGTTACAGAGATAGGGAGGGTGATAGGGGCTGGAGGAGGTTACAGAGATAGGGAGGGTTGTAAGGGCTGGAGGAGGTTACAGAGATAGGGAGGGTGGTAGGGGCTGGAGGAGGTTACTGAGATAGGGAGGGTTGTAGGGGCTGGAGGAGGTTACAGAGATAGGGAGGGTTGTAGGGGCTGGAGGAGGTTCCAGAGATGGGGAGGGTTGTAGGGGCTGGAGGAGGTTACAGAGATAGGGAGGGTGGTAGGGGCTGGAGGAGGTTACTGAGATAGGGAGGGTTGTAGGGGCTGGAGGAGGTTACAGAGATAGGGAGGGTTGTAGGGGCTGGAGGAGGTTCCAGAGATGGGGAGGGTTGTAGGGGCTGGAGGAGGTTACAGAGATAGGGAGGGTTGTAGGGGCTGGAGGAGGTTACAGAGATAGGGAGGGTTGTAGGGGCTGGAGGAGGTTACAGAGATAGGGAGGGTTGTAAGGGCTGGAGGAGGTTACAGAGATAGGGAGGGTTGTAGGGGCTGGAGGAGGTTACAGAGATAGGGAGGGTTGTAGGGGCTGGAGGAGGTTACAGAGATAGGGAGGGTTGTAAGGGCTGGAGGAGGTTACAGAGATAGGGAGGGTTGTAGGGGCTGGAGGAGGTTACAGAGATAGGGAGGGTGGTAGGGGCTGGAGGAGGTTACAGAGATAGGGAGGGTGATAGGGGCTGGAGGAGGTTACAGAGATAGGGAGGGTTGTAAGGGCTGGAGGAGGTTACAGAGATAGGGAGGGTGGTAGGGGCTGGAGGAGGTTACTGAGATAGGGAGGGTTGTAGGGGCTGGAGGAGGTTACACAGATAGGGAGGGTTGTAGGGGCTGGAGGAGGTTACCGAGATAGGGAGGGTTGTAGGGGCTGGAGGAAGTTACAGAGATAGGGAGGGTGGTAGGGGCTGGAGGAGGCTACAGAGATAGGGAGGGTTGTAGGGGCTAGAGGAGGTTACAGAGATAGGGAGGGTTATAGGGGCTGGAGGAGGTTACAGAGATAGGGAGAGTTGTGGGGGCTGGAGGAGGTTACAGAGATAGGGAGGGTTGTGGGGGCTGGAGGAGGTTACAGAGACAGGGAGGGTGGTAGGGGCTGGAGGAGGTTACAGAGATAGGGAGGGTTGTAGGGGCTGGAGGAGGTTACAGAGATAGGGAGGGTTGTGGGGGCTGGAAGAGTTTACAGAGATAGGGAGGGGAGTAGGGGCTGGAGGAGGTTACAGAGATAGGGAGGGTTGTAGGGGCTGGAGGAGGTTACCGAGATAGGGAGGGTTGTAGGGGTTGGAGGAAGTTACAGAGATAGGTAGGGTGGTAGGGGCTGGAGGAGGTTACACAGATAGGGAGTGTTGTAGGGGCTGGAGGAGGTTACCGAGATAGGGAGGGTTGTCGGGGCTGGAGGAAGTTACAGAGATAGGGAGGGTGGTAGGGGCTGGAGGAGGCTACAGAGATAGGGAGGGTTGTAGGGGCTGGAGGAGGTTACAGAGATAGGGAGGGTTGTAGGGGCTGGAGGAGGTTACAGAGATAGGGAGGGGGGCTGGAGGAGGTTACAGAGATAGGGAGGGTTGTAGGGGCTGGAGGAGGTTACAGAGATAGGGAGGGTGATAGGGGCTGGAGGAGTTTACAGAGATAGGGAGGGTTGTAACGGCTGGAGGATGTTACAGAGATAGGGAGGGTAGTAGGGGCTGGAGGAGGTTACAGAGATAGGGAGGGTTGTAGGGGCTGGAGGAGGTTACAGAGATAGGGAGGGTTGGAGAGGCTGGAGGAGGTTACAGAGATAGGGAGGGTTGTCGGGGCTGGAGGAAGTTACATAGATAGGGAGGGTGGTAGGGGCTGGAGGAGGTTACAGAGATAGGGAGGGTTGTAGGGGCTGGAGGAGGTTACAGAGATAGGGAGGGTTGTAGAGGCTGGAGGAGGTTACAGAGATAGGGAGGGTTGTAGGGGCTGGAGGAGGTTACAGAGATAGGGAGGGTTGTAGGGGCTGGAGGAGGTTACAGAGATAGGGAGGGTTGTAGGGGCTGGAGGAGGTTACAGAGATAGGGAGGGTTGTAGGGGCTGGAGGAGGTTACAGAGATAGGGAGGGTTGTAGGGGCTGGAGGAGGTTCCAGAGATAGGGAGGGTTGTAGGGGCTGGAGGAGGTTACAGAGATAGGGAGGGTTGTAGGGGCTGGAGGTGGTTACAGAGATAGGGAGGGTTGTAAGGGCTGGAGGAGGTTCCAGAGATAGGGAGGGTTGTAGGGGCTGGAGGAGGTTACAGAGATAGGGAGGGTTGTAGGGGCTGGAGGAGGTTACAGAGATAGGGAGGGTTGTAAGGGCTGGAGGAGGTTACAGAGACAGGGAGGGTTGTAGGGGCTGGAGGAGGTTACAGAGATAGGGAGGGTTGTAGGGGCTGGAGGAGGGTACAGAGATAGGGAGGGTTGTAAGGGCTGGAGGAGGTTACAGAGATAGGGAGGGTTGTAGGGGCTGGAGGAGGTTACAGAGATAGGGAGGGTGGTAGGGGCTGGAGGAGGTTACAGAGATAGGGAGGGGAGGGGCGAGGGCCATGCAGGGATTTAAAGACGAGGATGAGAATTTTAAAGCAAGGCGTTGCCGGGCCGGGAGGCAGTGTAGGTCAACGAGCAACAGAGAGGGTGATGGGTGAACGGGACTTGGTGCGAGTTAGCACCCGGGCAACAGAGCCAAAGACCCTCACAGAGCAGGAAAGGCCCACAGGACAGTGTAGAGGGAGCTTTACTCTGTATCTAACCCCGTGCTGTACCTGCCCTGGGAGTGTTTGATGGGACAGTGTAGAGGGAGCTTTACTCTGTATCTAACCCCGTGCTGTACCTGCCCTGGGAGTGTTTGATGGGACAGTGTAGAGGGAGCTTTACTCTGTATCTAACCAGTGCTGTACCTGCCCTGGGAGTGTTTGATGGGACAGTGTAGAGGGAGCTTTACTCTGTATCTAACCCCGTGCTGTACCTGCCCTGGGAATGTTTGATGGGACAGTGTAGAGGGAGCTTTACTCTGTATCTAACCAGTGCTGTACCTGCCCTGGGAGTGTTTGATGGGACAGTGCAGAGGGAGCTTTACTCTGTATCTAACCCGTGCTGTACCTGCCCTGGGAGTGTTTGATGGAACAGTGTAGAGGGAGCTTTACTCTGTATCTAACCCGTGATGTACCTGCCCTGGGAGTGTTTGATGGGACAGTGTAGAGGGAGCTTTACTCTGTATCTAACCCGTGCTGTACCTGCCCTGGGAGTGTTTGATGGGACAGTGTAGAGGGAGCTTTGCTCTGTATCTAACCCCGTGCTGTACCTGCCCTGGGAGTGTTTGATGGGGACAGTGTAGAGGGAGCTTTACTCTGTATCTAACCCGTGCTGTACCTGCCCTGGGAGTGTTTGATGGGACAGTGTGGAGGGAGCTTTACTCTGTATCTAACCTATGCTGTACCTGCCCTGGGAGTGTTTGATGGGACAGTGTAGAGGGAGCTTTACTCTGTCTCTAACCCGTGCTGTACCTGCCCTGGGAGTGTTTGATGGGACAGTGTAGAGGGAGCTTTACTCTGTATCTAACCCGTGCTGTACCTGCCCTGGGAGTGTTTGATGGGACAGTGTAGAGGGAGCTTTACTCTGTATCTAACCTATGCTGTACCTGCCCTGGGAGTGTTTGATGGAACTATGTAGAGGGAGCTTTACTGTGTATCTAACCCCATGCTGTACCTGCCCTGGGAGTGTTTGATGGGACAGTGTAGAGGGAGCTTTACTCTGTATCTAACCCGTGCTGTACCTGCCCTGGGAGTGTTTGATGGAACAATGTAGAGGGAGCTTTACTCTGTATCTAACCCCATGCTGTACCTGCCCTGGGAGTGTTTGATGGGACAGTGTAGAGGGAGCTTTACTCTGTATCTAACCCGTGCTGTACCTGCCCTGGAGTGTTTGATGGGACAGTGTAGAGGGAGCTTTACTCTGTATCTAACCCGTGCTGTACCTGCCCCGGGAGTGTTTAAGGGGACTGTGTAGAGGGAGCTTTACTCTGTATCTAACCCGTGCTGTACCTGCCCTGGGAGTGTTTGACGGGACAGTGTAGAGGGAGCTTTACTCTGTATCTAACCCCGTGCTGTACCTGCCCTGGGAGTGTTTGACGGGACAGTGTAGAGGGAGCTTTACTCTGTATCTAACCCGTGCTGTACCTGCCCTGGGAGTGTTTGATGGGACAGTGCAGAGGGAGCTTTACTCTGTATCTAACGCCTTTGTGTCTCTCTGTGTTTTAGTGCGGCCGGATCGAGAAGGCCCAACCCTTGGTGTGTGGTCACACGGCTGTGGTTCTTGACATCGAGTGGTGTCCTCACAATGACCATATCATCGCCAGTGGCTCGGAGGATTGTTCCGTCATGGTGAGATCTTCTTTCTAGCATCTTCTCTCTCCGGTTTCCGGAATGTTACCCCGCCGCCCCCCCCCCCGGCTATAATTATCCTTTGAAGCGCATGCCACGATTTTCAAACATGGTGGCCATTTTGTGTGCGGGCGATGGCACAGGATAATCCCGCAATGTGTGTTAAAGCCATTTCGGACATGGCAAGATCCCACAAACTGAGACAAATGCCCCAGGGTTAATACTCCCGCAGTCCTGCCCCTCCGACAGTGCGGCGCTCCCTCGGTACTGCCCCTCCGACAGTGCAGCACTCCCCCAGTACTGTCCCTCCGACAGTGCGGCGCTCACTCAGTACTGCCCCTTCGACAGTGCGGCGCTCACTCAGTACTGCCCCTCCGACAGTGCGGCGCACCCTGAGTACTGCCCCTCCGACAGTGCAGCACTCCCTCAGTACAGCCCCTCTGACAGTGCAGGCCGGGATTATGGGGCTGAAACCCATGACCTTCTGACTCAGAGGGGGAGAGAGTGTGACCCACCGGGCCAAGGTGCAACCCATGTTGCCACAGGTCTCCTCCAGGTTAGTCCGTGTCTGCTCCATGTTCTGTCCCAGAGTCGAGCATCAGGAGCTAGACAACACTCCCCTCTAGAGGCACATGTGCACCACTGCACTTAGATCTGGGAAAACTTCAGGAAGGGCCGAGGCCCCACGGTGCAGGACACCGGGGGGAGGGCCGAGGCCCCACGGTGCAGGGACACCAGTGGAAGGGCCGAGGCCCCACGGTGCAGGGACACCAGGGGAAGGGCCGAGGCCCCACGGTGCAGGACACCAGGGGAAGGGCCGAGGACCCACGGTGCAGGGACACCAGGGGAAGGGCCGAGGCCCCACGGTGCAGGGACACCAGGGGAAGGGCCGAGGCCCCACGGTGCAGGGACACCAGGGGAAGGACCGAGGCCCCACGGTGCAGGACACCAGGGGAAGGGCCGAGGCCCCACGGTACAGGACACCAGGGGAAGGGCCGAGGCCCCACGGTGCAGGGACACCAGGGGAAGGGCCGAGGCCCCACGGTGCAGGGACACCAGGGGAAGGGCCGAGGCCCCACGGTGCAGGACACCAGGGGAAGGGCCGAGGACCCACGGTGCAGGGACACCAGGGGAAGGGCCGAGGCCCCATGGTGCAGGGACACCAGGGGAAGGGCCGAGGCCCCACGGTGCAGGGACACCAGGGGAAGGGCCGAGGCCCCACGGTGCAGGGACACCAGGGGAAGGGCAGGGGGAGGGAGGAGGGCTGGTTGTCAATGAGGAGGTTGGAGCTTAAAGGGCGAGGGAGGTTGGGGCTGAGGGTGAAGTATGGTTGGAGGGGAGAGGATGAGGGAGCGAGATGTTTGGAGGGTGAGCGAGTGAGATAGTTGGAGGGGAGAGAGTGAGGGAGGGAGATGGTTGGAGGGGAGAGGGTGAGGGAGGGAGATGGTTGGAGGTGAGGGTGATGGAGGTTGGGGGTTAGGGTGAGGGATGGTTGGAGGTGAGGGTGATGGAGGTTGGGGGTGAGGGTGAGGGATGGTTGGAGGTGAGGGTGATGGAGGTTGGGGGTTAGGGTCAGGGATGGTTGGAGGTGAGGGTGAGGGAGGTTGGGGGTTAGGGTGAGAGATGGTTGGAGGTGAGGGTGAGGGACTGAGATGGTTGGAGGGGAGAGGGAGTGAGATGGTTGGAGGTGAGGGTGAGGGAGTGAGATGGTTGGAGGTGAGGGTGAGGGAGTGAGATGGTTGGAGGTGAGGGTGAGGGAGTGAGATGGTTGGAAGTGAGGGTGAGGGAGTGAGATGGTTGGAGGGGAGAGGGTGAGGGAGTGAGATGGTTGGAGGTGAGGGTAAGGGAGTGAGATGGTTGGAGGGGAGAGGGTGAGGGAGTGAGATGGTTGGAGGTGAGGGTGAGGGAGTGAGATGGTTGGAGGTGAGGGTGAGGGAGTGAGATAGTTGGAGGTGAGGGTGAGGGACTGAGATGGTTGGAGGTGAGGGTGAGGGACTGAGATGGTTGGAGGGGAGAGGGTGAGGGAGTGAGATGGTTGGAGGTGAGGGTGAGGGAGTGAGATGGTTGGAGGTGAGGGTGAGGGAGTGAGATGGTTGGAGGTGAGGGTGAGGGAGTGAGATGGTTGGAGGTGAGGGTGAGGGAGTGAGATGGTTGGAGGGGAGAGGGTGAGGGAGTGAGATGGTTGGAGGTGAGGGTGAGGGAGTGAGATGGTTGGAGGGGAGAGGGTGAGGGAGTGAGATGGTTGGAGGTGAGGGTGAGGGAGTGAGATGGTTGGAGGTGAGGGTGAGGGAGTGAGATAGTTGGAGGTGAGGGTGAGGGACTGAGATGGTTGGAGGTGAGGGTGAGGGAGTGAGATGGTTGGAGGGGAGAGGGTGAGATGGTTGGAGGGGAGAGGGAGAGGGAGTGAGATGGTTGGAGGTGAGGGTGAGGGAGTGAGATGGTTGGAGAGGAGAGGGTGAGGGAGCGAGATGGTTGGAGGTGGGGGTGAGGGAGTGAGATGGTTGGAGGTGGGGGTGAGGGAGTGAGATGGTTGGAGGGGAGGGTGAGGGAGTGAGATGGTTGGAGGTGAGGGTGAGGGAGTGAGATAGTTGGAGGTGAGGGTGAGGGACTGAGATGGTTGGAGGTGAGGGTGAGGGAGTGAGATGGTTGGAGGGGAGAGGGTGAGATGGTTGGAGGGGAGAGGGAGAGGGAGTGAGATGGTTGGAGGTGAGGGTGAGGGAGTGAGATGGTTGGAGAGGAGAGGGTGAGGGAGTGAGATGGTTGGAGGTGGGGGTGAGGGAGTGAGATGGTTGGAGGGGAGAGGGTGAGATGGTTGGAGGGGAGAGGGAGAGGGAGTGAGATGGTTGGAGGTGAGGGTGAGGGAGTGAGATGGTTGGAGAGGAGAGGGTGAGGGAGTGAGATGGTTGGAGGTGGGGGTGAGGGAGTGAGATGGTTGGAGGGGAGGGTGAGGGAGTGAGATGGTTGGAGGTGGGGGTGAGGGAGTGAGATGGTTGGAGGGGAGAGGGTGAGATGGTTGGAGGGGAGAGGGAGAGGGAGTGAGATGGTTGGAGGTGAGGGTGAGGGAGTGAGATGGTTGGAGAGGAGAGGGTGAGGGAGTGAGATGGTTGGAGGTGAGGGTGAGGGAGCGAGATGGTCGGAGTGGAGAGGGTGAGGGAGTGAGATGGCTGGAGGTGAGGGTGAGGGAGTGAGATGGTTGGAGGTGAGGGTGAGGGAGTGAGATGGTTGGAGGTGAGGGTGAGTGAGTGAGATGGTTGGAGGTGAGGGTGAGGGAGCGAGATGGTTGGAGGGGAGAGGGTGAGGGAGTGAGATGGTTGGAGGTGAGGGTGAGGGAGCGGGATGGTTGGAGGGGAGAGGGTGAGGGAGTGAGATGGCTGGAGGTGAGGGTGAGGGAGTGAGATGGTTGAGGGGAGAGGGTGAGGGAGCGAGATGGTTGGAGGGGAGAGGGTGAGGGAGTGAGATGGTTGGAGGTGAGGGTGAGGGAGCGAGATGGTTGGAGAGGAGAGGGTGAGGGAGTGAGATGGCTGGAGGTGAGGGTGAGGGAGTGAGATGGTTGAGGGGAGAGGGTGAGGGAGCGAGATGGTTGGAGGGGAGAGGGTGAGGGAGTGAGATGGCTGGAGGTGAGGGTGAGGGAGTGAGATGGTTGAGGGGAGAGGGTGAGGGTGCGAGATGGTTGGAGGGGAGAGGGTGAGGGAGCGAGATGGTCAGAGGGGAGTGTGAAGGTGGTTGGGGGTGAGGGTGAGGGAGTTTGGGGGTGAGGGTGAGGGTGGTTGGGGGTTAGGGTGAGGGATGGTTGGGGTGAGGGTGAGGGAGGTTGGGGGTTAGGGTGATGGAGGTTGGAGGTGAGGGTGATGGAGGTTGGGGTTAGGGAGAGGGATGGTTGGGGGTGAGGGTGAGGGAGGTTGGGGTGAGGGTGAGAGAGGTTGGGGGTTGGGGTGAGGGTGAGGGAGGTTGGGGGTACTTCCCACAGGGGCGGGGGGTGACGCAGGGCTCGCCAATCTCACCGACACTCTTTAATATTTACATAAATGGATTGGCAAAACTACTTGAACAATCTACAGCACCCGGCCTCACCCTATATGAATCCAAGGTTAAATTCCTCCTCTATGCAGACGACCTGGTTCTGCTGTCACCTACTAAAGAGGGGCTACAGCAAAACCTGGACCTGCTGGAGTCGTACTGCCAGACTTGGGCCCTGACAATAAATCCCCAAAAAACCAAAGTCCTTGTGTTCCAGCAAAGATCCAAACATCAGGGACCCAAAATAAATTTCACAGTAGGAACAACCAAAATTGAACAAACCACTAACTACACATACTTGCGCTTAAAAATCAGTTCTACGGGAAACTTCAAACTGGCTGTGAATGAACTGAAAGAGAAAGCAAGAAGGGCTTTCTATGCCATCAAAAAATCAATCCAAATAGAAATCCCAATTAGCATTTGGCTCAAAATTTTCAAATCAGTAATTGAACCAATTGCACTCTATGGCAGTGAGGTATGGGGACCGCTAACTCAACAAGAATTTGCAAAATGGGACAAACACCCAATTGAGATCCTACATGCAGAATTCTGTAAAAGTATCCTCCGGACTCAAAGGAAAACAGTAAACAATGCATGCAGGGCGGAACTAGGCCAATATCCATTAATAATCACTATCCAAAAAAGAGCCACCAAATTTTGGAATCACCTACAAATGAGCAATCCCCAATGCTATCACTACGACGCCCTGAAATGCCAAGAGCTGACCATAAAGAAGAATACCCTCAGTCAACTAGTCCTGGGACTCAGTGAAGTAACTACTAACAATACTAACAATAACCAGCCCCAGGACAGTGACAGGGTAACACAAAGAATTCGACCCAACACAATCGTCGCTAAGCAAAAGGAAAAATATCTGACATATTGGGCAGAAACAACAAAAACCCAAAGCAAACTCAATTGCTACTTGGCCCTAAACAGACAATACAACATAGCTGATTACCTGACCATGGTAAAGGATAACAAACTGAGAAGAACCTTGACAAGGTACAGACTTAGCGAACATAGCCTAGCGATCGAAAAAGGCAGACACAGGCAGACCAGGCTGCCAAGAGAAGACAGGATATGCTCTCACTGCAGTCAGGGAGTGGTGGAGACAGAGATGCACTTCCTCACAGCTTGTGGAAAATCTCAGGGCATCAGGGAGAATTTCTACCAAAAATTCTCACAAATATGCCCTGATTTCAGAAATCTGAATGACAACCAAAAACTCCCATTCCTACTGGGAGAGGAGAGAAGCTGTATAACACTGGCGGCACGCTATGTTACAGCTTGCCATGAACAGAGAGCCAACCAGTAAACTAAGAAAAGAATATATATAAACAATGCGAATGTATATTTATACACTCAGGGATATACCTGTTTATACACTGTATGAATAGAACTGCGTTTATGTGGTAAACCATAAATGTATTTTGATGCTTTGGCAACATAAGATGTAACTTATCATGCCAATAAAGCGATTTGAATTGTGTGAATTGTGAATTGGGTGAGGGTGAGGGAGTTTGGGGGTGAGGGTGAGGGAGGTTGGGGGTGAGGGTGAGGGAGTTTGGGGGTGAGGGTGATGGAGGTTGGGTGTTAATGTCAGGGATGGTTGGGGGTGAGATTGGTTCTCATTGTTGTGACCATGTTCTCCCACCAATAGATCTGGGAAATTCCAGAAGGCGGTCTGACGCGCCCGATTACCGAGCCTCTGGTCACCTTGGAGGGGCACTCGAAGAGGGTGGGCATTCTGTCCTGGCATCCCACCGCATCCAACGTCCTGCTGAGTGCTGGTGAGTGACTCCGATCGATGGGTTCAGGGGACGGAGCGAGGGGTTCAGGGGACGGAGCGAGGGGTTCGGGGGGTCGGAGCGAGGGGTTCGGGGGTCGGAGCGAGGGGTTCGGGGGGTCGGAGCGAGGGGTTCGGGGGTCGGAGCGAGGGGTTCGGGGGGTCGGAGCGAGGGGTTCGGGGGGTCGGAGCGAGGGGTTCGGGGGGTCGGAGCGAGGGGTTCGGGGGGTCGGAGCGAGGGGTTCGGGGGACGGAGCGAGGGGTACGGGGGGTCGGAGCGAGGGGTTCAGGGGACCGAGCGAGGGGTTCGGGGGGTCGGAGCGAGGGGTTCAGGGGACCGAGCGAGGGGTTCGGGGGGTCGGAGCGAGGGGTTCGGGGGTCGGAGCGAGGGGTTCGGGGGGTCGGAGCGAGGGGTTCGGGGGTCGGAGCGAGGGGTTCGGGGGGTCGGAGCGAGGGGTTCGGGGGGTCGGAGCGAGGGGTTCGGGGGACGGAGCGAGGGGTACGGGGGGTCGGAGCGAGGGGTTCGGGGGGTCAGAGCGAGGGGTTCGGGGGGACGGAACGAGGGGTTCGGGGGTCGGAGTGAAGGGTTCGGGGGTCGGAGCGAGGGGTTCGGGGGGACGGAGCGAGGGGTTCGGGGGGTCGGAGCGAGGGGTTCGGGGGGTCGGAGCGAGGGGTTCGGGGGGACGGAGCGAGGGGTTCAGGGGACGGAGCGAGGGGTTCAGGGGACGGAGCGAGGGGTTCGGGGGGTCGGAGCGAGGGGTTCGGGGGGTCGGAGCGAGGGGTTCGGGGGACGGAGCGAGGGGTTCGGAGCGAGGGGTTCGGAGCGAGGTGTTCGGGGGACGGAGCGAGGGGTTCGGGGGGTCGGAGCGAGGGGTTCAGGGGACCGAGCGAGGGGTTCGGGGGGTTGGAGCGAGGGGTTCGGGGGGTCGGAGCGAGGGGTTCGGGGATCGGAGCGAGGGGTTCGGGGGGTCGGAGCGAGGGGTTCGGGGGGTCGGAGCGAGGGGTTCGGGGGGTCGGAGCGAGGGGTTCAGGGGACGGAGCGAGGGGTTCGGAGCGAGGGGTTCGGGGGACGGAGCGAGGGGTTCGGGGGGTCGGAACGAGGGGTTCGGGGGTCGGAGGGAAGGGTTCGGGGGTCGGAGCGAGGGGTTCGGGGGACGGAGCGAGGGGTTCGGGGGTCGGAGCGAGGGGTTCGGGGGATCGGAGCGAGGGGTTCGGGGGGTCGGAGCGAGGGGTTCGGGGGTCGGAGCGAGGGGTTCGGGGGTTGGAGCGAGGGGTTCGGGGGGTCGGAGCGAGGGGTTCGGGGGGTCGGAGCGAGGGGTTCGGGGGGTCGGAGCGAGGGGTTCGGGGGGTCGGAGCGAGGGGTTCGGGGGACGGAGCGAGGGGTTCGGGGGACGGAGCGAGGGGTTCGGGGGACGGAGCGAGGGGTTCGGGGGTCGGAGCGAGGGGTTCGGGGAGTCGGAGCGAAGGGTTCGGGGGGTCGGAGCGAGGGGTTCGGGGGGTCGGAGCGAGGGGTTCGGGGGTCGGAGCGAGGGGGTCGGGGGGGACGGAGCGAGGGGTTCGGGGGTCGGAGCGAGGGGGTCGGGGGGTCGGAGCGAGGGGTTCGGGGGGTCGGAGCGAGGGGTTCGGGGGGTCGGAGCGAGGGGTTCGGGGGGTCGGAGCGAGGGGTTCGGGGGTCGGAGCGAGGGGTTCCGAGCGAGGGGTTCGGGGGTCGGAGCGAGGGGTTCGGGGGGGTCGGAGCGAGGGGTTCGGGGGGTCGGAGCGAGGGGTTCGGGGGTCGGAGCGAGGGGTTCGGGGGGTTGGAGCGAGGGGTTCGGGGGTCGGAGCGAGGGGTTCGGGGTCGGAGTGAGGGGTTCGGGGGGTTGGAGCGAGGGGTTCGGGGGGTCGGAGCGAGGGGTTCGGGGGGTCGGAGCGAGGGGTTGGGGGGGTCGGAGCGAGGGGTTCGGAGCGAGGGGTTCGGAGCGAGGGGTTCGGGGGTCGGAGCGAGGGGTTCGGGGGTCGGAGCGAGGGGTTCGGGGGTCGGAGCGAGGGGTTCGGGGGGTCGGAGCGAGGGGTTCGGAGGTCGGAGCGAGGGGTTCGGGGGGTCGGAGCGAGGGGTTCGGGGGGACGGAGCGAGGGGTTCGGGGGGTCGGAGCGAGGGGTTCGGGGGTCGGAGCGAGGGGTTCGGGGGGTCGGAGCGAGGGGTTCGGGGGTCGGAGCGAGGGGTTCGGGGGTCGGAGCGAGGGGTTCGGGGGTCGGAGCGAGGGGTTCGGGGGGTCGGAGCGAGGGGTTCGGGGGGTCGGAGCGAGGGGTTCGGGGGGACGGAGCGAGGGGTTCGGGGGGACGGAGCTAGGGGTTCGGGGGGACGGAGCGAGGGGTTCGGGGGACGGAGCGAGGGGTTCGGGGGACGGAGCGAGGGGTTCGGGGGACGGAGCGAGGGGTTCGGGGGACGGAGCGAGGGGTTCGGGGGACGGAGCGAGGGGTTCGCGGGGTTCGGAGCGAGGGGTTCGGGGGGTTGGAGCAAGGGGTTCGGGGGTCGGAGCGAGGGGTTCGGCGGTCGGAGCGAGGGGTTCGGGGGGACGGAGCGAGGGGTTCGGGGGGTCGGAGCGAGGGGTTCGTGGGGTTCGGAGCGAGGGGTTCGGGGGGTTGGAGCGAGGGGTTCGGGGGACAGAGTGAGGGGTTCGGGGGTTGGAGCGAGGGGTTCGGGGGTTGGAGCGAGGGGTTCGGGGGTCGGAGCGAGGGGTTCGGAGCGAGGGGTTCGGGGGACAGAGTGAGGGGTTCGGGGGGTCGGAGCGAGTGGTTTGGAGCGAGGGGTTCGGGGGGTCGGAGCGAGGGGTTCGGGGGTTCAAGCTGAGGGAGATGATTAAAGTGGGTGGGATTAGACTGGTGTTAATCTCCGCGATGTCTCGCCCTCTGCTGTGATGTTCTGTGAATCTCTTTTTATTAATTGACTCTCTCCATCTTTCCCCCTCTTGTTCCCCTTCTCTTCTCCCCACCCCACTCTCCGTTACACATCTCCCCGCTCCTTCTCAACCCCGCCCATCTTCTACCCTCTCCCACCCCCGGCCCCGTCTCTCGCTCCCTCCCTCTCATCTGTCTGTGTCTTGTCTGTCTGTCTCTCGTCTGTCTGTCTGTCTTTTTCTCTCGTCTGTCCATCTCTCTCATCTGTCTCTCTCTCTCTCGGCTGTCTCTCTCTCTCTCTCGGCTGTCTCTCTCTCTCTCTCGTCTGTCTCTCTCTCTCTCGTCTGTCTCTCTCTCTCTCGTCTGTCTCTCGCTCTCTCGTCTGTCTCTCTCTCTCTCGTCTGTCTCTCTCTCTCTCTCTCGTCTGTCTCTCTCTCTCTCGTCTGTCTCTCTCTCTCTCTCGTCTGTCTCTCTCTCTCGTCTGTGTCTCTCTCTCGTCTGTCTCGCTCTCTCTCGTCTGTCTCGCTCTCTCGTCTGTCTCTCTCTCTCTCTCGTCTGTCTCTCTCTCTCTCGTCTGTCTCTCTCTCTCTCGTCTGTCTCTCTCTCTCTCGTCTGTCTCTCTCTCGTCTGTCTCTCTCTCTCTCGTCTGTCTCTCTCTTTCTCTGTCTGCCTCTCTTGCTCTCTCTCTTCTGTCTCTTTGTCTGTCTGTCTGCCTGTCTGTATCTCTCTCTGTCTCCCTCTCTCGCTCTCGTCTGTCTCTGTGTCGCTCTCTCCCTCCCCCCGCCCACCTCTGGTCCGCAGGCTGCGACAATGTCATCATAATCTGGAACGTGAGCACGGCGGAGAAGGCAGTGGTGATCGACAGCCTTCACCCGGACATTATCTACAGTGTCTGCTGGAACCACAATGGCAGCCAGCTTCTCACCTCCTGCAAGGATAAGAAGCTCCGGGTCATTGAGCCCCGAAAGCAGACGGTCATCTTGGTGAGTCACCGTGGGAGCCAGGCGCAGGCCCAGGCCCAGCTGAGACCAGTGCAGGCCCAGGCCCAGCTGAGCCCAGTAGGCCCCAAATGGAAAGTGCGGCCTGCCTCTCAAACTAGGCTCCCGGGGCTCCGTTCAAAGCCTCAGGCTTTCTCTGGGGCTCTGCTGCTCGCCAGGTACTTCAGGAGCAGGTGCCTTGGACCTCAACCCTCGTTGGTCATCTCAAGGGAGCAGGTTGGGTGGGGAGAAGGACGTGGGATTGAGATAAGGGTCCGCACGGGCACAGACTCTCCCCGGGGTACGGGTCCTCATGGGCACTGACTCTCCCTGGGGTACGGGTCCCTGCGGGCACCAACTCTCCCCGGGGTATGGGTCCTCACGGGCACAGACTCTCCCCGGGGTACGGGTCCTCACGGGCACTGACTCTCCCTGGGGTACGGGTCCCTGCGGGCACCAACTCTCCCCGGGGTATGGGTCCTCACGGGCACCGACTCTCCCCGGGGTACGGGTCCCCACGGGCACAGACTCTCCCCGGGGTACGGGTCCCCGCGGGCACCGACTCTCCCCGGGGTACGAGTCCCCACGGGCACAGACTCTCCCCGGGGTACGGGTCCCCACGGGCACAGACTCTCCCCGGGGTACGGGTCCCCGCGGGCACCGACTCTCCCCGGCGTACGAGTCCCCACGGGCACCGACTCTCCCCGGGGTACGGGTCCCCGCGGGCACCGACTCTCCCCGGGGTACGGGTCCCCGCGGGCACCAACTCTCCCCGGGGTACGGGTCATAGAAACATAGAAGATAGGAGCAGGAGTAGGCCATTCGGCCCCTCGAGCCTGCTCCGCCATTTAATGAGATCATGGCTGATCATCCAAATTCAGTACCCTGTCCCTCCTTTCTCCCCATACCCCTTGATCCCTTTAACCTTAAGAAATATATCCAACTCCTTCTTGAATATATTTAATGAATTGGCTTCAGTGGTAGAGAATTCCACAGGTTCACCACTCTCTGGGTGAAGAAATTCCTCCTCATCTCAGTCCTAAATGGCTTACCCCTTATCCTTAGACTGTGACCCCTGGTTCTGGACTCCCCCGCCATCGGGAACATCCTTCCTGCATCTAGCCTGTCTAGTCCTGTTAGAATTTTATAAGTTTCAATGAGATCCCCTCTCATTCTTCTAAACTCCAGCGAGTATAAGCCCAATCGACCCAATCTCTCCTCATACGTCATTCCTGCCATCCCAGGTATCAGCCTGGTCAATCTTCGCTGCACTCCCTCCATGGCAAGAACATCCTTCCTCAGATAAGGCGACCAAAACTGCACACAATACTCAAGGTGTGGTCTCACCAAGGCCCTGTACAACTGCAGCAAGACATCCTTGTTCCTGTACTCGAACCCTCTCGCTATGAAGGCCAACATACCATTTGCCTTCTTAACCGCCTGCTGCACCTGCATGCTTACCTTCAGCGACTGGTGCACAAGGACACCCAGGTCTCGTTGCACTTCCCCTTCTCCCAATCTATTGCCGTTCAGATAATAATCTGCCTTCCTGTTTTTGCCACCAAAGTGGATAACCTCGCATTTATCCATATTATACTGCATCTGCCCAATCACCCAACCTGTCCAAATCATACTGGAGTTTCTCGGCATCCTCCTCACAGCACACACGCCCACCCAGCTTTGTGTCGTCTGCAAACTTGGAGATATTACATCTAGTTCCCTCGTCTAGATCATTTATATATATTGTGAATAGCTGGGGTCCTAGCACTGATCCCTGCAGTACCCCACGAGTCACTGCCTGCCACTCGGAAAAAGAGCCGTTTATTCCAAATCTTTGCTTCCTGTCTGCCAACCAGTTCTCTATCTAAGTCAGTACCTTACCCCCAATCACGTGTGCTTCAACTTTGCACGGGCTCTGGCTCCCCCCGGGGTACGGGTCCCCCGCGGGCACCGACTCTCCCCAGGGTACAGGTCCCCGTGGGCTCCGAGTCTCCCTGGGGTACAGGTCCTCACGGGCACTGACTCTCCCCGGGATACGGGATCCCACAGGCGTCGACTGTCCCTGGGGTACGGGTCCCCGCGGGCTCCGAGTCTCCCTGGGGTACAGGTCCTCACGGGCACTGACTCTCCCCGGGGTACGGGTCCCCGCGGGCGGTGACTCTCCCCGGTGTACGGGTCCCCACGGGCGGTGACTCTCCCCGGTGTACGGGTCCCCATGGGCACTGACTCTCCCCGGGATACGGGTCCCCGTGGGCGGTGGCTCTCCCCGGTGTACGGGTCCCCACGGGCGGTGACTCTCCCCGGTGTACGGGTCCCCGCGGGCACCGACTCTCCCCAGGGTACGGGTCCCCACGGGCGGCGACTCTCCCTGGGGTACGGGTCCCCACGGGCACCGACTCTCCCTGGGGTACGGGTCCCCATGGGCGTCAACTCTCCCTGGGGTACGGGTCCCCACGGGCACCGACTGTCCCCGGAATACGGGTGCCCCGCGGGCTCCGACTCTCCCCGGGGTACGGGTCCCCACGGGCGGCGACTCTCCCCGGGGTACAGGTCCCTGCAGGCACCGACTCTCCCCGGGGTACGGGTCCCCACGGGCGGCGACTCTCCCCGGGGTACGGGTCCCCACAGGCACCGACTCTCCCCGGGGTACGGGTCCTCACGGGCGCCGACTCTCCCCGGGGTACGGGTCCTCACGGGCACCGACTCTCCCCGGGGTACGGGTCCCCACGGGCGGCGACTCTCCCCGGGGTACGGGTCCCCACGGGCACCGACTCTCCCTGGGGTACGGGTCCCCATGGGCGTCAACTCTCCCTGGGGTACGGGTCCCCACGGGCACCGACTGTCCCCGGAATACGGGTGCCCCGCGGGCTCCGACTCTCCCCGGGATACGGGTCCCCCACGGGCACCGACTCTCCCCGGGGTACGGGTCCCCGCGGGCACCGACTCTCCCCGGGGTACGGGTCCCCGCGGGCAGCGACTCTCCCCATCAGGCCGGGGCTAGACCCTGGGCCTTTCCTGCTGTGTGTGTGGTTGGGGTGCGGGGGGTGTCGGTGCTAAACCTGGTGGCTTCACTCCCTCTGACCCCCTTGTGTTGTGGGTGAGGTTTGGCCCCTTTGATTGGAAGGTTGCTGGGAAGCGGGCGCGGTCGGTGGCCACGTGGGAGTGTCTTGACGATGTCTTGTCTTTTTGTTGTGTTGTGCAGGAGAAGGACAAAGCTCACGAGGGGTCGCGACCCGTCCGGGCGATCTTTCTCTCCGACGGCAAGATCCTGACCACCGGGTTCGAGAAGATGAGCAAACGACAGGTGGCACTGTGGGACCCGGTGAGGCACGGGGCGGATCACGGGGGGAGAGCAAGGGGATCGAGAGAGAGAGAGAGAGAGAGAGAGAGAGTGAGAGAGAGGAAGACTGAGACTGAGAGAGAGGGAGAGTGAGACTGAGAGACAGAGAGTGAGACTGAGAGTGAGAGACAGAGACAGCGACAGAGAGAGAGAGAATGAGAGACAGAGAGTGTGAGACAGAGAGAGAGAGAGAGACAGAGACAGAGACACAATTGCAAGCATTACCAATCCAAGATGGCGACATCTGGAGAACACATTTTGAAAACCTCTACAAAGACATCCCAATAAACGAAACAAACCCAAGTCAACATCAGGTCACAGAAAAACTCCACACATTAGAAGCAACAATTAAAGACAACCAAAACCCTCTAGACTCCCCAATCACATGGAAAGAACTGGCCACAAAAACAAAATCTCTCCACCTAAAGAAAGCCTGTGGCCCAGACAACATCAAAAATGAAATGCTCAAGTTCAGCAATATGGAGATGCAGGGTGCGGTACTCAAATTATTCAACATCATATTACGTTCAGGCTGTTATCCCGATATCTGGTGCCAAGGACTAATCTCCCCCATATATAAAAGCGGAAACAAATCAGACCCAAATAACTACCACGGCATCTGTGTCAACAGTTGTCTAGGGAAGTTATTCTGCAGTATTCTAAATAGTAGATTACTTGATTTTCTTAACAAACATAATATCCTCAGAAAAAACCAAATAGGCTTTCTTCCAAAACACCGCACCGCCGACCATATCTATACCCTTCACACCCTCATTGAAAAACATATACACCAAACAAAAAATGGGAAAATATTCGCCTGTTTCATCGACTTCAAGAAAGCCTTTGACTCTATATGGCACGAAGGGCTCTATTATAAACTTCTTCAGTGTGGAATAGGGGGCAAAGTCTATGACCTTATTAAATCAATGTATCTGAAAAACAAATGCGGGGTCAAAATTGGAGACAAACGCACCGATTTCTTCACCCAGAGAAGAGGCGTCCGACAGGGCTGCAATTTGAGCCCGACCCTGTTCAACATATACATAAATGAATTAGCAGACATGCTGGAGCAAAGCGAGTCACCAGGTCTCCGTCTCCTTGATGGAGAAGTGAAATCCCTGTTCTATGCGGACGACCTGGTTCTGCTGTCTCCCACAGAACAGGGATTACAGCAACAACTAGACCTACTCGACAAATACTGCCAAAATTGGGCTCTAACAGTAAATCTAAAGAAAACCAACATCATGATTTTTCAAAAAAGGCCCAGATGTCAGGAAAACAAATACCAGTTTACCCTCAGTGATACCACTATAGGACACACTATGAGCTACACCTACCTTGGTCTAACTATTACAGCATCAGGGAGCTTCAGCATAGCAGTGAATGCACTAAAAGAAAAAGCCCGAAGAGCCCTATATGCAATAAAAAGAGAATTCTACAACATCCAAATCCCAATCAAAATCTGGCTCAAAATATTTGACAGCATAATCCTGCCCATTGCACTGTACGGTAGTGAAGTATGGGGCCCGCTAAATCACCAAAGCTACACTAAATGGGAAAAACACACAATAGAAGCCCTACATGCAGAATTCTGCCGAAGCATCCTTCGCACCCAAAGAAAAACGCCAACAAATGCATGCAGAGCCGAACTAGGCAGATACCCACTGATAATAAACATCTAAAAACGAGCACTAAACTTCCTAAATCACCTCAAATCTAGCTCCCCAGACACCCTTCATTTCAAAGCCTTTCAGACCCAAGAGTTAAACCCAGAAAAGAGTCCCCTGAGTCAGCTGCTACTGAAACTAAGTACTCAGCCGGACCCTGACCAGCCCCAGACCAACACAGCCGTCCAAACACCAATCCGAGTGAACCAAATCATTAAACAATGCAAAGAAACCTACCTGGAACATTGGAACAAAATAACCGAAAGCCAAAGCAGATTAGAATGTTACCGGGCCCTAAAAAGAGAATATAAACTGGCAGACTACCTCACGACCATCAGAGACACAAAACAGAGACAGACCCTCACCAGGTACAGACTAAGCGACCACCAACAGGAAATTGAAAAAGGCAGATACAAGAAATCCTGGCAGCCTAGAGAGAATAGAATATGCGATCAATGTCTGGCCGGCGAGGTTGAAACAGAAATGCATTTCCTCCTAAAATGCGAAAAATTCAACACATCAAGAAACATATTATTCAACAAGCTAAGCCAAACAACCCCAGATTTCAAGGAATTGGATGACCTGTCAAAATTGAGATTAGTCCTGGGAGAAGGAGACAGACCATACCTTGGGGCCAAATATGTAACAACATGTCACAACCTGAGGACTGTTTAAAAGTAAGACTGTTTAAAATTAATATTGAACGTACCAAATGAAGTAGAAAGACTGTTTAAAATTAATATTGTTTAAAAGTAATATTGTATGTACCCAACAAATGTCAAATCGATTGACCCCTACAGAATGTTGGAAAACTGTACCTTTTTGCTATGTAAGCTTTGGCAATATGGTTCTCTGTAAACTTTCATGCCAATAAAGCATTTGAATTGGAATTGGAATTGGAATTGGAGAGAGGAGGGGAGAGAGAGAGAGAGAGGAGGGGAGAGAGAGGAGGGGAGAGAGAGAGAGGAGGGGAGAGAGAGAGAGAGAGAGAGAGGAGGGGAGAGAGAGAGAGGAGGGGAGAGAGAGAGAGGAGGGGAGAGGGAGAGAGGGAGAGAGAGAGAGAGAGAGAGGAGGGGAGAGAGAGAGAGAGAGAGAGAGAGAGAGAGGAGGGGAGAGAGAGAGAGGAGGGGAGAGAGAGAGAGAGGAGGGGAGAGAGAGAGAGAGGAGGGGAGAGAGAGAGAGAGGAGGGGAGAGAGAGAGAGGAGGGGGGAGAGAGAGAGAGAGAGGAGGGGAGAGAGAGAGAGACAGAGACAGAGAGTGAGACAGAGAGAGTGAGACAGACAGACAGAGAGAGAGAGAGAGAGACAGAGAGAGAGAGAGACGGAGAGATGGAAAGTCGCTCTAAGTGTACAGGAACGGTCCGCGCGTTGTGGCGATTCCTCTCTACTCTGCAGCCTGATTTCACTGATTTTATTCTCTGTTCTAGGCGAAGATGAGTGAGGCGATGACCCTGGAGGACCTGGATGTAGGCAGCGGTGTGCTGATTCCATTCTACGATCCCGACTCCAGCATCGTCTACCTGTGCGGCAAGGTGAGGCGGGCAGGGAGTGCGGGTGGGGGGGTGGAGAGGGTGCGGGGAGAGGCGAGCAGCATGGGAGACTGAGGCCCAGACAGGGGTGAATTCGGGTCGGAGGCCGGGGCCCAGTGAGGGGGTGAAGGGTCGGAGGCCGGGACCCAGAGAGGAGGTGAAGGGTCGGAGGCCGGGACCCAGAGAGGGTGAAGGGTCAGAGGCCGGGGCACAGAGAGAGGTGGGGTGAAGGGTCGGAGGCCGGGATCCAGAGGGGGTGAAGGGCCGGAGGCCGGGACCCAGAGAGGGGGGTGAAGGGTCGGAGGCCGGGACCCAGAGAGGAGGGTGAAGGGTCGGAGGCCGGGACCCAGAAAGGAGGTGAAGGGTCGGAGGCTGGGGCCGAGAGAGGAGGTGAAGGGTCGGAGGCCGGGACCCAGAGAGGAGGGTGAAGGGTCGGAGGCCGGGGCAGAGAGGGGGTGAAGGGTCGGAGGCCGGGACCCAGAGAGGGTGAAGGGTCAGAGGCCGGGGCACAGAGAGAGGGGGGGTGAAGGGTCGGAGGCCGGGATCCAGAAGGTGTGAAGGGTCAGAGGCCGGGACCCAGAGAGGGGGGTGAAGGGTCGGAGGCCGGGACCCAGAGAGGAGGGTGAAGGGTCGGAGGCCGGGACCCAGAGAGGAGGGTGAAGGGTCGGAGGCCGGGACCCAGAGAGGAGGGTGAAGGGTCGGAGGCCGGGACCCAGATGGGGTGAAGGGTCGGGGGCCGGGCGTAGACACTCGGGAGAGAGCAGGAAAAGCTATTTTGTGGGTGACTGCACTGAATTCGGATAATTCCTGTCCTGCCCAGGGAGACAGCAGTATTCGCTACTTCGAGATAACGGAAGAGGCACCCTACATCCATTACCTGTCCACGTACGGCAGCAAAGATTCCCAGCGTGGCATCGGGTACATGCCCAAGAGAGGCCTGGACGTCAAGAAGTGTGAAATCGCCAGGTATGGAACACGGGAAGGGGAGCGGGAGGGGCCGTTGGCAGAGAGGGACGGATACTGAGCCCCACACACACAGAGAGCAGGAAAGGCCGAGGCTCCATTCCCGGCCTGTGCTCAGCGAGCCAATCTCGCCCGGAGACTTGACCCTTCCCCTGGTGTCCTGCACCGTGGGGCCTCGGCCCTTCCCCTGGTGTCCTGCACCATGGGGCCTCGGTCCTTCCCCTGGTGTCCTGCACCACGGGGCCTCGGCCCTTCCCCTGCACCATGGGGCCTCGGCCCTGGTGTCCTGCACCGTGGGGCTTCGGCCCTTCCCCTGGTGTCCCTGCACCGTGGGGCCTCGGCCCTTCCCCTGGTGTCCTTGCACCGTGGGGCCTCGGCCCTTCCCCTGGTGTCCCTGCACCGTGGGGCCTTGGCCCTTCCCCTGCACCGTGGGGCCACGGCCCTTCCCCAGGTGTCCAGCACCGTGGGGCCTCGGCCCTTCCCCTGGTGTCCCTGCACCGTGGGGCCTCGGCCCTTCCCCTGGTGTCCCTGCACCGTGGGGCCTCGGCCCTTCCCCTGGTGTCCCTGCACCGTGGGGGCCTCGTTTGATCGATGGAGTAAGTTTTTTGCTCCTCTGTTCTCAGGTTCTACAAGCTTCACGAGAGGAAATGTGAGCCGATTGCGATGACTGTTCCACGAAAGGTGAGCTTGACAAATTCGTTGATGTCAGATCAAGGGGTAATGTAGGAAACGCAGCAGCCAATTGGCGCACAGCAAGCTGCCACAGACGGCAATGTGATAATGACCACAGTTGGCCAGGACACCGGGGATAACACTTCCTCGGTACAGCCCTTCCGACAGTGCGGCGCTCCCTCAGTACTGCCCCTCCGACAGTGCGGCGCTCCCTCAGTACTGCCCCTCCGACAGTGCGGCGCTCCCTCAGTACTGCCCCTCCGACAGTGCGGCGCTCCCTCAGTACTGCCCCTCCGACAGTGCGGCGCTCCCTCAGTACTGCCCCTCCGACAGTGCGGCGCTCCCTCAGTACTGCCCCTCCGACAGTGCGGTGCTCCCTCAGTACTGCCCCTCCGACAGTGCAGCGCTCCCTCAGTACTGCCCCTCCGACAGTGCGGCTCTCCCTCAGTACTGCCCCTCCGACAGTGCGGCTCTCCCTCGGTACTGCCCCTCCGACAGTGGTTACGGTGTTGATCTACGACCGGCGCACGATACAGTAGCAGCCCGACCAGGCGTGACGGCGGTGACCCTTTTCTCTTGCAGTCTGACCTGTTCCAAGAGGATCTGTTCCCGGACACAATAGGCCCAGATCCTTCTCTGGATGCCGAGGAGTGGCTTGCGGGCAAGGACGCGGAGCCCATCTACATCTCGCTGAAGAACGGCTGCTCCACCACCAAGGTCCAGGAGTTCAAGATCTGTAAGAAGGTGCTCGACGTCAAGAGCGGAACGCACAGGACGCTGGCCGCGTCCGACTCGGTGAGTGGAGGGAGAGAGTCGGCAACGGAGGGGGTGGGGGGGTGAATAAATGTACGGCCCGTGTGTGTGTGTCTCAGTGTCAGCTCCTGTACGGTCAGTGTGTGTGTCTCAGTGTCAGCTCCTGTACGGTCAGTGTGTGTGTCTCAGTGTCAGCTCCTGTACGGTCAGTGTGTGTGTCTCAGTGTCAGCTCCTGTACGGTCAGTGTGTGTGTCTCAGTGTCAGCTCCTGTACGGTCAGTGTGTGTGTCTCAGTGTCAGCTCCTGTACAGTCAGTGTGTGTGTCTCAGTGTCAGCTCCTGTACGGCCAGTGTGTGTGTCTCAGTGTCAGCTCCTGTACGGTCAGTGTGTGTGTCTCAGTGTCGGCTCCTGTACGGTCAGTGTGTGTGTCTCAGTGTCGGCTCCTGTACGGTCAGTGTGTGTGTCTCAGTGTCGGCTCCTGTACGGCCAGTGTGTGTGTCTCAGTGTCGGCTCCTGTACGGTCAGTGTGTGTGTCTCAGTGTCAGCTCCTGTACGGTCAGTGTGTGTGTCTCAGTGTCGGCTCCTGTACGGTCAGTGTGTGTGTCTCAGTGTCAGCTCCTGTACGGTCAGTGTGTGTGTCTCAGTGTCAGCTCCTGTACGGCCAGTGTGTGTGTCTCAGTGTCAGCTCCTGTACGGTCAGTGTGTGTGTCTCAGTGTCAGCTCCTGTACGGTCAGTGTGTGTGTCTCAGTGTCAGCTCCTGTACGGTCAGTGTGTGTGTCTCAGTGTCAGCTCCTGTACGGTCAGTGTGTGTGTCTCAGTGTCAGCTCCTGTACGGTCAGTGTGTGTGTCTCAGTGTCAGCTCCTGTACGGTCAGTGTGTGTGTCTCAGTGTCGGCTCCTGTACGGTCAGTGTGTGTGTCTCAGTGTCAGCTCCTGTACGGTCAGTGTGTGTGTCTCAGTGTCAGCTCCTGTACGGTCAGTGTGTGTGTCTCAGTGTCAGCTCCTGTACGGTCAGTGTGTGTGTCTCAGTGTCGGCTCCTGTACGGTCAGTGTGTGTGTCTCAGTGTCGGCTCCTGTACGGTCAGTGTGTGTGTCTCAGTGTCGGCTCCTGTACGGTCAGTGTGTGTGTCTCAGTGTCAGCTCCTGTACGGTCAGTGTGTGTGTCTCAGTGTCAGCTCCTGTACGGTCAGTGTGTGTGTCTCAGTGTCAGCTCCTGTACGGTCAGTGTGTGTGTCTCAGTGTCAGCTCCTGTACAGTCAGTGTGTGTCTCAGTGTCAGCTCCTGTACGGTCAGTGTGTGTGTCTCAGTGTCGGCTCCTGTACGGTCAGTGTGTGTGTCTCAGTGTCAGCTCCTGTACGGTCAGTGTGTGTGTCTCAGTGTCAGCTCCTGTACAGTCAGTGTGTGTGTCTCAGTGTCAGCTCCTGTACGGTCAGTGTGTGTGTCTCAGTGTCAGCTCCTGTACGGTCAGTGTGTGTGTCTCAGTGTCAGCTCCTGTACGGTCAGTGTGTGTGTCTCAGTGTCGGCTCCTGTACGGTCAGTGTGTGTGTCTCAGTGTCAGCTCCGGTACGGTCAGTGTGTGTGTCTCAGTGTCAGCTCCTGTACGGTCAGTGTGTGTGTCTCAGTGTCAGCTTCTGTACAGTCAGTGTGTGTGTCTCAGTGTCAGCTCCTGTACGGCCCGTGTGTGTGTGTGTCAGTGTCTGCTCCTGTACGGCCAGTGTGTGTGTCTCAGTGTCAGCTCCTGTACGGTCAGTGTGTGTGTCTCAGTGTCAGCTCCTGTACGGCCCGTGTGTGTGTGTGTCAGTGTCTGCTCCTGTACGGCCAGTGTGTGTGTCTCAGTGTCAGCTCCTGTACGGTCAGTGTGTGTGTCTCAGTGTCTGCTCCTGTACGGTCAGTGTGTGTGTCTCAGTGTCGGCTCCTGTACGGTCAGTGTGTGTGTCTCAGTGTCGGCTCCTGTACGGTCAGTGTGTGTGTCTCAGTGTCTGCTCCTGTACGGCCAGTGTGTGTGTCTCCGTGTCAGCTCCTGTACGGTCAGTGTGTGTGTCTCAGTGTCAGCTCCTGTACGGCCCGTGTGTGTGTGTCTCAGTGTCAGCTCCTGTACGGTCAGTGTGTGTGTCTCAGTGTCAGCTCCTGTACGGTCAGTGTGTGTGTCTCAGTGTCAGCTCCTGTACGGCCAGTGTGTGTGTCTCAGTGTCGGCTCCTGTACGGTCAGTGTGTGTGTCTCAGTGTCAGCTCCTGTACGGCCCGTGTGTGTGTCTCGGTGTCAGCTCCTGTACGGTCAGTGTGTGTGTCTCAGTGTCGGCTCCTGTACGGTCAGTGTGTGTGTCTCAGTGTCAGCTCCTGTACGGTCAGTGTGTGTGTCTCAGTGTCGGCTCCTGTACGGTCAGGGTGTGTGTCTCAGTGTCAGCTCCTGTACGGTCAGTGTGTGTGTCTCAGTGTCAGCTCCTGTACGGTCAGTGTGTGTGTCAGTGTCAGCTCCTGTACGGTCAGTGTGTGTGTCTCAGTGTCAGCTCCTGTACGGTCAGTGTGTGTGTCTCAGTGTCAGCTCCTGTACGGTCAGTGTGTGTGTCTCAGTGTCAGCTCCTGTACGGCCCGTGTGTGTGTGTGTCAGTGTCAGCTCCTGTACGGTCAGTGTGTGTGTCTCAGTGTCAGCTCCTGTACGGCCCGTGTGTGTGTGTGTCAGTGTCTGCTCCTGTACATGTACAGTACACAGCGGGGGGCGGGGAAGAGGGAATGATTCACTCCCGTCTGGCGCTGTGTGTCAGCTCTGACGTCTAACCTCTGGCCTGTTGCAGAACCCGGCTATTGAAAGCCTGCTGGAGGAGATGAACAATCTGAAAGTGAGGATGCAGGAACAGGAGAGGAGAATCACAGAGCTGGAAGGGAAAGTGTAAGGACTCCGAACTCGAGGGAGCATCGAGGAGGTGTGAAAACCAAAAAAAAACAGCAAAGAAACAGAGAATTAATTCGCCTCCCACTTCAACAAGATGGCCACTGTATTATACAACGCAACTCCCCACTCCCCCACTCCCCCCGTCTCCCAGCAACTCCGTGTGAATCACGATCAGGGACCCCCTTTAAAGGGAGAGTCTCTACATCAGGGACCCCCCTTAGAAAGGGAGAGTCTCTCCATCAGGGACCCCCCTTAGAAAGGGAGAGTCTCTCCATCAGGGACCCCCTTTAAACAGAGTTTCACTATCAGGGACCCACTTTAAAGAGGGAGTCTCTCCATCAGGGACCCCCTTTAAAGAGAGAGTCTCTCCATCAGGGACCCCCTTTAAAGAGAGAGTCTCTCCATCAGGGACCCCCCTTGAAAGAGAGTCTCACCATCAGGGACCCCCTTTAAAGAGGGAGTCTCACCATCAGGGACCCCCCTTGAAAGAGAGTCTCACCATCAGGGACCCCCTTTAAAGAGGGAGTCTCACCATCAGGGACCCCCTTTAAAGAGGGAGTCTCACCATCAGGGACCCCTTTGAAAGAGAGAGTCTCACCATCAGGACCCCCTTTAAAGAGGGAGTCTCACTATCAGGGACCCCCTTTAAAGAGAGAGTCTCACCATCAGGACCCCCCTTGAAAGAGAGTCTCACCATCAGGGACCCCTTTTAAAGAGGGAGTCTCACCATCAGGACCCCCCTTGAAAGAGAGAGTCTCACCATCAGGGACCCCCTTTAAAGAGGGAGTCTCACCATCAGGGACCCCCTTTAAAGAGAGAGTCTCACCATCAGGACCCCCCTTGAAAGAGAGTCTCACCATCAGGGACCCCCTTTAAAGAGGGAGTCTCACCATCAGGGACCCCTTTGAAAGAGGGAGTCTCACTATCAGGGACCCCCTTGAAAGAGAGAGTCTCTCCATCAGGGACCCCTTTGAAAGAGAGAGTCTCACTATCAGGGACCCCCTTGAAAGAGAGAGTCTCTCCATCAGGGACCCCTTTGAAAGAGAGAGTCTCACTATCAGGGACCCCCTTGAAAGAGAGAGTCTCTCCATCAGGGACCCCTTTGAAAGAGAGAGTCTCACCATCAGGGACCCCCTTTAAAGAGGGAGTCTCACCATCAGGGACCCCTTTGAAAGAGAGAGTCTCACCATCAGGGACCCCCTTTAAAGAGGGAGTCTCTCCATCAGGGACCCCCTTTTAAAGAGGGAGTCTCACCATCAGGGACCCCTTTTAAAGAGGGAGTCTCACCATCAGGACCCCCCTTGAAAGAGAGAGTCTCACCATCAGGGACCCCCTTTAAAGAGGGAGTCTCTCCATCAGGGACCCCTTTTAAAGAGGGAGTCTCTCCATCAGGGACCCCCTTGAAAGAGGGAGTCTCACTATCAGGGACCCCTCTTAAAGGGAGACTCCCCCCATCAGGGACCTTCTCTTAAACCGTTCGTGTGGGGGGTGGGGTGGTCGGGGGTGCGGTGAGAGTGGGGGCGGAGGGGGAGCGAGAGTGCGTACTTAAAAACTCAAAGACAACATGGTGGCACTGCCAATGCAGGCCCCCACCCCCCCCCCCTTTAGGAATGAGTTCTCCTGCCACATGACGTCACTGGGCCGAGCTGCCCAATGACAGAGCTTCGTCCCGGGCTGCCCCTGCCGGACCAGTCCATTCAGCGGGTGGGGAGGGGGAGGAACGAGGGCAGCGATAGAAATCTCTCCCCAGAGAAGCGGAAATCCATTTTTCCTTTTCAAGTGAGGGGGGAGGATTTAAAAAAATATATAAGGTATAAAACTTGTCAGAATTATTCCTGGTGCTGTTTTTTAATCTCTTTTTTTTTTCCCCGCCCAAACAGTATTTTTTGCTTTCAGTAGTGGCGGCCATTTTGCGCTGTGAGGGGTGATGAGCAGGACGCGAGCGCGCCCGAGGCGGAACGGGGAAAGGGCGGCCGGGGAGCAGCGAGGAAAGCCCAAGGGTGGTCGGCCGAGGATCTGTCCCCCCAGCCCGTCGCCCCTCCACTGGTGGCTCCAGGGTCTCCTCCTCCTCCTCCTCCTCCTCCGACCGTCCGTCCACTTTCCCTCTCGCTCACCCATAGAAGATAGGAGCAGGAGTCGGCCATTCGGCCCCTCGAGCCTGCTCCACCATTCAATGAGATCATGGCTGATCATCCAAATTCAGTACCCGGTCCCTGCCTTCTCCCCATATCCCTTGATCCCTTTAGCCTTAAGAAATATATCTAACTCCTTCTTGAATATATTTAATGAATTGGCCTCAACTGCCTTCTGTGGTAGAGAATTCCACAGGTTCACCACTCTCTGGGTGAAGAAATTCCTCCTCATCTCTGTCCTAAATGGCTTACCCCTTATCCTCTTCCATCGCTGGGTGTCCCCCGTAATGGCCGTAGCAGGGCGGAGAGTGCCAGGGCAGAGCCGGGGTCAAGTTGTTAGCCAGGCTGGAGTGTACGATGTTAGGTTGGGTGGGGAGCAACGAGAGTCTCTGAGGCCTGGTGCAGAAGGGGTGAGAATAAATTGAGAGAGACAGAGAGAGAGAAAATGCGTGACAGAAAGGGAGAGGCAGAGAGAGACAGGGAGAGGCAGAGAGAGACGGGGAGAGAGAGAGAGAGAGAGAGAGAGACGGGGAGAGAGATGGGAGAGAGAGAGAGAGAGAGAGAGAGAGAGAGAGAGAGAGAGAGACGGGGAGAGAGAGAGAGAGAGAGAGACGGGGAGAGAGAGAGAGACGGGGAGAGAGAGAGAGACGGGGAGAGAGAGAGAGACGGGGAGAGGGAGAGAGAGAGAGAGAGAGATGGGGAGAGAGAGGAACGATGAGAGGGAGAGACGGGGGAGACGAGAGAGTGAGACGGGGAGACTGAGACGGGGAGGGAGAGACGGGGGAGAGAGAGACGGTGGGGGAGAGAGAGAGAAAGAGAAACAGGGAGAGAAAGAGACTGGGGGAGAGAGAGAGACACGGGGAGACAGACACAGAGAAAATGAGTGTGTGTGTGTGAGGGAGAGAGAGACGAAGAGGTGGAGAGAGACAGCAAGTGAAACAGCACCTCCCAAACCCACGACCTCTTCCACCTAGAAGGACAAGGGCAGCAGGCACATGGGAACACCACCACCTCCAAGTTCCACCTCCAAGTCACACACCAGCCTGACTTGGAAATATATCGGCCGATCCTTCATCGTCGCTGGGTCAAAATCCTGGAACTCCCTCCCTAACAGCACTGTGGGAGTACCTTCACCACACGGACTGCAGCGGTTCAAGAAGGCGGCTCAACACCACCTTCTCAAGGGCAACTAGGGATGGGCAATAAATGCTGGCCTTGACAGCGACGCACACGATTCATTTTTTAACAACAGACTAGGCCATAATCGCACAGCGCGATTCCTGCTCAAAGTATTCCTCACAGTGACAGAATCTGTCCACATGCGCAAATTCTTTTTCAAAATAAACGTTTTAACAAGCTGTGAAATATACGTCACCTTGTAAAAAAAATAAATGCTGAATAAACAAAGGAAAATGGCTCATTTTTTAATCTATGTTTGCACCTGTGCATCAGCTATCTATCAACAGGAGCCCCATCCCGACTCTCGCCGGGGTACGGGTCATCGCGGGCATCGTCTCTCTCCGGGGTACGGGTCCCCGCGGGCGCCGACTCTCCCCGGGGTACGGGTCCCCGCGGGCGCCGACTCTCCCCGGGGTACGGGTCCCCGCAGGCGCTGACTCTCCCCGGGGTACGGGTCCCCGCGGGCGCCGACTCTCCCCGGGGTACGGGTCCCCACGGGCACCGACTCTCCCCGGGGTACGGGTCCCCACGGGCACCGACTCTCCCCGGGGTACGGGTCCCCACGGGCACCGACTCTCCCCGGGGTACGGGTCCCCACGGGCACCGACTCTCCCCGGGGTACGGGTCCCCATGGGCGGCGACGTCGTCCCTCTCAGATGGGACATAAAAGATACCACAGCCACTTTGTCTCTCTCTCAATTTCTCTCTCTCTCTCTGTCTCATTCTGTCTCTCTCTCTCTCATAAGAACATAAGAAATAGGAGCAGGAGTCGGCCTTTGGGCCCCTCGAGCCTGCTCCGCCATTCAATGAGATCATGGCTGATCTTCTGCCTCAACTCCATTCACTGGCCCTATCGCCATATCCCTCGATGCCCTTTACTAGTCAGAAATCTATCGACTTCTGTTTTGAATATACCCAATGACTGAGCCTCCATATCCCTCTGGGGTAGAGAATTCCAAAGATTCACCACCCTCTGTGTGAAGAAATTCCTCCTCATCTCAGTCCTGAATGGCCGACCCTTTATCCTGAGGCTGTGGCCCCTGGTTCTAGACTCCCCAGCCAAGGGAAACATTCTCCCAGCATCCACCCTATCAAGCCCTGTAATAATTTTGTATGCTTCAATGAGATCCCCTCTCATTCTTCTGAATTCAAGAGAATACAGGCCTAGTTTACTCAATCTCTTCTCATACGACAGTCCCGCCATCCCAGGAATCAATCTCGTGGTCCTCCATTGCACTCCCTCGATGGCAAGTGTATCCTTCCTTAGGTAACGAGACCAAAATTGTACACAGTACTCCAGGTGTGGTCTCACCAAGGCCCTATAGAATTGGAGTAAGACTTCTTTACTCCTGTACTCAAATCCTCTTGTAATGAAGGCCAGCATACCATTTGCCTTCCTAATGGCTTGCTGCACCTGCACATTCACTTTCAGTGACTCATGTACAAGGACACCCAGGTCCCTTTGAGCATCTGCACTCCCCAATCTTTCACAATTCAGGAAATACTCTGCCATTCTGTATTTCACCATTTAGGAAATACTCATCCCATTTCCCTCCAGACTCCATTGTTCCAACACGCTCCTGTCCGGCCACCAACCTTCCACCCTCCGTAGCCATCCGCTTATCCAAAACTCCTGCTGCTCCTGTATCCTAACTCTCTCCGAGTCCCATACACCCATCACCCCCTGTTGTTGCTCGCTGATCGACATCGGCTCCCGGTCCGGCAACGCCTCGATCTTAAAATTCTCCATCCTCCTGTTCAAATCCTTCCACGGCCCGCGCCCCCCTCCCTATCTCTGTAACCTCCTCCAGCCCCTACCACCCTCCCTATCTCTGAAACCTCCTCCAGCCCCTACAACCCTCCCTATCTCTGTAACCTCCTCCAGCCCTACAAACTCTCCCTATCTCTGCAACCTCCTCCAGCCCCTACCACCCTCCCTACCTCAGTAACCTCCTCCAGCCTCGACCACCCACCCCATCTCTGTAACCTCCTCCAGGCCCGACCACCCTCCCTATCTCTGTAACCTCCTCCAGCCCCTACCACCCTCCCTATCTCTGTAACCTCCTCCAGCCCCTACAACCCTCCCTATCTCTGTAACCTCCTCCAGCCCTACAAACCCTCCCTATCTCTGTAACCTCCTCCAGCCCCTACCACCCTCCCTATCTCTGTAACCTCCTCCAGCCCTTACCAGTCTCCCTATCTCTGTAACCTCCTCCAGGCCTACAACCCTCCCTATCTCTGTAACCTACTCCAGCTTCTACAACCCTCCCTATCTCTGTAGCCTCCTCCAGCCCCGACAACCCTCCCTATCTCTGTAACCTCCTCCAGCCCCTACAACCCTCCCTATCTCTGTAACCTCCTCCAGCCCCTACAACCCTCCCTATCTCCGTAACCTCCTCCAGCCCCTACCACCCTCCCTATCTCTGTAACCTCCTCCAGCCCCTACAACCCTCCCTATCTCTGTAACCTCCTCCAGCCCCTACAACCATCCCATCTCTGTAACCTCCTCCAGCCCCTATCACCCTCCCTAGCTCTGTAAACTCCTCCAGCCCCTACCACTCTCCCTATCTCTGTATCCTCCTCCAGCCCCTACAACCATACCATCTCTGTAACCTCCTCCAGCCCCTACAACCCTCCCTATCTCTGTAACCTCCTCCAGCCCCTATCACCCTCCCTAGCTCTAAACTCCTCCAGCCCCTACCACTCTCCCCATCTCTGTAACCTCCTCCAGCCCTATAACCCTCCCTATCTCTGTAACTTCCTCCAGCCCTATAACCCTATCTCTGTAACCTCCTCCAGCCCCTACAACCCTCGCTATCTCTGTAACCTCCTCCAGCCCCTACAACCCTCCCTATCTCTGTATCCTCCTCCAGCCCCTACAATCATCCCATCTCTGTAACCTCCTCCAGCCCCTACAACCCTCCCTATCTCTGTAACCTCCTCCAGCCCCTATCACCCTCCCTAGCTCTAAACTCCTCCAGCCCCTACCACTCTCCCTATCTCTGTAACCTCCTCCAGCCCTATAACCCTCAATATCTCTAACTTCCTCCAGCCCTATAACCCTCCCTATCTCTGTAACCTCCTCCAGCCCCTACAACCCTCGCTATCTCTGTAACCTCCTCCAGCCCCTACAACCCTCCCTATCACTGTAACCTCCTCCAGCCCCTACCACCCCACCTATCTCTGTAACCTCCTCCAGCCCCTACAACCCTCCCTATCTCTGTAACCTCCTCCAGCCCCTACCACCCCACCTATCTCTGTAACCTCCTCCAGCCCCTACAACCCTCCCTATCTCTGTAACCTCCTCCAGCCCCTACAACCCTCCCTATCTCTGTAACCTCCTCCAGCCCCTACCACCCCACCTATCTCTGTAACCTCCTCCAGCCCCTACCACCCTCCCTATCTCTGTAACCTCCTCCAGCCCCTACAACCCTCCCCATCTCAGTAACCTCCTCCAGCCCCTACCACCCTCCCTATCTCTGTAACCTCCTCCAGCCTCGACCACCCACCCCATCTCTGTAACCTCCTCCAGCCTCGACCACCCACCCTATCTCTCTAACCTCCTCCAGCCTCGACCACCCTCCCTATCTCTGTAACCTCCTCCAGCCTCGACCACCCTCCCTATCTCTGTAACCTCCTCCAGCCCCTACCACCCTCCCTATCTCTGTAACCTCCTCCAGCCCCTACAACCCTCCCTATCTCTGTAACCTCCTCCAGCCCCTACCACCCTCCCTATCTCTGTAACCTCCTCCAGCCCCGACCACCCTCCCTATCTCTGTAACCTCCTCCAGCCTCGACCACCCTCCCTATCTCTGTAACCTCCTCCAGCCCCTACCACCCTCCCTATCTCTGTAACCTCCTCCAGCCTCGACCACCCTCCCTATCTCTGTAACCTCCTCCAGCCCCTACCACCCTCCCTATCTCTGTAACCTCCTCCAGCCCCTACAACCCTCCCTATCTCTGTAACCTCCTCCAGCCCCTACCACCCTCCCTATCTCTGTAACCTCCTCCAGCCTCGACCACCCTCCCTATCTCTGTAACCTCCTCCAGCCCCTTCCACCCTCCCTATCTCTGTAACCTCCTCCAGCGCCTTCCACCCTCCCTATCTCTGTAACCTCCTCCAGCCCCTTCCACCCTCCCCATCTCTGTAACCTCCTCCAGCCCCTTCCACCCTCCCTATCTCTGTAACCTCCTCCAGCCCCTTCCACCCTCCCTATCTCTGTAACCTCCTCCAGCCCCTTCCACCCTCCCTATCTCTGTAACCTCCTCCAGCCCCTACCACCCTCCCTATCTCTGTAACCTCCTCCAGCCCCTACCACCCTCCCTATCTCTGTAACCTCCTCCAGCCCCTACAACCCTCCCTATCTCTGTAACCTCCTCCAGCCCCTACAACCCTCCCTATCTCTGTAACCTCCTCCAGCCCCCTACCACCCTCCCTATCTCTGTAACCTCCTCCAGCCCCTTCCACCCTCCCTATCTCTGTAACCTCCTCCAGCCCCTACCACCCTCCCTATCTCTGTAACCTCCTCCAGCCCTTACCACCCTCCCTATCTCTGTAACCTCCTCCAGCCCCTACAACACTCCCCATCTCTGTAACCTCCTCCAGCCCCTACAACCCTCCCTATCTCTGTAACCTCCTCCAGCCCCTACAACCCTCCCTATCTCTGTAACCTCCTCCAGCCCCTACAACACTCCCCATCTCTGTAACCTCCTCCAGCCCCTACAACCCTCCCTATCTCTGTAACCTCCTCCAGCCCTACAACCCTCCCTATATCTGTAACCTCCTCTAGCCCCTATCACCCTCCCTATCTCTGTAACCTCCTCCAGCCCCTTCCACCCTCCCCATCTCTGTAACCTCCTCCAGCCCCTTCCACCCTCCCTATCTCTGTAACCTCCTCCAGCCCCGACAACCCTCCCTATCTCTGTAACCTCCTCCAGCCCTACAACCCTCCCTATCTCCGTAACCTCCTCCAGCCCCTACCACCCTCCCTATATCTGTAACCTCCTCCAGCCCCTACAACCCTCCCTATCTCTGTAACCTCCTCCAGCCCCTTCCACCCTCCCTGTCTCTGTAACCTCCTCCAGCCCCTTCCACCCTCCCTATCTCTGTAACCTCCTCCAGCCCTACAACCCTCCCTATCTCCGTAACCTCCTCCAGCCCCTACCACCCTCCCTATCTCTGTAACCTCCTCCAGCCCCTACCACCCTCCCTATCTCTGTAACCTCCTCCAGCCCCTACAACCCTCCCTATCTCTGTAACCTCCTCCAGCCCCTACCACCCTCCCTATCTCTGTAACCTCCTCCAGCCCCTACCACCCTCCCTATCTCTGTAACCTCCTCCAGCCCCTACAACCCTCCCTATCTCTGTAACCTCCTCCAGCCCCTACCACCCTCCCTATCTCTGTAACCTCCTCCAGCCCCTACAACCCTCCCTATCTCTGTAACCTCCTCCAGCCCCTAGAACCCTCCGAGATCTCTGCGCTCCTCCAATTCTGGCCTCTTGAGCATCCCCCGATTTCCATCGCTCCACCATTGGCGGCCGTGTCTTCAGCCGCCTGGGCCACGAGCTCTGGAATTCCCTCTGTAAACCTCTCCACCTGTCTCTACCTCCTTTAAGACGCTGCTTAAAACCGACCTCTTTGACCCAGCATTGGGTCACCTGTCCTAATATCTCCTGTTGTGGCTCGGTGTTGCATCTTGTCTGACGATCGCTCCTGTGAAGCGCCTTGGGACGTGTTACTATGTTGAAAGCGCTCTATAAATGCAGGTCCTATCCTTTAGCTGGGCAAGGAGGAAAGAAGGGGATTGAAGCATTAAAGATTTATTTGCAATCGTTACTTACAGACAAACACGCACATGACTTGGAACACAATTTTCGATGCAAAGCCTGGAGGCTGATGGTTGGCGCCTTGGCCGCCAGTCGAGTTGGGGGCACCTGCACCGTATTCACACTCTCTTCGAAGCCTCCCTCGCCTTTCCCCGGCGTTCCTAATTAGCTCCGTCCTTCTCCCACTGCCCCGGGCTCAGTGTCTTCTGTTCCAGTGCGTGGATCCCTTTCATCTCCTCCGCCAAGCACGTGTTCACCATCCTGCGTTGAGAAGCATCAGTCAGTTCACGCCTGCCAAGTCCTCCTCCTCCCCTCTTCCCTACCATCCAGCCCTCACACCCCCGACTATCACGGGGCGGGGGGGGGGGGGGGGGAGGGGGGAGAAAGTCGGTGTTCCGTAACGCTCCTCCCTGGACACTCGCCCCCCCCCCCCTTCTACACACCCGCCACCTCCTCCAGCCCCTTCCACCCTCCCTATCTCTGTAACCTCCTCCAGCCACTTCCACCCTCCCTATCTCTGTAACCTCCTCCAGCCCCTACCACCCTCCCTATCTCTGTAACCTCCTCCAGCCCCGACCACCCTCCCTATCTCTGTAACCTCCTCCAGCCCTTACCACCCTCCCTATCTCTGTAACCTCCTCCAGCCCCTACCACCCTCCCTATCTCTGTAACCTCCTCCAGCCCTTACCACCATCCCTATCTCTGTAACCTCCTCCAGCCCCTACCACCCTCCCTATCTCTGTAACCTCCTCCAGCCCCTTCCACCCTCCCTATCTCTGTAACCTCCTCCAGCCCCTACCACCCTCCCTATCTCTGTAACCTCCTCCAGCCCCCTACAACCCTCCCTATCTCTGTAACCTCCTCCAGCCCCTTCCACCCTCCCTATCTCTGTAACCTCCTCCAGCCCCTACCACCCTCCCTATCTCTGTAACCTCCTCCAGCCCCCTACAACCCTCCCTATCTCTGTAACCTCCTCCAGCCCCTACAACCCTCCCTATCTCTGTAACCTCCTCCAGCCCCTTCCACCCTCCCTATCTCTGTAACCTCCTCCAGCCCCCTACAACCCTCCCTATCTCTGTAACCTCCTCCAGCCCCCTACAACCCTCCCTATCTCTATAACCTCCTCCAGCCCCTTCCACCCTCCCTATCTCTGTAACCTCCTCCAGCCCCCTACAACCCTCCCTATCTCTGTAACCTCCTCCAGCCCCTTCCACCCTCCCTATCTCTGTAACCTCCTCCAGCCCCTACAACCCTCCCTATCTCTGTAACCTCCTCCAGCACCTACAACCCTCCCTATCTCTGTAACCTCCTCCAGCCCCTACCACCCTCCCTATCTCTGTAACCTCCTCCAGCCCCCTACAACCCTCCCTATCTCTGTAACCTCCTCCAGCCCCTACCACCCTCCCTATCTCTGTAACCTCCTCCAGCCCCCTACAACCCTCCCTATCTCTGTAACCTCCTCCAGCCCCTTCCACCCTCCCTATCTCTGTAACCTCCTCCAGCCCCTTCCACCCTCCCTATCTCTGTAACCTCCTCCAGCCCCCTACAACCCTCCCTATCTCTGTAACCTCCTCCAGCCCCCTACAACCCTCCCTATCTCTATAACCTCCTCCAGCCCCTTCCACCCTCCCTATCTCTGTAACCTCCTCCAGCCCCCTACAACCCTCCCTATCTCTGTAACCTCCTCCAGCCCCTTCCACCCTCCCTATCTCTGTAACCTCCTCCAGCCCCTACAACCCTCCCTATCTCTGTAACCTCCTCCAGCACCTACAACCCTCCCTATCTCTGTAACCTCCTCCAGCCCCTACCACCCTCCCTATCTCTGTAACCTCCTCCAGCCCCCTACAACCCTCCCTATCTCTGTAACCTCCTCCAGCCCCTACCACCCTCCCTATCTCTGTAACCTCCTCCAGCCCCCTACAACCCTCCCTATCTCTGTAACCTCCTCCAGCCCCTTCCACCCTCCCTATCTCTGTAACCTCCCCCAGCCCCTACAACGCACCCTATCTCTGCAACCTCCTCCAGCCCCTACAACCCTCCCTATCTCTGTAACCTCCTCCAGCCCCTACAACCCTCCCTATCTCTGTAACCTCCTCCAGCCCCTACAACCCTCCCTATCTCTGTAACCTCCTCCAGCCCCTTCCACCCTCCCTATCTCTGTAACCTCCTCCAGCCCCTACCACCCTCCCTATCTCTGTAACCTCCTCCAGCCCCTACAACCCTCCCTATCTCTGTAACCTCCTCCAGCCCCTTCCACCCTCCCTATCTCTGTAACCTCCTCCAGCCCCTTCCACCCTCCCTATCTCTGTAACCTCCTCCAGCCCCTACCACCCTCCCTATCTCTAACCTCCTCCAGCCCCTACCCCCCTCCCTATCTCTAACCTCCTCCAGCCCCTACCACCCTCCCCATCTCTGTAACCTCCTCCAGCCCCTACCACCCTCCCCATCTCTGTAACCTCCTCCAGCCCCTACAACCCTCCCTATCTCTGTAACCTCCTCCAGCCCCTACAACCCTCCCTATCTCTATAAACTCCTCCAGCCCCAACAACCCCCCCATCTCTGTAACCTCCTCCAGCCCCTACCACCCTCCCCATCTCTGTAACCTCCTCCAGCCCCTACAACCCTCCCTATCTCTGTAACCTCCTCCAGCCCCTACAACCCTCCCTATCTCTGTAACCTCCTCCAGCCCCTACAACCCTCCCTATCTCTATAAACTCCTCCAGCCCCAACAACCCCCCCATCTCTGTAACCTCCTCCAGCCCCTACAACCCTCCCTATCTCTGTAACCTCCTCCAGCCCCTTCCACCCTCCCTATCTCTGTAACCTCCTCCAGCCCCTACAACACTCCCCATCTCTGTAACCTCCTCCAGCCCTACAACCCTCCCTATCTCTGTAACCTCCTCCAGCCCCTACAACCCTCCCTATCTCTGTAACCTCCTCCAGCCCCTTCCACCCTCCCTATCTCTGTAACCTCCTCCAGCCCCTACAACCCTCCCTATCTCTGTAACCTCCTCCAGCTCCTACCACCCTCCCTATCTCTGTAACCTCCTCCAGCCCCTACAACCCTCCCTATCTCTGTAACCTCCTCCAGCCCCTTCCACCCTCCCTATCTCTGTAACCTCCTCCAGCCCTACAACCCTCCCTATCTCTGTAACCTCCTCCAGCCCCTACAACCCTCCCTATCTCTGTAACCTCCTCCAGCCCCAACAACCCTCCCTATCTCTGTAACCTCCTCCAGCCCCTATCACCCTCCCTATCTCTGTAACCTCCTCCAGCCCCTACCACCCTCCCTATCTCTGTAACCTCCTCCAGCCCTACAACCCTCCCTATCTCTGTAACCTCCTCCAGCCCCTACAACCCTCCCTATCTCTGTAACCTCCTCCAGCCCCTATCACCCTCCCTATCTCTGTAACCTCCTCCAGCCCCTACAACCCTCCCTATCTCTGTAACCTCCTCCAGCCCTACAACCCTCCATATCTCCGTAACCTCCTCCAGCCCCTACCACCCTCCCTATCTCTGTAACCTCCTCCAGCCCCTACAACCCTCCCTATCTCTGTAACCTCCTCCAGCCCCTACCACTCTCCCAATCTCTGTAACCTCCTCCAGCCCCTACAACCATCCCCATCTCTGTATCCTCCTCCAGCCCCTACCACCCTCCCTAGCTCTGTAACCTCCTCCAGCCCCTACAACCCTCCCTATCTCTGTAACCTCCTCCAGCCCCGACAACCCTCCCCATCTCTGTAACCTCCTCCAGCCCCTACAACCCTCCCTATCTCTGTAACCTCCTCCAGCCCCTACAACCATCCCATCTCTGTAACCTCCTCCAGCCCCTACAACCCTCGCTATCTCTGTAACCTCCTCCAGCCCCTACAACCCCACCCAGCTCTGTAACCTCCTCCAGCCCCTACCACCCTCCCTACCTCGGTAACCTCCACCAGCCTCGACCACCCACCCCATCTCTGTAACCTCCTCCAGCCCCTACAACCCTCCCTATGTCTGTAAGCTCCTCCAGCCCTCCAACCCTCCCTCTCTCTGTAACTTCCTCCAGCCCTATAACCCTCCCTATCTCTGTAACCTCCTCCAGCCCCTACAACCCTCGCTATCTCTGTAACCTCCTCCAGCCCCTACAACCCTCCCTATCACTGTAACCTCCTCCAGCCCCTACAACCCTCCCTATCTCTGTAACCTCCTCCAGCCCCTACCACCCTCCCTATCTCGGTAACCTCCTCCAGCCCCTACCACCCTCCCTATCTCTGTAACCTCCTCCAGCCCTACAACCCTCCCTATATCTGTAACCTCCTCTAGCCCCTATCACCCTCCCTCTCTGTAACCTCCTCCAGCCCTTACCACCCTCCCTATCTCTGTAACCTCCTCCAGTCCCTACAACCCTCCCTATCTCTGTAACCTCCTCCAGCCCCTACCACCCTCCCTATCTCTGTAACCTCCTCCAGCCCCTACCACCCTCCCTATCTCGGTAACCTCCTCCAGCCCCTACCACTCTCCCTATCTCTGTAACCTCCTCCAGCCCCTACCACCCTCCCTATCTCTGTAACCTCCTCCAGCCCCTACAACCCTCCCTATCTCTGTAACCTCCTCCAGCCCCCTACAACACTCCCCATCTCTGTAACCTCCTCCAGCCCCTACCACCCTCCCTATCTCTGTAACCTCCTCCAGCCCCCTACAACACTCCCTATCTCTGTAACCTCCTCCAGCCCCTTCCACCCTCCCTATCTCTGTAACCTCCTCCAGCCCCTACCACCCTCCCTATCTCTGTAACCTCCTCCAGCCCCTACAACCCTCCCTATCTCTGTAACCTTCTCCAGCCCCTACAACCCTCCCTATCTCTGTAACCAACTCCAGCACCCCCTCCCTATCTCTGTAACCTCCTCCAGCCCCTACAACCCTCCCTATCTCTGTAACCTCCTCCAGCCCCTACCACCCTCCCTATCTCTGTAACCTCCTCCAGCCCCTACAACCCTCCCTATCTCTGTAACCTCCTCCAGCCCCTACCACCCTCCCTATCTCTGTAACCTCCTCCAGCCCCTACAACCGTCCGAGATCGCTGCGCTCCTCCGATTCTGGCCCTCCCCCAACCCCTTCGCTCCACCATTGGCGGCCGTGCCTTCAGCTGCCTGGGCCCTAAGCTCTGGAATTCCCTCCCTAAACCTCTCCGCCTCTCTCTCTCTCTCCTCCTTCAAAATGCTCCTTTAAAACCCACCAATTTGACCAAGCTTTTGGTCACCTGTCCTAATATCTGCCTATATAAATTAAATGGTACAATTGCAAAGGGGGTGCAGAAACAGAGAGGCCTGTGGGTGTGTGTACACTAATCCTTGGCTTTTTAAATAGCGGCATAGAGCACAAAAGCAAGGGAGTTATTGCTTACCTGAGGAAGGACGTTCTTCCCATGGAAGGAGTTCAGTGAAGATTCACCAGACTGATACCTGGGATGGCAGGAATGACGTATGAGGAGAGATTGTGTCGATTGGGCTTGTACTCGCTGGAGTTTAGAAGAATGAGAGGGGATCTCATCGAAACCTATAAAATTCTAACAGGACTAGACAGACTAGATGCAGGAAGGATGTTCCCGATGGCGGGGGAGTCCAGAACCAGGGGTCACAGTCTAAGGATAAGGGGTAAGCCATTTAGGACTGAAATGAGGAGGAATTTCTTCACCCAGAGAGTGGTGAACCTGTGGAATTCACTACCACAGAGGGCGGTGGAGGCCAATTCATCAAATATATTCAAGAAGGAGTTGGATATATTTCTTAAGGCTAAAGGGATCAAGGGATATGGGGAGAAGGCAGGGACAGGGTACTGAATTTGGATGATCAGCCATGATCTCATTGAATGGCGGAGCAGGCTCGAGGGGCCGAATGGCCTACTCCTGCTCCTATCTTCTATGTTTCTATGTTTCTATGTTAAACCCTTTATCAATCACTGGTTAGGCCCCAGCTGGAGTATTGTGTCCACCACACTTTAGGAAGGATGTCAAGGCCTTGGAGAGGGTGCAGAGGAGATTGACCAGAATGGTACCAGGGATGAGGGACTTCAGTGATGTGGAGAGACTGGAGAAGCTGGGGTTGTTCTCCTTAGGGCAGAGAAGGTTAAGGGGAGATTGACCAGAATGGTACCAGGGATGAGGGACTTCAGTGATGTGGAGAGACTGGAGAAGCTGGGGTTGTTCTCCTTAGAGCAGAGAAGGTTAAGGGGAGATTGACCAGAATGGTACCAGGGATGAGGGACTTCAGTGATGTGGAGAGACTGGAGAAGCTGGGGTTGTTCTCCTTAGAGCAGAGAAGGTTAAGGGGAGATTGACCAGAATGGAACCAGGGATGAGGGACTTTAGTGATGTGGAGAGACTGGAGAAGCTGGGGTTGTTCTCCTTAGAGCAGAGAAGGTTAAGGGAGAGATTGACCAGAATGGTTCCAGGGATGAGGGACTTCAGTGATGTGGAGAGACTGGAGAAGCTAGGGTTGTTCTCCTTAGAGCAGAGACTGTTAAGGGAGAGATTGACCAGAATGGTTCCAGGGATGAGGGACTTCATTTATGTGGAGAGACTGGAGAAGCTGGGGTTGTTCTCCTTAGAGCAGAGACTGTTAAGGGAGAGATTGACCAGAATGGTTCCAGGGATGAGGGACTTCAGTGATGTGGAGAGACTGGAGAAGCTAGGGTTGTTCTCCTTAGAGCAGAGAAGGTTAAGGGAGAGATTGACCAGAATGGTTCCAGGGATGAGGGACTTCAGTGATGTGGAGAGACTGGAGAAGCTGGGGTTGTTCTCCTTAGAACAGAGAAGGTTAAGGGGAGATTGACCAGAATGGTACCAGGGGATGAGGGACTTCAGTGATGTGGAGAGACTGGAGAAGCTGGGGTTGTTCTCCTTAGAGCAGAGAAGGTTAAGGGGAGATTGACCAGAATGGTACCAGGGATGAGGGACTTCAGTTATGTGGAGGGACTGGAGAAGCTGGGGTTGTTCTCCTTAGAGCAGAGAAGGCTAAGGGGAGATTGACCAGAATGGTACCAGGGGATGAGGGACTTCAGTGATGTGGAGAGACTGGAGAAAAACATAAGAAATAGGAGCAGGAATAGGCCACTCGGCCCCTCGAGCCTGCTCCGCCATTCAATAAGATCATGGCTGATCTTGGGCTCAAAGCCACTTCCCCGCCCGCTCCCCATAACCCTTCACTCCTTTATCTTGCAAAAATCTGTCTCTCTCCACCTTAAATGTATTTAATGACCCAGCCTCCACAGCTCTCTGGGGCAGAGAATTCCACAGATTTACGACCCTCTGAGAGAAGAAATTCCTCCTCATCTCAGTTCTAAAAGGGCGACCCTTTATTCTGAAACTGTGCCCCCGAGTTCTAGATTTCCCCACGAGGGGAAACATCCTCTCTGCATCTACCCTGTCGAGCCCCCTCAGTATCCTATATGTTTCAATAAGATCACCTCTCATTCTTCTAAACTCCAATGAGTATAGGCCCAGCCTGCTCAACCTTTCCTCATAAGTCAACCCCCTCATCTCTGGAATTAACCGAGTGAATCGTCTCTGAACTTCCCCCAATGCAAGTATATCCTTCCTTAAATAAGGAGATCAAAACTGTACGCAGTACTCCAGGTGTGGTCTCACCAATACCCTGTACAGTTGTAGCCGGACTTCCCTGCTTTTATACTCCAACCCGTTTGAAATAAAGGCCAACGTTCCATTTGCCTTTTTGATTACTTGCTGTACCTGCATGCTAACCTTTTGTGTTTCATGCACAAGGACCCCCAGGTCCCTCTGAACTGTAGCATTTTATAAGCTGGGGTTGTTCTCCTTAGAGCAGAGAAGGTTAAGGGGAGATTGACCAGAATGGTACCAGGGATGAGGGACTTCAGTGATGTGGAGAGACTGGAGAAGCTGGGGTTGTTCTCCTTAGAGCAGAGAAGGTTAAGGGAGAGATAGACCAGAATGGTACCGGGGATGAGGGACTTCAGTGATGTGGAGAGACTGGAGAAGCTGGGGTTGTTCTCCTTAGAGCAGAGAAGGTTAAGAGGAGATTTAATCGAGGTGTTCAAAATCAGGAAGGGTTTTGATAGAGTAAATAAGGAGGAACTGTTTCCAGTGGCAGGAGGGTCGGTAACCAGAGGACACAGATTTAAGGTATTTGGTAAAAGAACCAGAGGGGAGAGGAGGAGAATGTTTTTCCGCAGCGAGTTGTTGTGATCTGGAATGCGCTGCCTGAAAGGGCGGTGGAAGCAGATTCAATAGTAACTTTCAAAAGGGAATTGGGTAAATCATAGAATCACAGAAATTTACAGCACAGAATGAGGCCATTCGTCCCATCGTGTCGCTGAAGGTAAGCATGCAGGTGCAGCAGGCGGTTAAGAAGGCAAATGGTATGTTGGCCTTCGTAGCGAGAGGATTCGAGTACAGGAGCAAGGATGTCTTGCTGCAGTTGTACAGGGCCTTGGTGAGACCACACCTTGAGTATTGTGTGCAGTTTTGGTCGCCTTATCTGAGGAAGGACGTTCTTGCCATGGAGGGAGTGCAGCGAAGATTCACCAGGCTGATACCTGGGATGGCAGGAATGACGTATGAGGAGAGATTGGGTCGATTGGGCTTATACTCGCTGGAGTTTAGAAGAATGAGAGGGGATCTCATTGAAACTTATAAAATTCTAACAGGACTGGACAGACTAGATGTAGGAAGGATGTTCCCGATGGCCGGGGGAGTCCAGAACCAGGGGTCACAGTCTAAGGATAAGGGGTAAGCCATTTAGGACAGAGATGAGGAGGAATTTCTTCACCCAGAGAGTGGCGAACCTGTGGAATTCTCTACCACAGAAGGCAGTTGAGGCCAATTCATTAAATATATTCAAGAAGGAGTTGGATATATTTCTTAAGGCTAAAGGGATCAAGGGATATGGGGAGAAAGCAGGGACAGGGTACTGAATTTGGATGATCAGCCATGATCTCATTAAATGGCGGAGCAGGCTCGAGGGGCCGAATGGCCTACTCCTGCTCCTATCTTCTATGTTTCCCTTTGCAGACTTTGTGTTCTCCTCACAGCTTACTGTCCCACCTAGCTTTGTATCATCAGCAAACTTGGATACATTACACTCGGTCCCTTCATCTAGGTCATTAACATAGATTGTAAATAGCTGAGGCCCCAACACTGATCCTTGCGGCACCCCAATAGTTACGGCCTGCCAACCTGAAAAAGATCCGTTTATCCCGACTCTCTGTCAATGATAATAAGAGAGAATATAAAGAGAGGTAAGCAGCCAGTGGAGACTTTATGGGTAGAATTAAGAAATAGAAAAGGATTAAAGACTCCAGTGGGAGTTGTGTATAGGCCCCCTGGCAGCAGCTGTGAAGTGGTAGAACGTATAAATGCAGAGATTAGACAAGCATGTAGTAAAGGCAGTCGTTTTAATGGGGGATTTTAACTTAAGTAATTTTTTTATTCGTTCCTGGGATGTGGGCGTCGCTGGCATGGCCGGCATTTATTGCCCATCCCTAATTGCCCTCGAGAAGGTGGTGGTGAGCCACCTTCTTGAACCGCTGCAGTCCGTGTGGTGAAGGTGCTCCCACAGTGCTGTTAGGGAGGGAGTTCTAGGATATGGACCCAGCGACGATGAAGGAACGGCCGATATACTTCCAAGTCAGGATGGTGTGTGACGTGGAGGGGAACTTGGAGGTGTTGGTGTTCCCATGCGCCTGCTGCCCTTGTCCTTCTAGGTGGTAGAGGTCGTGGGTTTGGGAGGTGCTGTCGAAGAAGCCTTGGCGAGTTGAGAAACTAAGGGGACTAAAAGCCGACAAATCCCCTGGACCTGGTGGCTACATCCTAGGGTTCTAGAGATTGGGTCGATTAGGCTTGTACGCGCTAGAGTTTAGAAGAATGAGAGGGGATCTCATTGAAACTTATAAAGTTCTAACAGGACTAGACAGACTAGATGCAGGAAGGATGTTCCCAATGGCGGGGGAGTCCAGAACCAGGGGTCACAGTCTAAGGATAAGGGGTAAGCCATTTAGGACAGAGATGAGGAGGAATTTCTTCACCCAGAGAGTGGTGAACCTGTGGAATTCTCTACCACAGAAGGCAGTTGAGGCCAATTCATTAAATATATTCAAGGAGGAGTTGGATATATTTCTTAAGGCTAAAGGGATCAAGGGATATGGGGAGAAGGCAGGGACAGGGTACTGAATTTGGATGATCAGCCATGATCTCATTGAATGGCGGAGCAGGCTCGAGGGGCCGAATGGCCTACTCCTGCTCCTGTCTTCTATGTTTCTATGTTTCTAAAAGGTGGCTGCAGAGATAGTGGATGCATTGGTTGTGATCTTCCAAAATTCCCTAGATTCAGGAATGGTCCCACCGGATTGGAAGGTAGCAAATGCAAGAAAGGAGGGAGAGAGAAAACAGGGAACGACAGACCAGTTAGCCTGACATCAGTCATCGGGATGCTGGAATCCATTGTTAAGGAAGTGGTATCAGGGCACTTAGAAAATCATAACATGATTAGGCAGAGTCAACATGGTTTTATGAAAGGGAAATCGTGTTTGACAAATAGAGTTTTTTGAGGATGTAAATAGCAGTGCAGATAAAGGGGGACCAGTAGATGTAGTATATTTGGATTTCTAAAAGGCATTCGATAAGGTGCCACATTAAAGGTTGTTAAGCAAGATAAGGGCCTAGAAATTCAGTTGCTTGCGCCAGCCGGTAGCGCCTTAGGAGGAGGAGATGTTGGGCGCTAGGCGGCTAGCGGCCGGGCGCAGCGCGATCTGCGCCTCTCCCCAACTTCACTAGAGATTTAGCGTCGGCGCAAAGTCTTTGCGCGCGCTCAGCTGCGCGCGCAGATCCTGACGTCATTTCATCGTGCAACGCCCTTTGTGCGCCCCAAACCGGGACTTCAGTGGCGCCGCCCTTCTTTGCGCCTGGCGCCCCCAGCGACTGGTAGAGGGGAACGGCTCCCAGTCGCTGCGGGGTGCGCTATTTAAAGGGGACTCCTCCTGTATTATAAGTGACAGCCATTTTGTGCCAATCCTTCTGTGTGAGAGAGATATTTGGAGAGAGACAAAGGCAGAGAGCTTTCTGCTTTGACTCAGCGCTCGCACAGGTACTTCTGGCTTCAGGCCAGAGCTTTGCACTTGGATTTCACTTTCAGTGCCATAGCCTTGAGTCACCACATATACTGTAATGGGGGCTACAATGGGTGGAAACGTTGGCTTTCTGCATTGCATTCAAAGGGATCAGAGACGCCGTGAGAGAGTGCCAGTCATGGCCAGACGGAGAAGGGCCAACAGGTGTCGGCACAGGAGGCCTTACCCACCCAGGGTATACCGCCAGCAGTTCTCATATCTGAACATGTCTGAGGAGCAGTGTATTCGGAGGCTGCGATTCAGAAGGGAGGTGGTCACTGAGATCTGCCACCCGCTTCGCAGAGATCTGCAGCCACAGCTGAGGAGCAGGACGTCCCTGTCGGTGGCAGTGAAGGTGACGGTGGCTCTCAACTTCTATGCCACCGGCTCCTTCCAATCCGCTACTGGGGACATTGCCAACATCTCCCAGTTCGCGGTACATTGCTGCATCCAACAGGTGAACAATGCCCTTTTCAGAAGGAGTCGTCAGTACATCTCCTTCCCCATGACCCTGGACAAGCAGCAAGAGCATACAATGGGATTTGGAAGAATAGCGGGCTTCCCCATGGTCCAGGGCGTAGAACTGATGAACCAGCATTGGTCAGGCCTTGCTTCAGGGCTGCAGTGCGCAGGGCATGGCAGCCAGACAAGTCCACCCTCCCCCTTTAAGAGCTGACCGGCGCCAGAGTGTCTGCCGTCAATCAGCAACTCGCCGCACCTGCGCTGCGCCCGCCCTCGGGGGGTATCGCCCCGGACCGTCGGCTTAGCGCCTAATGATAGTCGTGCATCGCCTGTTTTAGCGCAGCAGCAACCTCTTGGGGCGACGCGACTGAATATCGGCGAAGGTGGCGCGAACTTGCGCCGGGCGCAAACTTTAGCGGCCGCCCGACTGTAGCGCCCCGAACGTAGCTATACTGAATTTCTAGGCCAAGGACTCATGGGGTTGGGAGTAATATAGTAGCATGGATAGAGGATTAACGAACAGAAAACAGAGAGTAGGGATAAATGGGTCATTTTCAGGTTGGCAGGCTGTAACTAGTGGGGTGCCGCAAGGATCAGTGTTGGGGCCTCAGCTATTTACAATCTATATTAATGACTTAGACGAAGGGACCGAGTGTAATGTATCCAAGTTTGCTGATGATACAAAGCTAGGTGGGAAAGTAAGCTGTGAGGAGAACACAAAGAAGCTGCAAAGGGATATAGACAGGTTAATGGAGTGGGCAATCAGGTGGCAGATGAAGTTTAACATGGGGAAATGTGAGGTTATTCACTTTGGTAGGAAGATTAGAAAAACAGCATTTTTAAAAAAATGTTCAGAGAGATTTAGGTAGCATAGTACAAGAAACACAGAGGCCTAGAAATTGGGTTGGGGCGCCAAAGTGGCGCAAAAGTCGCCTGAGCGCCGGATTTAGCGCAGCGATACCGATCGCCAGAAATTCAGTTTCATTGCCCCTCGAGGGACACGGGGCGAGGCTCGAGGCGCTCCACGTCCCTCTTAGGGCGCTGAAACTGATTATCGCAGCGCAACGTCCCGCAGCGCCACACGCTGCGGCACGGCACGCTGCGGTACTTCAGGCCTTCCTCCCACTGTTAAGGGGGAGGTGCCTGCAACAGCGCGATCCCCGCTCGCGAGTGCCGGCAAATGAGCCCGGCACCGAGGAGAAGTGCCGGGCTCTCGGGAAACAGCTGGCAATGCCGCGGGGGGGGGGGGGGGTTAGGAGGCCGGGGACGGAGGTGCTGGCAGGCGGCCGCTTCCCCGCACCTCCACCTTAACTTGCGCCGCTGCCGGCACAGTAAGGCCCCGTGAACCGGGCGCGGGTAGCGAGCGGCGCAACTGCGACGTTCGCTACCAAATATCGCGAACGGGGCACTGCGCACACCGAGGACGTCATCGGTGGCGGCGCAGCGCAAATGCCTAACGCCACCATTAGCGCCCCTACTGAATATCGCGGGAGACGCAGCCAGTGGCGCTACAGCCACTGACTGCCTCTTTAGGCGCTAACAGGTGGCGCTACTCACCCAATTTCTCCCCCAGAGAGATAGCATGCAGGTACAGCAAGCAATTAGGAAGGCAAATGGCATGTTGGCCTTTATCACTAGGGGGTTGGAGTATAAGAGTGAGGAAGTCTTGCTACAATTGTACACGGTCTTGGTGAGACCACACCTGGAGTACTGTGCACAGTTTTGGTCTCCTTATCCAAAGAAGGATATACCTGCCGGACTAGACAGATTAGATGCAGGAAGGCTGTTCCCGATGGTCGGGGAGTCCAGAACCAGGGGTCACAGTCTAAGGATAAGGGGTAGGCCATTTAGGACAGAGATGAGGAGGAATTTCTTCACCCAGAGAGTGGTGAACCTGTGGAATTCTCTACCACAGAAGGCAGTGGAGGCCAATTCATTAAATCAAATCAAATCAACTTTTATTGTCATTGTTAGTGCACGAGTGCAGTACAACGAAATGTAGGCTTGCGGCTCCCGAGAGTGTACAATTTGGATTAGGACACTTAAACATTTCAACATACATTTGTACATATATATTAGCATAAATATGACCATAATAAAGTGCATCGGCAGATGTGCAGGCTTTAGTGTTTATTTGTGGAGTTCAGTAGGATGACAGCCCTGGGAAAGAAGCTGTTCCTAAATCTGGTCGTACGGGTGCGAATGCATCTGTAGCGTCTTCCAGATGGTAGGAGGGCGAACAGACTGTGGCTGGGGTGGGTAGGGTCTTTGATGATGGACCGTGCCCTCCGTAGGCAGCGTTTCTGGTATATGTGCTCTATGGTCGGTAGCCGGGTGCCGGTAATGCGTTGGGCAGTTTTGACTACCCGCTGCAGGGCTTTCCGGTCATGGGAGCTACAGCTGCCATACCATACCGTGATACAGTTTGTCAGGATGCTCTCTATAGTGCAGCGGTAGAAGTTAGAGAGGATCGGGGGTGACAGATTACATCCCTTCAGCCTCCTCAAGAAATATAGGCGCTGCTGGGCCTTCTTCACCAGAGAGGAGGTGTTCAAGAAGGAGTATATTCAAGAAGGAGTTGGATATATTTCTTAAGGCTAAAGGGATCAAGGGATGTGGGGAGAAGGCAGGGACAGGGTACTGAATTTGGATTAACAACAGAAAATGCTGGAAAAACTCAGCAGGCCAGGCAACATCCGTGGAGAGATATTAGAGTCGACGTTTCGGGTCAAAATCCTTTATCAAGACTAAAGAGGCACGGGGAATGAAATAGATTAAGAGGCCAGGCTGGGAGAGAACGAAAGGGAAGAGACATTAAGAGGTATTCAAAACGAGACGAGATGGTGATAGGACTAGTGGAGACGAAAGACAGCTCAAATTAGGTGTGAAATGTTCTGGCAGAATGAGAGATAGCTGCCATGTGGGAGAGAGAAAAAAAGGGGGGGGGAGGGCCAAAACAAAGGGGTGGATAAAAAATATAAGTAAAAATGTAATAGGGGCCGAGGTTATGATCTGAAATTTTTGAACTCGATATTGAGTCCTGTTCCTGGGACTAGGGACAGGGTCACTGGCAAGGCTTGGAAGCTAAGCAGAGCCAGGCCTGGTTAGTACCTGGTAGGGGTGACCATCAGGGAAGACCAGGTGCAGAAGGTCACGGAAGGAGCCGCGAGGAGGGGCGGTTGGTGAGAAGGTCACGGAAGGAGCCCCGGGAGGGGCGGCTGGTGAGCAGGCCCGGGCGTTGGGCTGAAGAGTGTCGGACAGGAGGAATGGTGGAAATGGAATGGCGGCGCGCACAGACGCAGCGGCTCTGCTTCTCCCAGGACGGTGCTATTTACGTTTAATGTTAATGTTATTTGTACTGGACTCATGGGAGCTTGCAAGATCACATTTCGTTGTACAATGACAATAAAGTTGAATTATTATTATTAAGTGGAGAGTATTCCATCACACTCCTCACTTGTGCTGCAACAACACTCAAGAAGGATTTGAGTATAAGAGTAAAGACGTCTTCCTGCAATTATATAGGGCCCTGGTGAGACCACACCTGGAGTATTGTGTACGGTTTTGGTCTCCTTACCGAAGGAAGGATATACTTGCTATAGAGGGAGTGCAACGAAGGTTCACCAGACTGGTTCCTGGGATGGGGGGATTGTCCTGTGAGGAGAGATTGAGTAGACTGGGCCTATATTCTCTAGAGTTTAGAAGAATGAGAGGTGATCTCATTGAAACATCCAACATTCTTACAGGACTTAGAAACATAGAAGCAGGAGTAGGAGTAGGCCATTCGGCCCTTCGAGCCTGCTCCACCATTCAACGAGATCATGGCTGATCATCCAAACCCTAGCACCCGGTCCCTACACCGACAGCCATCCCACCCAAGCCCTGTCCCCGTAACCCCACGTATTTAATCCCCCCTAACACCAAGGGCCAATTTTTATCATGGCCAATCAACTTAACCCGCACATCTTTGGACTGTGGGAGGAAACCGGAGCACCCGGAGGAAACCCACGCAAACACGGGGAGAATGTGCAAACTCCACACAGACAGTCACCCGAGGCCGGATTCGAACCCGGGTCCCTGGCGCTGTGAGGCAACAGTGCTAACCACTATGCCACCGTGCTGCCCTTTGACAGGGTAGATGCAGGGAGGATGTTTCCCCCTGGCTGGGGAGTCCAGAACCAGGGGTCACAGTCTCAGAATAAGGGGTCGGCCATTTAGGACAGAGATGAGGAGAAATTTCTTCACTCAGAGGGCGGTGAATCTTTGGAATTCTTTACCCCAGAGGGCTGTGGAGGCTCAGTCGTCGAGTATATTCAAGACAGAGATCAATAGATTTTTGTATATTAAGGGAATCAAGGGATATGGGGATAGTGCAGGAAGGTGGAGATGAGGTCGAAGATCAGCCATGATCTCATTGAATGGCGGAGCAGGCTCGAGGGGCCAAATGGCCGACTCCTGCTCCTATTTTTTTATGTTTTTATCTTGTAGATGGTCCACACTGCAGCCACGGTGCGCCGGTGGTGGAGGGAGCGGATGTTTAAGGTGGTGGACGGGGTGCTGATCAAGCGGGCTGCTTTGTCCTGGAAGGTGTCGAGCTTCTCGAGTGTTGTTGGAGCTGCAACTCATCCAGGCAAGTGGAGAGTGTTCCATCACACTCCTGACTTGTGCGCCAACAACATAGAAACATAGAAGACAGGAGCGGGAGTAGGCCATTCGGCCCCTCGAGCCTGCTCCGCCATTCAATGAGATCATGGCTGATCATCCAAATTCAGTACCCTGTCCCTGCTTTCTCCCCATATCCCTTGATCCCCTTAGCCTTAAGAAATCTATCTAACTCCTTCTTGAATATATTTAATGAATTGGCCTCTACTGCCTTCTGTGGCAGAGAATTCCACAGGTTCACCACTCTCTGGGTGAAGAAATTCCTCCTCATCTCTGTCCTAAATGGCTTACCCCTTATCTTTAGACTGTGACCCCCTGAACACTAAAGAAGCTCGACACCAGATAGATTGGGATAAGCAGACTAGCTGATGCAAGAAAGGTAGTGAATCTCTTGCGTGCGCTCAGGATAGTTTTCTGGGGCAGAGAGTGGTGGGGGGGGGGGGGGGGGCGGTGGTGGTGGTGGACGGCCGATGTCCCTGGGCAGTCTGTTCGGGAGGGGTGGTCTTACCTGTGCCTCTGTAGGAGGGGCTTGCCTTCGAACATCGGGGAGACAACCAACACTTTGAAACTTGTCGAGCATTTATCCGCTGTAATATCTTCCACCTCCTGCAGGAAACAAGAGATTATCTTTTGTATTAAAACCGCCATCGAATCTCACAGCACAGGAGGAGGCCATTCGGCCCATCGTGCCTGTGCCGGCTCTTTGAACGAGCTCTCCAATTATTCCCACTCCCCCTGCTCTTTCCCCAGAGCCCTGTAAAAGTTTCCCCTTCAAGTATTTATCCAATTCTCTTTTGAAAGTTACTATTGAATCTGCTTCCACCGCCCTTTCAGGCAGCGCGTTCCAGATCACAACAACTCGCTGCGTAAAAAATAAATGTTTCCTCATCTCCCTCTCTGGTTCTTTTGCCAATCACCTTAAATCTGTGTCCTCTGGTTATCAACCCTCCTGCCACTGGAAACAGTTTCTCCTTATTTACTCTATCAAAACCCTTCCTGATTTTGAACACCTCGATTAAATCTCCCCTTAACCTTCTCTGCTCTAAGGAGAACAACCCCAGCTTCTCCAGTCTCTCCACATCACTGAAGTCCCTCATCCCTGGTACCATTCTGGTCAATCTCCCCTTAACCTTCTCTGCTCTAAGGAGAACAACCCCAGCTTCTCCAGTCTCTCCACATCACTGAAGTCCCTCATCCCTGGTATCATTCTGGTCAATCTCCCCTTAACCTTCTCTGCTCTAAGGAGAACAACCCCAGCTTCTCCAGTCTCTCCACATCACTGAAGTCCCTCATCCCCGGTACCATTCTGGTCAATCTCTCCCTTAACCTTCTCTGCTCTAAGGAGAACAACCCCAGCTTCTCCACATTACTGAAGTCCCTCATCCCTGGTACCATTCTGGTCAATCTCTCCCTTAACCTTCTCTGCTCTAAGGAGAACAACCCCAGCTTCTCCAGTCTCTCCACATTACTGAAGTCCCTCATCCCCTGGTACCATTCTGGTCAATCTCCCCTTAATCTTCTCTGCTCTAAGGAGAACAACCCCAGCTTCTCCAGTCTCTCCACGTCACTGAAGTCCCTCATCCCTGGTACCATTCTGGTCAATCTCCCCTTAACCTTCTCTGCTCTAAGGAGAACAACCCCAGCTTCTCCAGTCTCTCCACATCACTGAAGTCCCTCATCCCTGGTACCATTCTGGTCAATCTCTCCCTTAACCTTCTCTGCTCTAAGGAGAACAACCCCAGCTTCTCCAGTCTCTCCACATCACTGAAGTCCCTCATCCCTGGAACCATTCTGGTCAATCTCCTCTGCACCCTCGCTAAGGCCTTGACATCCTTCCTAAAGTGTGGTGCCCAGAATTGAACACAATTAACCAGCGATTTGTAAAGGGTTCGGAAAGAAAGATTTGCATTTGTATAGCGCCTTTCACGACCACCGGATGTCCCAAAGCGCTTCACAGCCAATGAAGTACTTTTTGAAGTGTGGTCACTGTTGTAATGTCGGAAACGCTGCAGCCAATTTGCGCACAGCAAGCTCCCACAAACAGCAATGTGATAATGACCAGATAATCTGTTTTTAGTGATGCTGATTGAGGGATCAATATTGGCCCCAGGACACCGGGGAGAACTCCCCCCTGCTCTTCTTCGAAATAGTGGCCGTGGGATCTTCTACGAGAGCAGACGGGGCCTCGGTTTACCGTCTCATCCAAAAGACGGCACCTCCGACAGTGCGGCGCTCCCTCAGTACTGCACTGGAGTGTCAGCCTAGATTTTTGTGCTCAAGTCTCTGGAGTGGGACTTGAACCCACAACCTTCTGACTCACGAGGCGAGGGTGCTGCCCACTGGGCCACTGGCTGGCACACCTGCGTAACCGGTCCGTATCCCTTTGCCGGCTCTTTGTGTCCTCCTCACGGCTTGCTTTCCCAAAGCTCCCTGGAGGCCGGGAGTGGGTGGGGGCGGGCTGTGGCTCCGTCCCTCCCCTGTTGGCCTGAGTACCGTGCCGGGGCACCGCGACCGTCAACACCCGGCCAACAGTTGGCGCCGCGATCTGTCCCGCCACCCTCACCCTCTGTGGATGCCCCTCCCCACCGGCTCCCTCCACCTCAACACCAACAACTTGCATTTATATAGGGCCTTTAACATCCCAAGGCACTTCGCAGGAGTGTTACAAGACAAAAAATAAATTTGACACCGAGCCACATAAGGAGAAATTAGACCAGGTGACCAAAAGCTTGGTCAAAGAGGTAGGTTTTAAGAACATAAGAAATAGGAGCAGGAGTAGGCCATTCAGCCCCTCGAGCCTGCTCCGCCATTCAATGAGATCATGGCTGATCATCCAAACTCAGTACCCTGTCCCTGCACTGTCCCAGACAGAGTACTAGGCACAGGCAGGTAGTGCAGGGGTCCCCTGTGGACATCCCCCTCTCAAACAGATATACCACTTTGAGTACTGTTGGGGGGAATGGCTTATCAGAGGAAGGCAGCAGCAGCCAACTTCCTGGCACCAGGGGTGGCTCTGCTGCACAGAATGGGAGGAAAAAGAGGGGTAGAGCTATAGTAATAGGGAATTCTATTGTAAGGGGAATAGATAGGCGTTTCTGCGGCCGCAAACGAGACTGGTGTGTTGCCTCACTTGTGCAAGGGTCAAGGATGTCTCAGAGCTGCTGCAGAACATTTTGGAAGGGGAGGGTGAACAGCCTATATGTCGTGGTGCATATAGGCACCAACGATATAGGTAAAAAATGGGATGAGGTCCTAAAAGCTGAATATAGGGAGTTAGGAGGTAAATTAAATAATAGAACCTCAAAGGTAGTAATCTCAGGATTGCTACCAGTGCCACGTGCTAGTCAGAGTAGAAATAGAAGGATATTTCAGATGAATACGTGGCTAGAGGAATGGTGTGAGGGGGAGGGATTCAAATTCCTGGGACATTGGAACCGGTTCTGGGGGAGGTGGGACCAGTTCAAACCAGACGGTTTGCACCTGGGCAGGGCCAGGACCGATGTCCTAGGGGGAGTGTTTGATAGTTCTCTGGGGGAGGGTTTAAACTAAAATGGCAGGGGGTTGGGAACCTGAGCAGGGGGACAGAGGAAAGGGAAACAAGGATAAAAGCAAAAGATAGGAAGGAGAAAAACAAAAGTGGCAGTCAAAGTGGAAGTTAAATCAAACATGGCCACAGTAAATAATAATTCTAATAGGTCTAAGAGCGTTAAAAAAACAAGCCTGAAGGCTTTGTGTCTTAATGCGAGGAGCATTCGTAATAAGGTGGATGAATTAGCTGCGCAAATAGAGGTAAACGATTATGATTTGATTGGGATTACGGAAACATGACTCCAGGGTGGCCAAGGCTGGGAACTCAACATCCAGGGGTATTCAATATTCAAGAAAGATAGGCAAAAAGGAAAAGGGAGGTGGGGTAGCACTGCTGGTTAAAGAGGGGATTAACACAATTGTAAGGAAGGATATTAGCTCTGATGATGTGAAATCTGTATGGGTAGAACTGAGAAATACCAAGGGACAGAAAACATTAGTGGGAGTGGTATATAGACCTCCAAACAGTAATGCGGAGGGTGGGGATGGCATTAAAAGGGAAATTAGAGAAACGTGCAATAAGGGCACAGCAGTCATCATGGGTGACTTTAATCTACATATAAATTGGGCTAACCAAATTAGTAACAATATTGTGGAGGAGGAATTCCTGGAGTGTTTATGGGATGGTTTCCTGGACCAATATGTCGAGGAACCAACCAGAGATCAGGCCATCTTAGACTGGGTATTATGTAATGAGAAAGGATTAATTAACAATCTTGTTGTACGAGGCCCCTTGGGTCGGAGCGATCATAATATGATCGAATTCTTCATTAAGATGGAGAATGAAGTTGTTGACTCAGAGACTAGGGTCCTGAATTTAAATAAAGGAAACTACGATGGTCGGAGGCGCGAGTTGGGTAGGATTGATTGGGGAATGTCACTCAAAGGGTTGACGGTGGATAGGCAATGGCAAACATTCAAAGATCGCATGGATGAATGACAGAATTTGTCCAACCCAGTTTGGCATAAAAATAAAACAAAAAAGGTGATTCAACCGTGGCTAACAAGGGAAATTAGGGATAGCATAAGATCCAAGGAGGGGACATATAAATTGGCCAGAAAGAGCAGTAAACCTGAGGATTGGGAGCAGTTTAGGATTCAACAAAGTAGGACAAAGGGATTAATTAAGAAAGGGAAAATAGAATATGAGAGTAAGCTTTCAGGGAACATAAAAACTGACTGTAAAAGCTTTTATAGGTATGTGAAGTGAAAAAGATTGGTGAAGTCAAGCGTAGGTCCCTTGCAGTCAGAATCAGGGGAATTTATAATGGGGAACAAAGAAATGGCAGACCAATTAAATATATATTTTGGTTCTGTCTTCACAAAGGAGGACACAAATAACCTCCCAGAGATGTCGGGGAACATAGGGTCTGATGAAAGGGAGGAACTGAAAGAAATCAGTATTTGTAGGGAAATGGTGTTAAGGAAATTGATGGGATTGAAGGCCGATAAATCCCCAGGGCCTGATAATCTATATCCTAGGGTACTTAAGGAAGTGGCCCTAGAAATAGTCGATGCATTGCTGGTCATTTTCCAACATTCGATGGAATCTGGAACAGTACCCATGGATTGGAGGGTAGCTAATGTTACCCCACTATTCAAAAAAGGTGGTAGAGAGAAAACGGGGAATTACAGACCGGTAAGCCTGACATCGGTAGTGGGGAAAATGCTAGAGTCCATTATAAAAGATGTAATAGCAGAGCACTTGGAAAACAGTGACAGGATCGGACAAAGTCAACATGGATTTACAAAGGGTAAATCGTGCTTGACTAGTCTACTGGAATTTTTTGAGGATGTAACTGGTAAAATAGATAAGGGAGAACCAGTGGATGTGGTGTATTTGAACTTTCAGAAGGCTTTCGATAAGGTCCCGCATAAGAGATTAGCGTGTAAAGTTAAAGCACATGGGATTGGGGGCAAGGTACTGACTTGGATAGAGAACTGGTTGGCAGACAGGAAGCAAAGAGTTGGAATAAATGGGTCTTTTTCCGAGTGGCAGGCAGTGACTAGTGGGGTACCGCAGGGATTGGTCCTTGGACCCCAGCTATTCACAATATATATTAATGATCTAGACAAGGGAACTAGATGTAATATCTTCAAATTTGCAGACAACACAAAGCTGGGTGGGCGTGTGTGCTGTGAGGAGGATGCCGAGAAACTCCAGGATGATTTGGACAGGTTGGGTGATTGGGCAGAAGCATGGCAGATGCAATATAATGTGGATAAATGCAAGGTTATCCACTTTGGTGTCAAAAACAGGAAGGCAGATTATTATCTGAATGGCAATAGATTGGGAGAAGGGGAAGTGCAACGAGACCTGGGTGTTCTTGTGCACCAGTCGCTGAAGGTAGGTGGTTAAGAAGGCAAATGGTATGTTGGTTCGTAGCGAGAGGGTTTGAGTACAGGAACAAGGATGTCTTGCTGCAGTTGTACAGGGCCTTGGTGAGACCACACCTTGAGTATTGTGTGCAGTTTTGGTCGCCTTATCTGAGGAAGGATGGTCTTGCCATGGAGGGACTGCAGTGAAGATTCACCAGGCTGATACCTGGGATGGCAGGAATGACGTATGAAGAGAGATTGGGACGATTGGGCTTATACTCGCTGGAGTTTAGAAGAATGAGAGGGGATCTCATTGAAACTTATAAAATTCTAACAGGACTAGACAGACTAGATGCAGGAAGGATGTTCCCGATGGTGGGGAGTCCAGAACCAGGGGTCACAGTCTAAGAATAAGGGGTAAGCCATTTAGGACAGAGATGAGGAGGAATTTCTTCACCCAGAGAGTGGTGAACCTGTGGAATTCACTACCACAGAAGGCAGTGGAGGACAATTCATTAAATATATTCAAGAAGGAGTTGGATATATTTCTTAAGGCTAAAGGGATATGGGGAGAAAGCAGGGACAGGGTACTGAATTTGGATGATCAGCCATGATCGCATTGAATGGCGGAGCAGGCTCGAGGGGCCGAATGGCCTACTCCTGCTCCTATCTTCCATGTTTCTATGTCCCCATATCCCTTGATTCCCTTAATATTGAAAAATCTAACGATCTCTGTCTTGAATATACTCAACAACTGAGCCTCCACAGGCCTCTGGGGCAGAGAATTCCAAAGATTCACCACCCTCTGAGTGAAGAAATTTCTCCTCATCTCAGTCCTAAATGGCCGACCCCTTATTCTGAGACTGTGACCCCTGGTTCTAGACTCCCCAGCCAGGGGAAACATCCTCCCTGCATCTACCCTGTCAAGCCCTGTAAGAATGTTGTATGTTTCAATGAGATCACCTCTCATTCTTCTAAACTCTAGAGAATATAGGCCTAGTCTACTCAATCTCTCCTCACAGGACAATCCCCCCATCCCAGGAATCAGTCTGGTGAACCTTCGTTGCACTCCCTCTATGGCAAGTATATCCTTCCTTAGGTAAGGAGACCAAAACTGTACACAATACTCCAGGTGTGGTCTCACCAGGGCCCTATATAATTGCAGTAAGACGTCTTTACTCTTATACTCAAATCCTCCTGTAATAAAGGAGCGTCTTAAAGGAGGAGAGAGAGGTAGAGAGGCGGAGAGGTTTAGGGAGGGAATTCCAGAGCTTAGGGCCCAGGCAACAGAAGGCACGGCCACCAATGGTGGAGCGATTATAATCAGGGATGCTCAAGAGGGCAGAATTGGAGGAGCGCAGAGATCTCGGGGGGTTGTGGGGCTGGAGGAGATTACAGAGATAGGGAGGGGCGAGGGCCATGGAGGGATTTGAAAACGAGGATGAGAATTTTGAAATCAAGGCGCTGCTTAATCGGGAGCCAATGTAGGTCAGCGAGCACAGGGGTGATGGGTGAACGGGACTTGGTGCGAGTTAGGACATGGGCAGACGAGTTTTGGATGACCTCAAGTTTACGTAGGGTAGAAAGTGGGAGGCCGGCCAGGAGTGCGTTGGAATAGTCAAGTCTAGAGGTAACAAAGGCATGGATGAGGGTTTCAGCAGCGGATGAGCTGAGGCAAAGGCGGAGGCGGGCGATGTTACAGAGGTGGAAATAGGCGGTCTTTGTTATGCTGCGGATATGTGGTCGGAAGCTCATTTCAGGGTCCAATATGACACCAAGGGTTGCGAACAGTGTGGTTCAGTCTCAGACAGATGTTAGGGAGAGGGATGGAGTCGGTGGCTAGGGAACGGAGTTTGTGTCAGGGACCGAAAACAATGGCTTCGGTCTTCCCAATATTTAAATTGGAGAAAATTTCTGCTCATCCAGAACTGGATGTCGGACAAGCAGTCTGACAATTTAGAGACCGTGGAGGGGTCGAGGGAAGTGGTAGTGAGGTAGAGCTTGGTGGCGTCAGCGTACATGTGGAGACTGACGCTGTGTTTTCGGATGATGTCGCCAAGGGGCAACATGTAGATGAGAAATAGGAGGGGGCCAAGGATAGATCCTTGGGGGACACCAGAGGTAACGATGCGGGAGCGGGAAGAGAAGCCGTAGCAGGTGGTTCTCGGGCTGCGATGAGATAGATAAGAATGGAACCAGGCGAGTGCAGTCCCACCCAGCTGGACGACGGTGGAGAGGCGTTGGAGAAGGATGGAGTGGTCAACCGTGTCAAAGGCCGCAGACAAGTCAAGAAGGACGAGGAGGGACAGTTTACCTTTGTCACAGTCACAAAGGATGTCATTTGTGACTTTGAGGAGAGCCGTTTCAGTACTGTGGCGGGGCGGAAACATGGAATTGTGGGAAAGATGGGCACGGACTTGGGAGGCGACAACACGTTCAAGGACTTTGGAAAGGGAGGTTGGAGATGGGGCGGTAGTTTGCAAGGACGGAGGGGTCAAGGGTTGGGTTTTTTTTTTTTTTTTGAGAGGGGTGATGACGGCAGATTTGAGAGGGGGACAGTACCTGAAGAGAGAGAGAACCGTAAACAATATCAGATAACATGGGGAGTCAGAAAAGGAAGTTGGGTGGTCAGCAGTTTGGTGGGAATAGGGTCGAGGGAGCAGGAAGTGGTTCTCGTGGACAAGATGAGCGCGGAGAGGTCATGAGCAGCAGGAGACAGAGAGTAGGGATAATGGGTGTCATAAATCTCATCATCGAGAAACTACCTGTGAAATAACACTGGACGGCCAGCTGGTGGCGCCGTCCAAGGAGTATAAATACTCGGGCGCAGCTTGTCCAGGGACATTTTGTAAGAAAGGGAACTAGTGAAGTACAGCTAGACCTCCATGTTCTGAAACAAGTTGATTAAAGCCTTGCTTTATACTCAAGCCAAGTGTGTAGTGAGTTTTATTACGTCAATGGGTAGGATCTCAAATTGCCAATAACAGAAAACGTTGGAAAAACTCAGCAGGCCAGGCAGCATCCGTGGAGAGAGAGAAATGGAGTTAACGTTTCAGGTCGAAGACCCTTCGTCAGAACTGGAAAAAAAAAAAGCAGAAAAAGGGATAGATTTTAAAGCAAGTGGGGGCTGGGAAAAGGGGGAGGGGCTGAAAGAACAAAAGGGAAGGTCAGAGATAGGATAGAAAGCAGGAGAGACGAAGAGACATTGGCCCAGAAATTCGGGTCTCCACGGGTGAGCACGCGCAGGGTACTCACCCGTAGGCCCAATGGAAGTGCCGGTTTCGTGCATGCACTGCGCATGCGCGGAAAACCGGAACTTCCGTTCCCCTGAAAGAAGGGGTTGAGAGGTGGAGCGCGTGCGCCGGAGAGGCGGCGCATGCGCATCGAACTTACGTTTTTTTTTGCAGGTTTCTCCGGGAGGGTAAGTCTCCAGCAGTTACACTTTTAAAAAGCAGGCGCAGGGCCTGCTTTTAACAAGGTAAGTGGTGAATTAATTAAAATTAAAACATTTTTTCCCATAGCTTTATTATTTTTAAATACTTTAAAGAAAGGTAAGTTTATTTTTAGCCCTGTTAGAAAATGTAATTAATTTTTTCAAAAATGTAAATTATTGTTTAAAATAGTTATTTCATGTAATTTATAGTTATTTTTTTTTTAAATTTATTTGAAGTTTTAGTGATGTTTTGGGGCTTATATTATTTATAGGTTTGACAGCTCTTCCTGTCAAACTTATGAATGAAGCATTCCCTGCTACCATTGGCTCTCCATGGCCCACGTGATCCCAGGGGACGCTTCGAGCTAACTGCGCCCCCGGGATACACAAGCACTGTGCGCCGGCAGCTGGAGGAGGCCCAGGATCGGAATCCCACACGGGCCCACAGCTCAACGGTCGGCGCGCTAGGTAAGCGCAGGTCGGGGGGGCTTGCACCCGCAGGAAGCCCCCGACCTGAATTTCTGCGCCATTAAGAGATATTCAAGGAACGAAGGATGGCTCTAGATGAAGTGTGAATGGCCCTGGCCGAATGACGGACAGCCGCCCTGTGGGAGGGAAGAAACAAGCCCAGACAAAAGTGTGCATTAAAAAAAAAATGTGATAGGGGCCGAGGTTATCATCTGAAATTGTTGAACTCTATGTTGAGTCCAGAGGGCTGTAGAGTGCCTAATCGAAAGATGAAATGTAGAAACATAGAAGATAGGAGCAGGAGTCGGCCATTCGGCCCCTCGAGCCCGCTCCGCCATTCAATGAGATCATGGCTGATCATCCAAATTCAGTACCCTGTCCCTGCCTTCTCCCCATATCCCTTGATCCCTTTAGCCTTAAGAAATATATCCAACACCTTCTTGAATATATTTAATGAATTGGCCTCAACTACCTTCTGTGGTAGAGAATTCCACAGGTTCACCACTCTCTGGGTGAAGAAATTCCTCCTCATCTCAGTCCTAAATGGCTTACCCCTTATCCTTAGACTGTGACCCCTGGTTCTGGACTCCCCGACCATCGGGAACATCCTTCCTGCATCTAGTCTGTCTAGTCCTGTTAGAATTTTATAAGTTTCAATGCGATCCCCTCTCATTCTTCTAAACTCCAGCGAGTATAAGCCCAATCGACCCAATCTCTCCTCATACGTCGTTCCTGCCATCCCAGGTTTCAGTCTGGTGAATCTTCGCTGCACTCCCTCCATGGCAAGAACATCCTTCCTCAGATAAGGCGACCAAAACTGCACACAATACTCAAGGTGTGGTCTCACCAAGGCCCTGTACAACTGCAGCAAGACATCCTTGCTCCTGTACTCGAATCCTCTCGCTATGAAGGCCAACATACCATTTGCCTTCTTAACCGCCTGCTGCACCTGCATGCTTACCTTCAGCGACTGGTGCACAAGGACACCCAGGTCTCGTTGCACTTCCCCTTCTCCCAATCTATTGCCATTCAGATAATAATCTGCCTTCCTGTGGTGCTGTTCCTCAAGCTTAGGCCAATTCATTAAGTATATTCAAGAAGGAGTTGGATATATTTCTTAAGGCTAAAGGGATCAAGGGATATGGGGAGAAAGCAGGGACAGGGTACTGAATTTGGATGATCAGCCATGATCTCATTGAATGGCGGAGCAGGCTCGAGGGGCCGAATGGCCTACTCCTGCTCCTATCTTCTATGTTTCTATGTTTCTTATGCTGAGCTTCTGTGGAACAGTGCAAGAGGCCGAGGACAGTGAGGTCCAAGTGGGAATGGGGCGGTGAATTAAAGGGACAGGCCACCGGGAGCTCGGGGTCCCCCCTTACGGACTGAAGGGAGGTGTTCCGCAAAGCGGCCAACCAATCTGCGTTTGGTCTCCCCAGTGTAGAGGAGACCACGTCGTGAGCAGCGATCAAACTGGCTAGGATGTGACTAGTGGCGTCCCGCGGGGATCTGTGCTGGGGCCTCAACTATTCACGGTATTTATTAACAACTGAGATAATGGCATAGAAAGTCATAAATCTAGATTTGCGATGGCACAAAGATAGGCGGCATTGTAGATGGAAGCATAAAATTACAAAGGGGATATCGAGAGATTAAGTGAATGGGCAAAACTGTGGCAAATGGATATCATGGTAAGCAAATTTGAGGTCATCCACTTTGGGCCTGAAAAGGATAGAACAGGGTACTTTCTAAATGGTGAAAGGTTATAAACAGTGGAGGTCCAGAGACTTGGGGGTTCCAGGTACATCGATCATTAAAATGTCATGAACAGGTACAGAAAGTAATCAAAAAGGCCAATGGAATGCTGGCCTTTATAGCTAGAGGACTAGAGGGTAGAAGTTATGCTGCAGCGATAGAAAACCCTGGTTAGACCACACCTGGAGCACTGGGAGCAGTTCTGGGCAGCACACCTTAGGAAGGGTATATTGGCCTTGGAGGGAGTGCAGCGTAGGTTTACCAGAATGAGACCCGGACTCCAAGGGTTAAGTTACGAGGAGAGATTTCACAAACTAGGGTTGTATTCCCTGGAATCTAGAAGGTTAAGGGGTTGATCTGATCGAAGTTTTCAAGATATTAAGGGGAACTGATAGGGTAGAGAGAGAGACACTATTTCCGCTGGTTGGGGAGTCTAGGACGAGGGGGCAGAGTCTAAAAATTAGAGCCAGACCTTTCAGGAGAGAAGTTAGGAAACACTTCTACACACAAAGGGTGGGAGAAGTTTGGAACTCTCTTCTGCAAACGGCAATCGATGCTGGGGGTCAATTGTTAATTTTAAATCGGCGATTGATAGATTTTTTTTTGTGAACCAAAGGAGTTAAGGGAGATGGGGGCCAGAGGGTGGGTTAGATGGAGTTGGGACGACCTCTCGTTGGATCTGCGGGCTCAAGGGGGGGGGGGGAGGCGGGGGGGAGCGGCTGAACGGCCTCCTCCTGCTCCACTCGGTCGCAGATCGACCAAGACCTCTCCTTGTGCACCACTCGCTGAAGGTGAGCATGCAGGTGCAGCAGGCGGTTAAGAAGGCAAATGGTATGTTGGCTTTCGTAGCGAGAGGGTTTGAGTACAGGAGCAAGGATGTCTTGCTGCAGTTGTACAAGGCCTTGGTGAGACCACACCTTGAGTATTGTGTGCTGTATTGGTCGCCTTATCTGAGGAAGGATGTTCTTGCCATGGAGGGAGTGCAGCGAAGATTCACCAGACTGATACCTGGGATGGCAGGAATGACGTATGAGGAGAGATTGGGTCAATTGGGCTTACACTCGATGGAGTTTAGAAGAATGAGAGGGGATCCCATTGAAACTTATAAAATTTTAACAGGACTGGACAGACTAGATGCAGGAAGGATGTTCCCAATGGTCAGGGAGTCCAGAACCAGGGGTCACAGTCTAAGGATAAGGGGTAAGCCATTTAGGACTGAGATGAGGAGGAATTTCTTCACCCAGAGAGTGGTGAACCTGTGGAATTCTCTACCACAGAAGGCAGTAGAGGCCAATTCATTAAATATATTCAAGAAGGAGTTAGATATATTTCTTAAGGCTAAAGGGATCAAGGGATATGGGGAGAAGGCAGGGACAGGGGACTGAATTTGGATAATCAGCCATGATCTCATTGAATGGCGGAGCAGGCTCGAGGGGCCGAATGGCCTACTGCTGCTCCTATCTTCTACGTTTCTATGACACAGCAGGATCTGCGGGCTCAAGGGGAGGGGGGAGTGGAGCGGCCGAACGGCCTCCTCCTGCGTTCCTGGGTTCGAAACCGCGCGGCGGGCCAGTCCTCACCACGTGGACTGCCTCCAGCTCCTTCATCAGCTTGTCTTTGAGCGAGGCGGCTGTCAGCGTGGCCATTCCTGCGGAGAAAAGAGGAGCAAGCGTGAAGTTAGCAACCATTTTCTTTGGGGGGGAAGGAATGTGGACTTATGTTGAATTGTGACGCAAGTTTCAACAACAAAAAAAACTAAGCCTCATTGGCATTAAAAGTAAAAACATCAAAATGCAGCACACGTGCCTCAGTACATAGAAACATAGAAGATAGGAGCAGGAGTAGGCCATTCGGCCCCTCGAGCCTGCTCCGCCATTTAATGAGATCATGGCTGATCATCCAAATTCAGTACCCGGTCCCTGCCTTCTCCCCATATCCCTTGATCCCTTTAGCCTTAAGAAATATATCCAACTCCTTCTTGATTATATTTAATGAATTGGCCTCCACTGCCTTCTGTGGTAGAGAATTCCACAGGTTCACCACTCTCTGGGTGAAGAAATTCCTCCTCATCTCTGTCCTAAATGGCTTACCCCTTATCCTTAGACTGTGATCCCTGGTTCTGGACTCCCCGACCATTGGGAACATCCTTCCTGCATCTAGTCTGTCAAGTCCTGTTAGAATTTTATAAGTTTCAATGAGATCCCCTCTCATTCTTCTAAACTCCAGCGAGTATAAGCCCAATCGACCCAATCTCTCCTCATACGTCATTCCTGCCATCCCAGGTATCAGTCTGGTGAATCTTCGCTGCACTCCCTCCATGGCAAGAACATCCTTCCTCAGATAAGGCGACCAAAACTGCACACAGTACTCAAGGTGTGGTCTCACCAAGGCCCTGTACAACTGCAGCAAGACATCCTTGTTCTCGTACTCGAACCCTCTCAGTACGAAGGCCAACATACCATTTGCCTTCTTAACCGCCTGCTGCATCTGCATGCTTACCTTCAGCGACTGGTGCACAAGGACACCCAGGACTCGTTGCACTTCCCCTTCTCCCAATCTATTGCCGTGCAGATAATAATCTGCCTTCCTGTTTTTGCCACCAAAGTGGATAACCTCGCATTTATCCACATTATACTGCATCTGCCATGCATCTGCCCAATCACCCAACCTGTCCAAATCATCCTGGAGTTTCTCGGCATCCTCCTCACAGCACACACGCCCACCCAGCTTTTTGTCGTCTGCAAACTTGGAGATATTTACATCTAGTTCCCTCGTCTAGATCATTAATATATATTGTGAATAGCTAGGGTCCTAGGACCGATCCCTGCGGTACCCCACTCGTCACTGCCTGCCACTCGGAAAAAGACCCGTTTATTCCAACTCTTTGCTTTCTGTCTGCGAACCAGTTCTCTATCCAAGTCAGTACCTTGCCCTCAATCCCATGTGCTTTAACTTTACACACTAATCTCTTATGTGGGACCTTATCGAAAGCCTTCTGAAAGTCCAAATACACCACATCCACTGGTTCTCCCTTATCTATTTTACCAGTTACATCCTCAAAAAATTCCAGTAATTAGTCAAGCACGATCTACCCTTTGTAAATCCATGTTGACTTTGTCCGATCCGGTCACTGTTTTCCAAGTGCTCTGCTATTGGCCCAGAAATTCGTGTCGGGGGCTTCCCGCGGGTGCAAGCCCCCGACCTACACTTAGCTAGCGCGCCGGCAGTTGAGGCCTGGGCCTGTGTGGATTTCCTCTCTGTGGCCCGGTCCAGCTCCCGGCGCGCTGTGCTTGCGTGATCCAGCGGCGTACTTAGTGCGATGCGTCCGCTGGGATCACGTGAGCCACGGGCAACCAATCGGAGGAGGGAAAAGCCCATTCATGAGATTGACAGAAAGAACTGTCAAACTAATGAAAACTCCGGCCCCCAAAACAGTACTTACCCTTCAAATAAATATTTTAAAAAATCTCACTTTTTAAATAAACTATAAATAACATTAAATAACTATTTTAAACAATATTATGAAAAAACGGGGCTAAAAATACACTTACATTACTTTAAAGTATTTAAAAATAATAAACCTGTGGAAAAAAAATTCTAATTTTAATTAATTGACCACTTACCTTTTAAAATGAAGTCCGTACGCCTGATTTTTAAATGTGTAAAATGTAGAGGCCTTCACACACGGAAAAACCTGTAAAAAAAAAAGGAAGTTCAACGCGCACGCACAGACTCCCGCGCGCACGCGTTCGACCGCTGAATTCCCGCGCATGCGTAGTGCATGCAAGAAACCGGCACTTCCATCGGGTCCACGCAGGAGTACTCTGTGCTTACTCACGCGTTAGGACCCAAATTTCTGGGCCATTACATCTTTTATAATGGACTCTAGCATTTTCCCCACTACCGACGTCAGGCTTACCGGTCTGTAATTCCCCGTTTTCTCTCTACCACCTTTTTTGAACAGTGGGGTAACATTAGCTACCCTCCAATCCATGGGTACTGCTCCAGAGTCTATCGAATTCTGGAAGATGAGCAGCAATGCATCTACTATTTCTAGGGCCACTTCCTTAAGTACCCTAGGATATAGATTAATAATCATCTGCCTTCCTGTTTTTGCCACCAAAGTGGATAACCTCGCATTTATCCACATTATACTGCATCTGCCCAATCACCCAACCTGTCCAAATCATGCTGGAGTTTCTCGGCATCTTCCTCACAGCACACACGCCCACCCGGCTTGGTGTGGTCTGCAAACTTGACGTACGAGGAGAGATTGGGTCGATTGGGCTTGTACTCGCTGGAGTTTAGAAGAATGAGAGGGGATCTCATCAAAACTTATAAAATTCTAACAGGACCAGACAGACTAGATGCTGGAAAGATGTTCCCGATGGTCAGGGAGTCCAGAACCAGGGGTCACAGTCTAAGGATAAGGGGTAAGCCATTTAGGACAGAGATGAGGAGGAATTTCTTCACCCAGAGAGTGGTGAACCTGTGGAATTCTCTACCAAAGGCAATAGACGCCAATTCATTAAATATATTCAAGAAGGAGTTGGATATATTTCTTAAGGCTAAAGGGATCAAGGGATATGGGGAGAAGGCAGGGACAGGGTACTTAGTTTGGATGATCAGCTATGATCTCATTGAATGGCGGAGCGGGCTCGGGGGCCCGAATGGCCTACTCCTGCTCCTATCTTCTATGTTTCTGTATTACATCTAGTTCCCTCGTCTAGATCATTAATATACATTGTGAATAGCTGTGGTCCTAGCACCGATCCCTGCGGTACTCCACTAGTCACTGCCTGCTACTCGGAAAAAGAGCCGTTTATTCCAACTCTTTGCTTTCTGTCTGCCAACCCGTTCTCTATCCAAGTCGGTACCTTACCCCCAATCCCATGTGCTTTAACTTTACACGCTAATCTCTTATGTGGGACCTTATCGAAAGCCTTCTGAAAGTCCAAAATACACCACATCCACTGATTCTGCCTTATCTATTTTACCAGTTACATCCTGAAAAAATTCCAATAACCTTGCAATAATTGATGCTGGGGGCTGTTCTGGTCTGCTGGGAGGAATCAAGGTGCAGATTTGAAGATTTGTCCAAAAGTGCCTTTTTGCTGCGGGGCACAAACAGGGGCGAGGCGGGGGGGGGGGGCCTTCTTGCCGCGTCGCACCGGCCTCACCGCCCCGCAGGCTGATTGACAGCACAGCTCAGCCAATGGCAGCGCGGCGGCCGGAGCCAGCGACCAATCGCAGGGCGCGGGGGGGGGGGGCGGGCGCAGGGGGAATGCTGCCGCCAAGACCCCATGGCCGGGGTGGTCCGGAGCAGCGCCTGAGGGGAAGCCGACCTTAAACGGGAGGCTTGGGCGGTCAAAACCGGCTCCTTCCTCGCTCCACAGGGCAAACGCGACTTTTATTTTTTTTTTTTTTATCTCACTCAGTTTCCGCGGCGATAAAAGTGATTATTTCTCACAAGCACCGCTGGGGGCTGCAGTGCAGAAGCTGGGCCCAGCCAGGCCCCTTAAAGGGACCGGCCACCACAACCATTGCAGACTCCTCGCCTGCCATTTTAGACACAAACTCGCGTTGCAATCAAAATCTTGCTTGTAATTTTGCAACAGCAGCGGGTAAGGGTGTTATTTTCTGCATTTCTTACTTTGCAAAATTCAGAATTTGCATTGAAAGGATGGGGCGAAGGGGGTGTTATCCTATTTGCAATTTGAGGTTCTTAATGGGGAAGTTGCAAGGACATGCTTCCTCTTCCAATCCCCCCCCTCCCCGCAACAATCTTACATCCTTCCCTGGTCTTCTGTCGCTAAGTTTTTCCAAGAATCGGTGCTTAATTCAGCCGCTTCCTCTAAGTTGGCCGGGGCAAGGGAACTCTGCCCCATCCCTATGCTAAAGACTGCAGCGGGGGGGGTTTGGGGTGGGTGGAGGGGGAAACATAGAAGATAGGAGCAGGAGTAGGCCATTCGTCCCTCGAGCCTGCTCCGCCATTCAATTCGATCATGGCTGATCATCCAAACTCAGTACCTGCCTTCTCCCCATATCCCTTGATCCCTTTAGCCTTAAGAAATATATCCAACTCCTTCTTGAATATATTTAATGAATTGGCCTCTACTGCCTTCTGGTGGTAGAGAATTCCACAAGTTCACCACTCTCTGGGTGAAGTAATTCCTCCTCATCTCAGTCCTAAATGGCTTACCCCTTATCCTTAGACAGTGATCCCTGGTTCTGGACTTCCCCGCCATCGGGAACATCCTTCCTGCATCTAGTCTGTCCAGTCCTGTCAGAATTTTATAAGTTTCAATGAGATCCCCTCTCATTCTTCTAAACTCCAGCGAGTATAAACCCAATCTCTCCTCATACGCCATTCCTGCCATCCCAGGTATCAGTCTGGTGAATCTTCGCTGCACTCCCTCCATGGCAAGAACATCCTTCCTCAGATAAGGCGACCAGAACTGCACACAATACTCAAGGTGTGGTCTCACCAAGGCCCTGTACAACTGCAGCAAGACATCCTTGTTCCTGTACTCAAAACCTCTCACTATGAAGGTCAACATACCATTTGCCTTCTTAACCGCCTGCTGCACCTGCATGCTTACCTTCAGTGACTGGTGCACAAGGACACCCAGGTCTCGTTGCACTTCCCCTTCTCCCAATCTATTGCCGTTCAGATAATAATCTGCCTTCCTGTTTTTGCCACCAAAGTGGATAACCTCGCATTTATCCACATTATACTGCATCTGCCATGCTTCTGCCCAATCACCAATTTTACAATCTGTCCAATCTTACAATTTGAGGTTCTTAAAGGGGAAGTTGCCAGGACATGAATCCTCTTCCACCCCTTGTCCCCCCCTCACCCCCCACCCCCCAATCTTACATCCGTCCCTGGTCTTCTGTCACTAAGTTTTTACAAGAATTGGTGCTTAATTCAACCGCTTCCTCTAAGTTGGCCAGGGCAAGGGAACTCTGCCCCATCCCTGGGCTAAAGACTGCAGCGGGGGGTTTGGGGGTGGGTGGAGGGGGGAAATCGGTAAAGGTCCTGCGCTCCTAACCACCTCCTCATGCTTAAATATGCATTTGCGGGTGGCAGATGTCCGAGTGGGCTCGTCAGTGATGCCTCATGCAGTGGAATAGCACGAAAGACCCCCCCCGCCCATCCCAACACATCTCTTGAGCTCATGCGCGAAGCACGGGCACTCGGGTGCGGGGGGCGAGGGGCTGTCGAAGGGTAACAGGGAGAGAAGGTCTGGTGCAGGGTCAGTCCTGCGCCGTGGGGGCCTCGGCCCTCTCCCCCTGGCGCCTTGGAGCCTCGGCCCTTCCCCTGGTGTCCTGCACCGTGGGGCCTCGGCCCTTCCCCTGGTGTCCCTGCACTGTGGGGCCTCGGCCCTTCCCCCGGTGTCCCTGCACGGTGGGGCCTCGGCCCTTCTCCTGGTGTCCCTGCACCGTGGGGCCTCGGCCCTTCCCCTGGGGTCCTGCACCGTGGGGCCTCGGCCCTTCCCCTGGTGTCCTGCACCGTGGGGCCTCGGCCCTTCGCCTGGTGTCCCTGCACCATGGGGCCTCGGCCCTTCTCCTGGTGTCCTGCACCGTGGGGCCTCGGCCCTTCCCCTGGTGTCCCTGCACCGTGGGGCCTCGGCCCTTCCCCTGGTGTCTCTGTACCGTGGGGCCTCCGCCCTTCCCCTGGTGTCTCTGTACCGTGGGGCCTCCGCCCTTCCCCTGGTGTCCTGCACCGTGGGGCCTCGGCCCTTCCCCTGGTGTCCTGCCCGAAGAGGTTTATCCAGGTATCAGTGGCCGTGTGAGTGAGTCCCTTCTTACTGTCCCGCAGGTAAACATGGTGATTGAGGTGGAAAGTTTCCATGGCGTCTACATGCTGTACTGCACCAACCCCAAGTACAAGGGCAGGATCTACATCGGATACACTGTCAACCCAGAGAGGAGGATCACGCAACACAACGCCGGCAAACACAAGGGCGGAGCCTGGCGCACCAGCGGGCGGGGTCCCTGGTAATGGGCAGAGGGAGGGAGTGGTTGCAAGGTGCCCAAGGTTGGGAACGAAATATTCCCGGATACTTAACTTTTAGGAGAGATGGGCAAAATGGAAAAGGAGGAGGGGTAGCCCTGGTAATAAAGGATGGGGTAAAGACAGTAGAGAGAAAGGATCTTCGCTCCGAAAATCAAGAAGTAGAATCGGTTTGGGTGGAGCTAAGAAACAGCAAGGGGCAGAAAACATGGGGTGGGAGTTGTTTATAGGCCCCCAAACAGTAGTTATAATGTAGGGCTGAGTATAAATCAGGAAATTAGAGACGCACGTAACAGTAATCATGGGGGACCTTAAACTACAAACCAAATTTGCAGTAATAGTGTGGAGGACAAAATCATGGAATGTCATAGAATCACAGTTAGACAGCACAGAAAGAGGCCCTTCGGCCCATCGTGTCCGCGCCGGCCATCGAGCCCTGTCTATTCTAATCCCATTTTCCAGCACTTGGTCCGTAGCCTTGTATGCTATGGCGTTTCAAGTGCTCATCTAATAACAGATACCCGGGAGTGAGTTACAGGCTGGAATCTAATCGTGGGGTTCGGGGTGTTTATATATAGAATAACGGATACCCAGGAGTGAGTTACAGGCTGGAATCTAATCGCGGGGTTCGGGGGGTTTATATATAGAATAACAGATACCCGGGAGTGAGTTACAGGCTGGAATCTAATCGAGGGGTTCAGGGGGTTTATATATAGAATAACAGATACCCGGGAGTGAGTTACAGGCTGGAATCTAATCGTGGGGTTCGGGGTGTTTATATATAGAATAACGGATACCCAGGAGTGAGTTACAGGCTGGAATCTAATCGAGGGGTTCGAGGTGTTTATATATAGAATAACGGATACCCAGGAGTGAGTTACAGGCTGAAATCTAATCGAGGGGTTCAGGGTGTTTATATATAGAATAACATATCCAGGAGTGAGTTACAGGCTGGAATCTAATCGAGGGGTCCGGGGTGTTTATATATAGAATAACTGATACCCGGGAGTGAGTTACTGGCTGGAATCTAATCGAGGGGTTCGGGGGGTTTATATATAGAATAACAGATACCCGGGAGTGAGTTACAGGCTGGAATCTAATCGAGGTGTTCGGGGGGTTTATATATAGAATAACAGATACCCGGGAGTGAGTTACAGGCTGGAATCTGATCGAGGGGTTCGGGGGGTTTATATATGGAATAACCGATACCCGGGAGTGAGTTACAGGCTGGAATCTAATCGAGGGGTTCGGGGGGTTTATATATAGAATAACAGATACCCGGGAGTGAGTTACAGGCTGGAATCTAATCGAGTGGTTCGGGGGGTTTATATATAGAATCACAGATACCCGGGAGTGAGTTACAGTCTGGAATCTAATCGAGGGGTTCGGGGGGTTTATATATAGAATAACAGATACCCGGGATTGAGTTACAGGCTGGAATCTAATCGAGGGGTTCGGGGGGTTTATTTATAGAATAACAGATACCCGGGAGTGAGTTACAGGCTGGAATCTAATCGTGGGGTTCGGGGGGTTTATTTATAGAATAACAGGTACCCGGGAGTGAGTTACAGGCTGGAATCTAATCGTGGGGTTCGGGGGGTTTATTTATAGAATAACAGATACCCGGGAGTGAGTTACAGGCTGGAATCTAATCGAGGGGTTCAGGGGGTTTATATATAGAATAAGAGATACCTGGGAGTGAGTTACAGGCTGGAATCTAATCGTGGGGTTCGGGGGGTTTATTTATAGAATAACAGGTGCCCGGGAGTGAGTTACAGGCTGGAATCTAATCGAGGTGTTCGGGGGTTTATTTATAGAATAACAGGTGCCCGGGAGTGAGTTACAGGCTGGAATCTAATCGTGGGGTTCGGGGGGTTTATTTATAGAATAACAGATACCCGGGAGTGAGTTACAGGCTGGAATCTAATCGTGGGGTTCGGGGGGTTTATTTATAGAATAACAGGTACCCGGGAGTGTTTTTTAAATCTCTTTCTGTCTCCGTTTTTAGGGATATGGTTTTAATAGTTCACGGGTTCCCCTCGGACATTGCTGCTTTAAAGGTAAGTGTGGAACCCCCCAACACCAGCCCACCCCTCCCTGATTGACACGTTACCCTCGCCCCATTCCCCAGTGAACTTTGACATAAGAAGATAAGAAATAGGAGCAGGAGTCGGCCATACGGCCCCCTCGAGCCTGCTCCGCCATTCAGTGAGATCATGGCTGATCTTCGACCTCAACGCCCGATCCCCATATCCCTAGATTCCCCTAGAGTCCAAAAATCTATCGTTCTCAATCTTGAATATACTCAACGACTGAGCCTCCACAGCCCTCTGGGGCAGAGAATTCCAAAGATTCACCGCCCTCTGAGTGAAGAAGTTTCTCCTCATCTCAGTCCTAAATGGCCGACCCCTTATTCTGAGACTGTGACCCCCTGGTTCTAGACTCCCCAGCCAGGGGGAAACACCCTCCCTGCATCTACCCTGTCAAGCCCTGTAAGAATGTTGTATGTTTCAATGAGATCACCTCTCATTCTTCTAAACTCTAGAGAATATAGGCCTAGTCTACTCAATCTCTCCTCACAGGACAACCCCCCCATCCCAGGAACCAGTCTGGTGAACCTTCGTTGCACTCCCTCTATAGCAAGTATATCCTTCCTTAGGTAAGGAGACCAAAACTGTACACAATACTCCAGGTGTGGTCTCACCAGGGCCCTATATAATTGCAGTAAGACGTCTTTACTCTTATACTCAAATCCTCTTGTAATAAAGGCCAACATACCATTTGCTTTCCTAATTGCTTGCTGTACCTGCATGTTAACTTTCAGTGATTCATGTACAAGGACACCCAGGTCCCTCTGAACACCAACATTTCCCAATCTCTCACCATTTAAAAAATACTCTGCTTTTCTATTTTTCGGACCGAAGTGGATAACTTCACATTTCTCCACATTATATTCCATTTGCCATGTTCTTGCCCACTCACTTAGCCTGTCTATATTCCCTTGAAGCCTCTTTGCATCCTCCTCACAACTTACATTCCCACCCAGCTTTGTATCATCAGCGAACTTGGATATATTACATTTGGTCCCCTCATCCAAATCATTGATGTAGATTGTGAATAGCTGAGGCCCAAGCACTGATCCTTGCGGTACCCCACTAGTTACAGCCTGCCAACCCAAAAATATTCCTACTCTCTGTTTTCTGTCCATGAACCAATCCTCAATCCATGCTAGTATATTACCCCCAATCCCATGAGCCCTAATGTTGTTTAATAACCTCTTGTGTGGCACCTTATCGAATGCCTTCTGAAAATCCAAATACACCACATCCACTGGTTCCCCCTGCAAATCGCCCACAGAATCTTATACGTTTCAGTGAGATCGCCTCTCATTCTTCTGAACTCCAGAGAGTATCGGCCCATTCTACACAATCTCTCCTCATAGGACAGTTCTCTCATCCCAGGAATCGATCGCATGAACCTTGGTTCAGCCATAGAAGATAGGAGCAGGAGTAGGCCATTCGGCCCCTTGAGCCTGCGCCGCCATTCAATGCGATCATGGCTGATCATCCAAATTCAGTACCCTGTCCCTGCCTTCTCCCCATACCCCTTGATCCCTTTAGCCTTAAGAAATATATCTAACTCTTTCTTGAATATATTTAATGAATTGGCCTCCACTGCCTTCTGTGGCAGAGAATTCCACAGGTTCACCACTCTCTGGGTGAAGAAATTCCTCCTCATCTCTGTCCTAAATGGCTTACCCCTTATCCTTAGACTGTGACCCCTGGTTCTGGACTCCCCCGCCATCGGGAACATCCTTCCTGCATCTAGTCTGTCTAGTCCTGTTAGAATTTTATAAGTTTCAATGAGATCCCCTCTCATTCTTCTAAACTCCAGCGAGTATAAGCCCAATCGACCCAATCTCTCCTCATATGTCATTCCTGCCATCCCAGGTATCAGTCTGGTGAATCTTCGCTGCACTCCCTCCAGGGCAAGAACATCCTTCCTCAGATAAGGCGACCAAACCTGCACACAATACTCAGGATGTGGTCTCACCAAGGCCCTGTACAACTGCAGCAAGACATCCTTGTTCCTGTACTCGAACCCTCTCGCTATGAAGGCCAACATACCATTTGCCTTCTTAACCGCCTGCTGCACCTGCATGCTCACCTTCAGCGACTGGTGCACAAGGACACCCAGGTCTCGTTGCACTTCCCCTTTTCCCAATCTATTGCCGTTCAGATAATAATCTGACTTCCTGTTTTTGCCACCAAAGTGGATAACCTCGCAGTTATCCACATTATACTGCATCTGCCATGCATCTGCCCAATCGCCCAACCTGTCCAAATCATACTGGAGTTTCTCGGCACCCTCCTCACAGCACACACGCCCACCCAGCTTTGTGTCATCTGCAAACTTGGAGATATTACATCTAGTTCCCTCGTCTAGATCATTAATATATATTGTGAATAGCTAGCTGGGGTCCTAGCACCAATCCCTGCGGTACCCCACTAGTATGACCCGTTTATTCCGTTGACTGTTAACGAATGAATGTTAACCTCTGCTCTCTCTCTCTCTTCCAGTTCGAGTGGGGCTGGCAGCACCCTCGAGGCTGCCGTCGCTTGACGCACGTGGGCAACAAGGCGAGGACGGAGCCCAGCTTCGACTACCACCTGCGGGTGCTGTGGGAGCTGCTGCGTTGCCCGCGCTGGTGCCGGCTGCCCCTCACCCTGCGCTGGCTGAGGCAGGAGTACCGGCGGGACTGCCCGCCGGGGCGGGCCCCCCCTCCTCACGTGCCCCTGGCCTACGGGCAGGTGCGGGCCAGGGGCAAGGGGGGGGGCGGCGGCGGCGGCGGCAGCGAGGGGCGCGGCCAGCCAGCCGCCGGAGCCCGGTGCCCGTTGCGACATCTGCGCCGGGCAGTTCACGGTAAGAGTCTCTCTCTCCGGGGGCTCGTTTCTATCTAAACCCAGGGTGGGCTGGGTGTGGCGCGGGGGGGGGTTGCTGAAGCCAAGTGTAGCCCACCTCCCCCAACACATGGGTGGGCGTGTGCGGGGGTCAGTGCCACACCGGGGGAGGTCAGTTGGTGGGCTGGTGATTTGCAGTGGGAGCGGGGTTGAGGGGGGGCGGAGTCGGGTTGGGTTGGGGGACGGGGTTGTGTTAGATTCGGATTTGGGAGTAAAACCAGACGGAGAGACGGAACTGCTGACAAAGTTAAAGTTTATTGGAAAACGGCCGGAGGGCCTTGCGCGCAAGGGAGAGGAGGGAGCCTGCTCAGACTCGCACCTAGCTCTCTTAAGGAAATACAGCATACAAGTATTAATATACCTTTCAATAAGCAACGCCCATCGGTTACAAAAGTGGGCATACACCTACAGACAATGTCACTACCGTTACTCTCTTATTGGTTGGCGTGATTAGTCACTCAATGTCGGGAGCCGCCCTGAAGCGTTCTGACATACAGCATAACACCTAGTTTCTAGCTTCTGTGAGCAAGGTCGCTTAATTCTTGAGATGATAAACAATGTCTGCTTTTGGTTGCGAGCAGACATTACAAAGGAAGATAAGGTGTTTAAGGCAGAGATAGAAATGGCCGACTCCCTATGAAGTTCAGTTCCCCTTATCTCTCAGAAAGCCAGCTGCATTAAACACTAGTACGATAGCAAAATACTGCAGATGTTGGAAATCCGAAATAACAACAGAAAATGCTGGAAAAACTCAGCAGGTCAGGCAACATCCGTGGAGAGAAATTTGAGTTGACGTTTCGGGTCGAACCCTTCTTCAAAACTGGAAAGAAAAGAAATTAGATCGAAGGCAGGGCTGCGATCGGACAAAAGAAGTGAAGGAAACAAAAGAGCTAGACGAGATGGTAATAGGCTGAGATTAGTTGTAAAGTGTACTGGCAGGGCAAGAGATAGCTGCCAGGTGTGAGAGAGAAACAAAAGGAAAGGTGAGGGGGGGAAGGAGTGGAAAAATTACAAGTAAAAATGTGTAATAGGGGCCGAGGTTATGATCTGAAATTGTTGAACTCGATATTGAGTCCGGAAGGCTGCAGAGTGCCTAATCGGAAGATGAGGTGCTGTTCCTCGAGTTTACGTTGAGCTTCCATTAAACACTGCTTCTGTAACCCTGATAACAACAAAGACGGAAACCAAGAGTCTAGTAAACATGCTGTGGGCCGCTATTTCTACAGTACTTAGTTAGAAAGGGTTAATATGATGGTCAAGTATCCCATCATGCTTCGCAGCTACCTAAATGCTACATGTTCGTTTTATATATTTCCTAATATGTGAGGCTAAACATCATTTGAATGTGGTGTCTAGTGCGACAGCCCTCCTCACAGCTTTGGTTAATGTACTGAAAGACCAGAGGATTCAGGCTGGGTTTGGGGGGTTGGGTTTGGGTTTGGGGGAGGGGGTTGGGTTTGGGGGAGGGGGTTGGGTTTGGGGGGTTGGGTTTGGGGGACGGGGTTGGGTTTGGGGGACGGGGTTGGGTTTGGGGGACGGGGTTGGGTTTGGGGGACGGGGTTGGGTTTGGGGGACGGGGTTTGGGTTTGGGGGAGGGGGTTGGGTTTGGGGGGTTGGGTTTGGGGGACGGGGTTGGGTTTGGGGGATGGGGTTGGGTTTGGGGGGAGGGGGTTGGGTTTGGGGGACGGGGTTGGGTTTGGGGGACGGGGTTGGGTTAGGGGGACGGGGTTGGGTTTGGGGGACGGGTTGGGTTTGGGGGACGGGGTTGGGTTTGGGGGACGGGGTTGGGTTTGGGGGAGGGGGTTGGGTTTGGGGGAGGGGGTCGGGTTTGGGGGACGGGGTTGGGTTTGGGGGGTTGGGTTTGGGGGACGGGGTTGGGTTTGGGGGACGGGGTTGGGTTTGGGGGACGGGGTTGGGTTTGGGGGACGGGGTTGGGTTTGGGGGACGGGGTTGGGTTTGGGGACGGGGTTGGGTTTGGGGGACGGGGTTGGGTTTGGGGGACGGGGTTGGGTTTGGGGGAGGGGGTTGGGTTTGGGGGGTTGGGTTTGGGGGACGGGGTTGGGTTTGGGGGACGGGGTTGGGTTTGGGGGACGGGGTTGGGTTTGGGGGACGGGGTTGGGTTTGGGGGACGGGGTTGGGTTTGGGGGACGGGGTTGGGTTTGGGGGACGGGGTTGGGTTTGGGGGACGGGGTTGGGTTTGGGGGACGGGGTTGGGTTTGGGGGACGGGGTTGGGTTTGGGGGACGGGGTTGGGTTTGGGGGACGGGGTTGGGTTTGGGGGACGGGGTTGGGTTTGGGGGACGGGGTTGGGTTTGGGGGACGGGGTTGGGTTTGGGGGAGGGGGTTGGGTTTGGGGGAGGGGGTTGGGTTTGGGGGACGGGGTTGGGTTTGGGGGAGGGGGTTGGGTTTGGGGGAGGGGGTTGGGTTTGGGGGGTTGGGTTTGGGTTTGGGGGACGGGGTTGGGTTTGGGGGGTTGGGTTTGGGGGACGGGGTTGGGTTTGGGGGACGGGGTTGGGTTTGGGGGAGGGGGTTGGGTTTGGGGGGAGGGGGTTGGGTTCGGGTGACGGGGTTGGGTTTGGGGGAGGGGGTTGGGTTTGGGGGACGGGGTTGGGTTTGGGGGGAGGGGGTTGGGTTTGGGGGACGGGGTTGGGTTTGGGGGACGGGGTTGGGTTTGGGGGACGGGGTTGGGTTTGGGGGACGGGGTTGGGTTTGGGGGAGGGGGTTGGGTTTGGGGAACGGGGTTGGGTTTGGGGGACGGGGTTGGGTTTGGGGGAGGGGTTGTGTTTGGGGGACGGGGTTGGGTTTGGGGGACGGGGTTGGGTTTGGGGGACGGGGTTGGGTTTGGGGGGTTGGGTTTGGGGGACGGGGTTGGGTTTGGGGGACGGGGTTGGGTTTGGGGGACGGGGTTGGGTTTGGGGGAGGGGGTTGGGTTTGGGGGACGGGGTTGGGTTTGGGGGGAGGGGGTTGGGTTTGGGGGACGGGGTTGGGTTTGGGGGAGGGGGTTGGGTTTGGGGGACGGGGTTGGGTTTGGGGGACGGGGTTGGGTTTGGGGGACGGGGTTGGGTTTGGGGGACGGGGTTGGGTTTGGGGGACGGGGTTGGATTTGGGGGACGGGGTTGGGTTTGGGGGGATGGGTTTGGGGGACGGGGTTGGGTTTGGGGGACGGCGTTGGGTTTGGGGGGCGGGGTCGGGTTTGGGGGACGGGGTTGGGTTTGGGGGACGGGGTTGGGTTTGGGGGGTGGGGTTGGGTTTGGGGGACGGGGTTGGGTTTGGAGGACGGGGTTGGGTTTGGGGGGTTGGGTTTGGGGGACGGGGTCGGGTTTGGGGGACGGGGTCGGGTTTGGGGGACGGGGTCGGGTTTGGGGGACGGGGTCGGGTTTGGGGGACGGGGTCGGGTTTGGGGGACGGGGTTGGGTTTGGGGGACGGGGTTGGGTTTGGGGGACGGGGTTGGGTTTGGGGGACGGGGTTGGGTTTGGGGGACGGGGTTGGGTTTGGGGGATGGGGTTGGGTTTGGGGGAGGGGGTTGGGTTTGGGGGAGGGGGTTGGGTTTGGGGGAGGGGGTTGGGTTTGGGGAGGGGGTTGGGTTTGGGGGAGGGGGTTGGGTTTGGGGGAGGGGGTTGGGTTTGGGGGGTTGGGTTTGGGGGAGGGGGTTGGGTTTGGGGGACGGGGTTGGGTTTGGGGGACGGGGTTGGGTTTGGGGGACGGGGTTGGGTTTGGGGGAGGGGGTCGGGTTTGGGGGACGGGGTCGGGTTTGGGGGACGGGGTCGGGTTTGGGGGACGGGGTTGGGTTTGGGGGGTTGGGTTTGGGGGAGGGGGTCGGGTTTGGGGGAAGGGGTTGGGTTTGGGGGGTTGGGTTTGGGGGAGGGGGTTGGGTTTGGGGGACGGGGTTGGGTTTGGGGGGCGGGGTTGGGTTTGGGGGACGGGGTTGGGTTTGGGGGACGGGGTTGGGTTTGGGGGGTTGGGTTTGGGTTTGGGGGACGGGGTTGGGTTTGGGGGACGGGGTTGGGTTTGGGGGACGGGGTTGGGTTTGGGGGACGGGGTTGGGTTTGGGGGACGGGGTAGGGTTTGGGGGACGGGGTCGGGTTTGGGGGACGGGGTCGGGTTTGGGGGACGGGGTCGGGTTTGGGGGACGGGGTCGGGTTTGGGGGACGGGGTCGGGTTTGGGGGACGGGGTCGGGTTTGGGGGACGGGGTCGGGTTTGGGGGACGGGGTCGGGTTTGGGGGACGGGGTCGGGTTTGGGGGACGGGGTCGGGTTTGGGGGACGGGGTCGGGTTTGGGGGACGGGGTTTGGGGGACGGGGTTTGGGGGAGGGGGTTGGGTTTGGGGGAGGGGGTTGGGTTTGGGGGAGGGGGTTGGGTTTGGGGGAGGGGGTTGGGTTTGGGGGAGGGGGTTGGGATTGGGGGACGGGGTTGGGTTTGGGGGACGGGGTTGGGGGACGGGGTTGGGTTTGGGGGGTTGGGTTTGGGGGACGGGGTTGGGTTTGGGGGACGGGGTTGGGTTTGGGGGACGGGGTTGGGTTTGGGGGAGGGGGTTGGGTTTGGGGGACGGGGTTGGGTTTGGGGGGTTGGGTTTGGGGGACGGGGTTGGGTTTGGGGGACGGGGTTGGGTTTGGGGGACGGGGTTGGGTTTGGGGGACGGGGTTGGGTTTGGGGGACGGGGTTGGGTTTGGGGGACGGGGTTGGGTTTGGGGGGCGGGGGTTGGGTTTGGGGGAGGGGGTTGGGTTTGGGGGACGGGGTTGGGTTTGGGGGACGGGGTTGGGTTTGGGGGACGGGGTTGGGTTTTGGGGGGTTGGGTTTGGGGGACGGGGTTGGGTTTGGGGGGTTGGGTTTGGGGGACGGGTTGGGTTTGGGGGGTCGGGGTTGGGTTTGGGGGGTCGGGGTTGGGTTTGGGGGACGGGGTTGGGTTTGGGGGACGGGGTTGGGTTTGGGGGACGGGGTTGGGTTTGGGGGACGGGGGTTGGGTTTGGGGGACGGGGTTGGGTTTGGGGGGTTGGGTTTGGGGGACGGGGTTGGGTTTGGGGGACGGGGTTGGGTTTGGGGGAGGGGGTTGGGTTTGGGGGGAGGGGGTTGGGTTCGGGTGACGGGGTTGGGTTTGGGGGAGGGGGTTGGGTTTGGGGGACGGGGTTGGGTTTGGGGGGAGGGGGTTGGGTTTGGGGGACGGGGTTGGGTTTGGGGGACGGGGGGTTGGGTTTGGGGGACGGGGTTGGGGTTTGGGGGAGGGGGTTGGGTTTGGGGAACGGGGTTGGGTTTGGGGGACGGGGTTGGGTTTGGGGGAGGGGTTGTGTTTGGGGGACGGGGTTTGGGTTTGGGGGACGGGGTTGGGTTTGGGGGACGGGGTTGGGTTTGGGGGGTTGGGTTTGGGGGACGGGGTTGGGTTTGGGGGACGGGGTTGGGTTTGGGGGACGGGGTTGGGTTTGGGGGAGGGGGTTGGGTTTGGGGGACGGGGTTGGGTTTGGGGGGAGGGGGTTGGGTTTGGGGGACGGGGTTGGGTTTGGGGGAGGGGGTTGGGTTTGGGGGACGGGGTTGGGTTTTGGGGGACGGGGTTGGGTTTGGGGGACGGGGTTGGGTTTGGGGGACGGGGTTGGATTTGGGGGACGGGGTTGGGTTTGGGGGGATGGGTTTGGGGGACGG
>NW_028225179.1:34032026-34124526 GCF_052327205.1 Somniosus microcephalus | reverse complement strand
GGAGAGCTGCACTGCCGGAGGGGAAGTACTGGGGGAGCGCCGCACTGTCGGAGGGGCAGTACTGAGGGAGCGCCGCATTGTCGTAGGGGCAATACTGAGGGAGAGCTGCACTGCCGGAGGGGAAGTACTGGGGGAGCGCCGCACTGTCGGAGGGGCAGTACTGAGGGAGCGCCGCATTGTCGTAGGGGCAATACTGAGGGAGCGCCACACTGTCGGAGGGTCAGTACTGAGGGAGCGCCGCACTGTCGGAGGGGCAGTACTGAGGGATTGCCGCACTGTCGGAGGGGCAGTACTGAGGGAGTGCTGTAGTGTATGTACCTTTAAGAGGAACTATGTTTTTGAAGCCCCTGTATACTGTAGTACCAGTAGTGACCACTCGGGTATATAAGCCTGTGTAGCGTCTTGTGTTGTTAGTTCACCTCCAGACTTTGTTCAGTAAACACTTGTTAAATCAACTCCTGCATTCCGTGTCTCCATTAACACACGGATCCAACAGTGGCGACGAGTTAGAAACGAACTTACCTGCAATTCGGCAGCACCTCAAGGGGATCGATTCCTCAGACGAAGGTCGAAGCCAGAAGCAAGAAAAAAAATAAAAAATAAAAATAACTCGAAGAAACTCGAAAACGAGGGCCAGGCTTGGTCTCCAGTCTGTGGTTTCCCCAGCTAAACCGGCTGGTGGCAGGTAGTGCGCTGATCCTTCCTGGGCTGCGGCGGGCTAGAGCTCGATCGGGTGGCTCTGCAACGGGGCCGGGCAGCGAGTCGGGAAGCAGAAGCAAAGAGAGAGAGAGGGTGGAGCACTCAGGGCGCGGCCGGTGCTGCGAATCAGGTCGGCGTTCGGACCGAGCAGAGGGAGGGGAAAGTCCCAGAGGGTCCGCTCCACGACGGGAACGGTTCTCCAAGTAACGGAGAAACTATTGAAGCGCTATAATAAAAAAAGTCGCAGCGGGTCCGCTCCACGACGAGAACGGTTCTTCAATTACAGAGAGAATATTGAAGCGATATATAAAAAAAAATAGAAATACCGCGAAAAGCTGCAGGTTGCAAGGGGAACCGCGGACAGCAGCGGCAGCGGCGGGAAAGCGCGGGAGGCGCCATCTTAACTCGGCGGGGAAGAAATTCAACCATTACCTACACGGACAAAAATTTACCTTGTTGACTGACCATCAACCCCGCATCTCCATATTCAACCCTAAAAGGGGCGTTCCCATTATGACAGCGCAAAGGCTACAGAGGTGGTCCCTTTTCCTAGGGGCACACCAATATGACAGAGTACAAAGGAACAAAACAGCATGGGAATGCTGACGGGTTATCGCGCCTGTAGTGTATGTAACTGTTCTACCTTTAAGAGAACTATTGTATGTAACCGTTCACCTTTAAGAGAACTATTTTAGGTGTGGCACTACTTTATCTTGGCTGCTGTATACTGTAATACCGACGGTGACCACACCGGTATATAAGTGCTGTGTCAGGATTTATTGGGTAGATTCGCCCTGACCTTCGAATAGTAAAGTCCTGTTAAAGTTACTCTTGTAGTCTGTGTATTAATTCGCCATAATACCTACAGACTTTACAGTGGCGACGAGTTCGATCTTACCCTGCGGCAACAATACTTCCGAAGCAGTTAACGAGCGTCGAGAAGAGGCACCCGCCCGCGTCGTTCTGCTGAGAGAAAACTCGAGTCTGCAGAGCAAGGAAGAAGGAAGAATTCAGACACGAAGCCTTCCATCAGCAACAGGCACTGATTGTCCCTTCTGCCACGGTGGTGAGTGAGCCGATCAGCACGAGAAGCAAGTCGGCCACGGTGACTGTGAGTAAAGGGAAAATAAAAAAATAACCGGAGGATAAGGGCGGTGAACTCGACCACGGTCGGGGGAAAGGAGCCGGACAGAAGTCGGGCCCAGAGGCGCTGAGACTGGGGCAGCGTGGAGCACGGAAGCCGCGGTACAAGTGAGCTGGGAGACGCAACGGCGTCGTGAGACAGCTAGACCGCGACCGGCGAAAAAGGCCGGGCAGCTACCGAGGCCACGAGGCGCTGCGACCGGGATCGTAAGGCGCGGGAAGATATAAAAATAAATAAACCGCGGGGAACTCAGCCGCAGCCGGGGAGGAAAGCACCGGACTGCGAGAGAGCTGGGAGGCGCGATTGGAGTGAAAAAGGCCGGGCAGCGACCGAGGCCACGAAGCGCTGCGACCGGGATCGTAAGGCGCGGGAAGATATAAAAATAAATAAATCACGGAGAACTCAGCCGCAGCCGGGGAGGAAAGCACCGGACTGCGAGAGGGCTGGGAGGCGCGATTGGAAGCCGCTGAGGGAGAGACAGAGCCCGAGCGAGCGGGAGAGACAGAGCCCGAGCGAGGGAGACTGAGCGAGATCCAGCCAGCGGCTGAAACTGTTTGCCGTCAACGGGTTGTACCCAGCGCCGGTTGCCCTGCCGAGAAAAGGGAACAACAGAGCCCGAGCGAGGGAGACTGAGCGAGATCCAGCCCAGCGGCTGAAACTGTTCGCCGTCAACGGGTTGTACCCAGCGCCGGTTGCCCTGCCGAGAAAAGGGAACAAGGAACACACTGAAGCTGACGCGCAGGCTGCGAACCCCGAAAGCCAGCGGTCGTCGCCCGAGGGAAAAGCTTACCCCTCCCGCCAGGGGAAGAAACGCGGGAAGCCGCCAGTAGGCGGGGAAGAAGACAGAAGCGGGAAACCGCCATTTTGAAAGTGGGCGGGGGAAGAAGACAAGCGCGGGAAACCGCCATTTTGAAAAAAAAAAGTTAAAGAAAAATTTCGTGTTTGTTTCGCAGAAAGATAGTGAGAGATAGTGAAGATGCCTAAGCATGGTAACATCAACAACTTCGATTCCGAGGTGGAAGATTGGGCCACGTACGTAGAACGTATCGAGATATATTGTGAGGCCAATAAGATAGCAGATGATGATAAAGCTCTCACCTTATTAAACGCAATGGGGGCAAAGACATACGGGCTATTGAAGCATCTTCTATCACCAGCTAAACTGGCGGATCAGACTTTCGCTAATATTGTTGCTGTCCTGAAGGATCATTTGAACCCCACACCACTGATGTTGGCGGAACGATTCAAATTCTATGCGAGAACGCAACGGAAAGAGGAAAGCAACGCGGAATACTTGGTCGAACTGCGTAGACTAGCGAAATACTGCCAGTTTGGGGAAAATCTGACAGAGGCATTGAGAGACAAGTTCGTGTGCGGGTTGTCGAAGGAAGGAACACAAAAGCGTCTGCTAGAAGAGAACGATCTCACACTTGATAAGGCTGTCCTTATTGCAGCATCGCATGAAGCCGCAGCGAGAGGCACAACGGAAATGCAGCTGAAGGCAGCGGTACTCAGTGTGGATCAAATTACTTCGGGTACATCGAAATGTTATCGTTGTGGGATGACAACACACGACCAGACCAATGCTGGTTTAAAAACCAGGAATGTAGAAAATGTGGCAAACTTGGTCACATAGCTAAGGTATGCCGGTCAGGAAAGAAGACCAACAACAACAAAAAAAAGCCACCGCAGGAAAAGTACAATAAGGTACACAAGGTGGCTGAGAAGAGTTCAGATGAACAGAATTCGGATTCCGACCCAACCGTTCAGGAACTGGGTAGTCTGAAAATTCACAATGTGAGTAAGGAAGCTGACCTGCAAACTATCTGGGTCATCCTAAAAATAGCCGGAGTCCAAGTGAAAATGGAATTGGACACAGGATCAGCCCTATCAGTCATAAATCGAAGGGATTACAACCGGCTATTCTCACACATACCCTTGAGAGATACCAAGATCGTATTGCGGACATACACGGGGCAGAAAGTATACCCCATGGGAAAGATAAAAGTCAAGGTGAGAGACGGGCAAAGAACACCAAGGAATGTATTTATATGTACTACCTGAGGGAGGTCCACCACTTCTGGGACGGGAGTGGATCTGGGAAATAAACATGGAATGGCACTATTTAAAAGCAATAATGAGTGAGAACTCGGTGAAGACAATCAGCTCAGACTCTGAAACGGATGACGATAAGACCAGCCCAGGTGCGAAAGACAAGTTTAAAATGGACTTGCTGACTAAGGTTGGAAAAACGAAGGAGTGCATAAATGCTTATGCTTCAGAGGAGAACAAAGTTTCAGAACAGAATTCCACTGAACAACAACAACATAGTTTGACAGAGAATTCTGAGTCTGTCCAGTTTACAGATATGCACAATTCTGAGGAACACCGGGCTCGAACTCAACTCCATTTCAAATTACAACAGCAATTAGAACAATTGAGTTGCCGTCTCGAACAAGAGATGAAAGCAATGAAAAAGTTCTGTGACACAGAGTGGGAGAACCTGGAAAGACAACAGAAACAGCTGATGGAGAAAAAGGAGCAGGAGCACACAAACCGTCGGGGCAAGGAGGCCAAACGAATCAAAGCTGATTCGGTTTCAGAAGTTGCGTGCTCTAATCTGGTGGAGCAAGAGGTTCAGCAACTGAAAGCGCTTGTTAGCGGATTGCAGGCAGAAAAGGCTGAGTTGGTCGCCATGAATTCCGAGCTCCTACTGAAGTTGGGTGCAGCATCACCGGACGATTCAAGTGGGGAAATTCGAATGGTGGAGGCTGCGGATGATGGTGAAGTAGAAACAGCAAAGGAGCCCCAGGGCAAGGTTATAAACAGCTCTGCAGCTACTGGGAAACGGATGAGGTCAGAAGAGTTAACGGTCAGCCAACTCTTTCATATGCTGAAGGACAAGACTCTGAAATGGGAACAAATTGAACATGAGTTTAAATCTTCAAAGGAGAGGGGTTTGGAGTTCCCAAAAGTTATTTAAATAGCTGAGGTTGCAACACAGACTGAGAAGATGGCAGCAGAGCAACCCTTGGATGCCAAAAGTACGCTGACTCACGTCAATGTTGAACAACAGAAGGTTGAAACAGCTGCTGCAGTAGAGGGATTGAATAGTCCGATCAACCAATCTCCGAATGAAGTTGAAGTATTGAAATCACAAATGACGTCATTAGTAAAAGACTTGCAGGAAGCCCAGAAAAAGCTGGATGAAGCTGAACGCCTGAAGAAGTCTCTTCAGGAAAGATGTCTGGATTTGGAACAAAAGCTGGCTAATGTCCAGCTGGGTATGGAGGAAATAGAAGACCCTCTCACTGGCCTAGCTCAAGATGACACCGAATATTACCATGACCTGTTGGACGACATCGAATATTACGATGACCTGTTCTGCCCAGCTTGTGATGAAAACTCCCAAAGTGCAGAAACCATGAAGAATCACAAAAAGTCTAAGGAACATCGGGAGATGGTGGCGCTACTACGGAAAAAGGAGGACGAGAAGGAGGAACTGTGCATGCAGCTGGCAGCTGACAGTGGAGCCCAGAGAGTCTCCAAGAAGCAGAAAAGGAAAAGACGAAGCAGAAGATGATGATCATCTGGACCATCATCATCACTACTAGATCACGCACGGGGTCCCTTCGAACGGAGCCAAATCAGTTTGGAAGTAGAAAAACTTCCCAAGGTACTCAAGTTTTTACAAGCCAACAATGCTGGTTCAGAAGGACGGAAGTTCAAGCTGTTAAGTCCAGTGAAGGACTATTGGATGAGTCACTCCAGCAACGTGAACCGACTACACCACAGGGAACTGCTACACCACTGAGGTGTTGTCAGGACCGAGTCAAGAAGCACGGAAGGCGCATCCACCGAGATTGAATCTGTGAACTGTTTTCCGCAGAGACTGAATCTATGAACTGTTTCCCGCAGAGACTGAATCTGTGAACTGTTTCCGCAGAGACTACATCTGTGAACTGTTTTAACATGAAGTTGGATATATGTTATGATGTTATGTTTAATGGGGAATAAGTATGTTGTAAGCTAAAAAGGGAGGATTGTAGTGTATGTAACTGTTCTACCTTTAAGAGAACTATTGTATGTAACCGTTCACCTTTAAGAGAACTATTTTAGGTGTGGCACTACTTTATCTTGGCTGCTGTATACTGTAATACCGACGGTGACCACACCGGTATATAAGTGCTGTGTCAGGATTTATTGGGTAGATTCGCCCTGACCTTCGAATAGTAAAGTCCTGTTAAAGTTACTCTTGTAGTCTGTGTATTAATTCGCCATAATACCTACAGACTTTACAGCGCCTACCGTTGCCAACGGTGGAAGAGGCGCCTACAGTGGACCCAGTGGAGATATTCCACTCGACCATAGTGGAATGTCTACCGGTGACAAATTCTACCATTGAAAAGGAAATGCGAAATGACCCGACTCTCTCACGAGTCTACGATTTAACGGTGAAGGGATGGCCAGCACATGGCGAACCACTGTTGCCAGCATTCTCGCAAAGAAGAGAACAGCTGTCAGTATGCCAAGGAACCTTGATGTGTGGATCCAGAGTGGTGATTCCACCCAAACTCAAGGATAGAGTGCTAAAGGAGCTTCACGAGGGGCATCTGGGTGGAGTGAAAATGAAGAACTTAGCCAGAGCGTTTGTGTGGTGGCCAGGTATCGATGGAGACATCAAAGAAATGACCAAGAGCTGTCTAGGATGCCAGAAGGTCCAAAACGCCCCACCACAAGCCCCTCTACATCCATGGGAGTGGCCCTCATTGCCATGGCAAAGGGTACATATCGACTTTGCTGGTCCATTTATGGACTCAATGTTCTTAATCACGGTGGATGCACACTCCAAGTGGCCGGAGGTAATAAAGATGTCCTCCACCACCACGGAAAAAACCATCACAGTATTAAGGACCATATTCGCCAGGAATGGGCTGCCTGAACAGATCTGTTCTGATAATGGACCGCAATTTGTATCCGAAGAATTCAGGAAGTTCTTAAAAAAACAATGGGGTTAAGCACTACACGTCCGCCCCATACCATCCCGCCACCAATGGATTGGCTGAAAGGTTTGCCCAGACCTTCAAGAAGGCCATAAAGGCCATGGGTAATGAAGACATAAACCTACAACATAAGGTAGATAACTTCTTGTTTGCGTACAGGAATGCAACACGTGGTTACAAACCAAACCCCCGCCATGATGTTTTTCAATAGAAGACTAAGATGCCGGCTGGATTTGGTCAAGCCAAACGTCAGAAGGGACGTAGAGAACCGGCAATTTCAAAGCATGAATGAAAGGCCAACTAGAACCTTCCAGATAGGTCAACAAGTTTTGGCCCGGGACTACCGTACCGAGAAATGGCAGCCTGGAACTATTTGCACACGACTAGGACCGCTGATGTATACCGTGGACATTGGAGAAAGCATAATAAGGCGCCATGCTGACCAGATCATAGAGTCATCCGAAAAAGGACAACCTACACCACAACTCTATACGCCTAGTGATGAAGCAGAGATACCCATAGTATCTACCTCCGATCCGGTGATACTGGAACCAGATGAACCCGACACTGGCATTGAAGCCGAATCGACCTTGCCAAAAGAACCTACTACACCACCGAGGCGTTATCCGGACCGAGTCAGGAAGCCTCCAGAGAGACTGAATTTGTAATTGATTAACTTCAGCAAATGTGTATATTATTGTTCTTGTAAAAATGTTATTTAATGATTACTTAAAATGTTATGTACTATTTATCTAAAAGGGGAGGAATTGTAGTGTATGTACCTTTAAGAGGAACTATGTTTTTGAAGCCCCTGTATACTGTAGTACCAGTAGTGACCACTCGGGTATATAAGCCTGTGTAGCGTCTTGTGTTGTAAGTTCACCTCCAGACTTTGTTCAGTAAACACTTGTTAAATCAACTCCTGCATTCCATGTCTTCATTAACACACGGATCTAACAAGCGCCACACTGTCGGAGGGGCGGTACTGAGGGAGCGCCGCACTGTCGGAGGGGCCGTACTGAGAGCGCCGCACTGTCGGAGGGGCAGTACTGAGTGAGCGCCACACTGTCGGAGGGGCAGTACTGAGGGAGCAGCACGGGGCTTTTTTTACTTCCTTAAAGGGGACATGTCTGGTTTTGAAGGGACTGGGGCGAATCGTACCGAATGAGCCGAGTGACCCTTTGCTGCTTTCATTGCAGGCGGACTTGACCCTGAGGCTGCGGGAGGAGAAGGGCAAAGGTCAGAGGTTGCAGGTGGAGCTTGACACCAGTGAGCAGGTGCAGCGAGATTTCGTCAAGCTCTCCCAGGCCCTCCAGGTGAGTGCCCTCCGGCCACGATCGCGCTCCCTTGCCCTTATTGCATCTGAGGAGGGCCGGGTAAAGCTGGACCAGGAGGCCATTCAGCCCCTCCCTGAATGGCCTCCTCCTGTTCCTGTGTAACAGGCTCAAGGGGCTGAATGGCCTCCTCCTGTTCCCATGTAACAGGCTCAAGGGGCTGAATGGGCCTCCTGTTCCTGTGTAACAGGCTCAAGGGGCTGAATGGCCTCATGTTCCTGTGTAACAGGCTCGAGGGGCTGAATGGCCTCCTCCTGTTCCTGTGTAACAGGCTCGAGGGACTGAATAGGCCTCCTCCTGTTCCTGTGTAACAGGCTCGAGGGGCTGAATGGCCTCGTGTTGTTCCTGTGTAACAGGCTCGAGGGGCTGAATGGCCTCCTCCTGTTCCTGTGTAACAGGCTCGAGGGGCTGAATTGGCCTCCTCCTGTTCCTGTGTAACAGGCTCAAGGGTCTGAATGACCTCCTCCTGTTCCTAATGTAACAGGCTCGAGCGGCTGAATGGTCTCCTCCTGTTCCTGTGTAACAGGCTCGAGGGGCTGAATGGCCTCCTCCTGTTCCTAATGTAACAGGCTCGAGGGGGCTGAATGGGCCTCCTCCTGTTCCTAATGTAACAGGCTCGAGGGGCTGAGTGGCCTCCTCCTGTTCCTGTGTAACAGACTCGAGGGGCTGAATGAGCCTCCTCCTGTTCCTGTGTAACAGGCCCGAGGGGCTGAATGGGTCTCCTCCTGTTCCTGTGTAACAGGCTCGAGGGAATGAATGGGCTTCCTCCTGTTCCTGTGTAACAGGCTCGAGGGGCTGAATGGGCCTCCTCCTGTTCCTGTGTAACAGGCTCGAGGGGCTGAATGAGCCTCCTCCTGTTCCTGTGTAACAGGCTCGAGGGGGCTGAATGGGCCTCCTCCTGTTCCTGTGTAACAGGCTCGAGGGGCTGAATGGCCTGCTCCTGTTACTGTGTAACCGTCTCGAGGGGCTGAATGGGCCTCCTCCTGTTCCTTTGTAACCGTCTCGAGGGGCTGAATGGGCCTCCTCCTGTTCCTGTGTTAAAGGCTCGATGAGCTGAATGGACTGTTCCTGTGTAACAGACTCGAGTGGCTGAATGAGCCTCCTCCTGTTCCTGTGTAACAGGCTTGAGGTGCTGCATGGCCTCCTCCTGTTCCTGTGTAACAGACTCGAGGGGCTGAATGAGCCTCCTCCTGTTCCTGTGTAACAGGCTCGAGGGGCTGAATGGGCCCCCTCCTGTTCCTGTGTAACAGGCACGAGGGGGCTGAATGGCCTCCTCCTGTTCCTGTGTAACAGGCTCGAGGGACTGAATTGGCCTCCTCCTGTTCCTGTGTGACAGGCTCAAGGGGCTGAATGGGCCTCCTCCTCTGCCTGTGTAACAGGCTCGAGTGGCTGAATGAGCCTCCTCCTGTTCCTGTGTAACAGGCTTGAGGTGCTGCATGGCCTCCTCCTGTTCCTGTGTAACAGACTCGAGGGGCTGAATGAGCCTCCTCCTGTTCCTGTGTAACAGGCTCGAGGGGGCTGAATGGCCTCCTCCTGTTCCTGTGTAACAGGCTCGAGGGGCTGAATGGGCTCCTCCTGTTCCTGTGTAACAGGCTCGAGGGGCTGAATGGGCCTCCTGTTCCTGTGTAACAGGCTCAAGGGGCTGAATGGGCCTCCTCCTGTTCCTGTGTAACAGGCTCAAGGGGCTGAATGGCCTTCTCCTGTTCCTGTGTAACAGGCTCGAGGGGCTGAATGGGCCTTCTCCTGTTCCTGTGTAACAGGCTGGAGGGGCTGAATGGCCTCCTCCTGTTCCCGTGTAACAGGCTGAAGGGGCTGAATGGCCTCCTCCTGTTCCCGTGCAATAGGCTCAAGGGGCTGAATGGGCGTCTTCCTGTTCCTGTGTAACAGGCTCAAGGGGCTGAATGGGCCTCCTCCTGTTCCTGTGTAACAGGCTCGAGGGGCTGAATGGCCTTCTCCTGTTCCTGTGTAACAGGCTCGAGGGGCTGAATGGGCCTCCTCCTGTTCCTGTGTAACAGGCTCGAGGGGGCTGAATGGGCCTCCTCCTGTTCCTGTGTAACAGGCTCGAGGGGCTGAATAGGCCTCCTCCTGTTCCTGTGTAACAGGCTCGGGGGGCTGAATGGGCTCCTCCTGTTCCTGTGTAACAGGCTCGAGGGGCTGAATGGGCCTCCTCCTGTTCCTGTGTAACAGGTTCGAGGGGCTGAATGGGCCTCCTCCTGTTCCTGTGTAACAGGCTCGAGGGGCTGAATGAGCCTCCTCCTGTTCCTGTGTAACAGGCTCGAGGGGCTGAATGAGCCTCCTCCTGTTCCTGTGTAACATGCTCGAGGGGCTGAATGGGCCTCCTCCTGTTCCTGTGTAACAGGCTCGAGGGGCTGAATGAGCCTCCTCCTGTTCCTGTGTAACAGGCTCGAGGGGCTGAACGGGCCTTCTCCTGTTCCTGTGTTACAGGCTCGAGGGGCTGAATGGGCCTCCTCCTGTTCCTGTGTAACAGGCTCGAGGAGCTGAATGGCCTCCTCCTGTTCCTGTGTAACAGGCTCGAGGGGCTGAATGGGCCTCCTCCTGTTCCTGTGTTACAGTCTCGAGGGGCTGAATGGGCCTCCTGTTCCTGTGTAACAGGTTCGAGGAGCTGAATGGCCTCCTCCTGTTCCTGTGTAACAGGCTCGAGGGGCTGAATGGGCCGCCTCCTGTCCCTGTGTTACAGGCTAGAGGGGCTGAATGGGCCTCCTCCTGTTCCTGTGTAACAGGCTCGAGGGGCTGAATGGGCCTCCTCCTGTTCCTGTTTAGCAGGCTCGAGGGGCTGAATGGGCCTCCTCCTGTCCCCCTGCTAATCCTCTGCCTGTTTCCCCCCCTTAACCCCACTCCCGGACAGGTGCGGTTGGAACAGATCAGACAAGCGGACTCAATGGAAGTAATCCGACGGATCCTGGACTCCGTTACCAACCTCAGGGACGCCAGCCAGCTGACGGGGGCCTGGGACCAGGGGTCGTGACCCCCGAACCCCTGACCCCCCACCCCATGGGAAGAGCCCCTCGAAACGGGCGAGCGGGGTGGAGAGGGACGCCGCGGAATAAACGGATTTTGGGGGTACATCGACCGTCCGGCGACTTTACGCGAGAAGGGACTAATCAGTAATCTTGTTGTACGGGGACCCTTGGGTCAGAGCGATCATAACATGATCGATTTCTCACTCGAAATGGAGAGCGAAGAAATTGACTCAGAGACTAAGGTCCTGAATTTAAACAAGGGGAATTATGATGCCATGAGACGGGAACTGAGTAGGTCTGATTGGACAACGTTCCTGAGAGGACTGGAGGTAGATAAACAATGGCAAACATTTAAAGATAGAATGACAAAATTGCAAAAATTGTTTATACCAATCTGGCATAAAAGGAAATCTAAAAAGGTGACTCAACCGTGGATAACAGGGGAAATTAGAGACAGCATAAAATCCAAAGATAGGGCGTATAAAATAGCCAAAAAAAGCGCCAGAGCGGAAGATTGGGAACAGTTTAAGATAGAGCAAAGGAGGGCAAAGGGCATGATCAAGAGGGGCAAAATAGCTTACGAAAACAAGCTGGCGGAAAATATAAAAACTAACTCCAAAAGCTTTTATAAATATATCAAAAGGAAAAGACTGGTGAAAACCAAAGTTGGTCCATTGCAGTCAGATACGGGGGAATATATAATGGGAAATAAGGAAATGGCAGATCAACTAAATGCATACTTTGGGTCAGTCTTTACGAAGGAAGACACAAAAAACCTCCCTGGGATATCGGGAAAAATAGGGACATTGGCAAAGGAGGAACTGACGCAAATCAATATCTCTAAGGATATGGTGTTAAGGAAGCTAAAGGGATTGAAGGTGGACAAATCCCCAGGGCCTGATAACATGCATCCTAGGGTACTGAAGGAGGTGGCCCTAGAGATAGCGGATGCACTAAGGATGATTTTTCAGAATTCATTAGACTCGGGAACAGTGCCGATGGATTGGAGGGTAGCTAACGTTACCCCACTATTCAAAAAGGGGGGTAGGGAAAAAGCAGGTAATTACAGACCTGTAAGCCTTACATCAGTTGTGGGCAAAATGCTGGAGTCCATCATTAAGGATGAAATAGCGGAGCACTTAGCAAATGGGGACAGGATAGGACAGAGTCAACATGGATTTACAAAGGGTAAATCGTGCTTGACTAATCTATTGGAATTTTTTGAGGGAGTAACTGGTAGAATAGATGGGGGAGAGCCAGTAGATGTGGTGTACCTGGACTTCCAAAAGGCCTTCGATAAGGTCCCACATAAAAGATTAGCATGGAAAATTGAGGCTCATGGGATAAAGGGGAAAGTTTTGGCGTGGATAGGGAACTGGCTGTCAGATAGAAAACAGAGAGTTGGAATAAACGGCTCATTTTCTGAATGGCAGGCAGTAACAAGTGGGGTACCACAGGGATCTGTCCTGGGCCCCCAGCTGTTCACAATTTACATTAATGACCTGGATCAGGGAGTCGGATGCAGCATTTCCAAATTTGCAGACGACACTAAACTAGGAGGTGGGGTGGGCTCAGAGGAAGAGACCAGGAAGCTCCAGAGCGATTTGGACAGACTGGGCGATTGGGCGGATAAATGGCAGATGCACTATAATGTGGACAAGTGCGAAGTTATCCACCTTGGGTGCAGGAACGGGAGGGCAAATTATTATTTAAATGGCAATAGATTGGGAGAGGGGGAAGTACAGAGAGACCTGGGTGTTCTTGTACACCAGTCACTGAAGGCGAGCATGCAGGTGCAACAGGCGGTCAAGAAGGCAAACGGTATGCTGGCCTTCATAGCAAAAGGGTTAGAATACAGGAACAGGGATACCTTGCTGCAGCTGTACAGGGCACTGGTGAGACCACACCTCGAGTACTGTGTACAGTTTTGGTCGCCTCATCTGAGGAAGGATGTTCTTGCCATGGAGGGGGTGCAGCGGCGATTCACCAGGCTGATACCAGGAATGGCGGGAATGACCTATGAGGAGAGACTATGTAGTTTAGGGATGTACACACTGGAGTTTAGAAGATTGAGAGGGGACCTCATAGAAGTGTATAAAATTCTGACAGGTCTAGACAGACTGGATGCAGAAGGAATGTTTCCCTTGGCGGGTGAGAACAGAACTAGAGGACATAATTTAAGGATAAGGGCTAAACCATTTAGGACAGAGATGAGGGGGAATTTCTTCACTCAGAGAGTGGTGAACCTGTGGAACTCATTGCCACAGAGGGCAGTGTACGCCAGCTCATTAAATATATTTAAGAGGGAATTAGATATATTTCTACGGGCAAAAGGGGTTAAGGGTTACGGAGAGAAGGCGGGGACGGGATACTGAATTAAAGGATCAGCCATGATCTCATTAAATGGCGGAGCAGGCACGAAGGGCCGAATGGCCTACTCCTGCTCCTATCTTCTATGTATCTATGTATCTATGATGCAGTGCCTCCCGCCTTTGCAGTGACCCCATCTCCCGCAGTGACCCCCCCGCCCCGCAGTGACCCCTGCTCCCGCAGTGACCCCCCGCCCCGCAGTGACCCCTCGCTTCCGCAGTCACCCCCCCCACCCCACCCCACACGCTCCTTCCTCGATTGCTTCCCCTTCCAGACAGGGCGAGCCCCCCATCTGCTGGTGGCCAGGCAGCACTGCAGGCGGGCTTTATAATATAAAAATAAGCACAGAGATACAGGGGGGTTATGACCCTTTAAGGGAGGGTGTAGCGAGGACTGTCCCGCGATCGCTCTCTATGTGTCTCTCTATCTGTATCCCTCACACTCTCACTCTCTGACTCTCTCCCTCTGTCTCACTCTGTCTCTCTCTCTCGCTCTGTCTCTCTCTCTCTCTCTCTGTCTCTCTGTCTCTCTCTCTCGCTCCGTCTCTCTCGCTCTGCCTCTTTCACTCTCGCTCTGTCTCTTTCACTCTCCGTCTCTGTCTCTCACTCTCTGTCTCTCTCACTCTCTGTCTCTCTCACTCTCTGTCTCCCTCTCTCTCTGTCTCTCTCTCTCTGTCTCGCTCTCTCTGTCTCTCTCTCTCGGTCTCTTTCTCACTCACTCTCTCTGTCCCTCACACTCTCTCACTCGGTCTGTCTCTCACTCTCTGTCTCTCACTCTCTCTGTCTCTCTCTCTCTGTCTCTCTCTCTTTGTCTCTCCCTCTCTCTTTGTCTCTCTCTCTCCCTGTATCCCTCACTCTCTCTCTCTCTGTCTCACTCTCTCTCTCTCTCTGTCTCACTCTCTCTCTGTCTCTCTCTGTCTCACAGTCACTCTTTCACTCTCTCGCTGTCACTCCCTCTCTGCCTCTCTTTCTCTCTCACTCTGTCTCTCTCAGTCACTCTCTCACCCTCTCGCTGTCTCTACCTCTCTGTCTCTCAGTCTTTCTCACTGTCTCTCTCTCTCTCACTCCCCCCCTCGCTCTATCTCTCTCTCTGTCTCTATCTCTCTCTGTCTCTCACTCTCGAGCACACTCACTTTCACTCTATGTAAATATATAGATATGAGTGTACATACAGGAGGTGGGGTGGGGGGGGCGGGGTTCCGAGCGAGTGCTGGTGGGGTTAAGGGGCGCTCTGGCAGTGTGGGGCCCACTGGCGAGCAATGCTGGGGGAGGAGGGGGGGCGGATCGGATGTGCTGCGTTTCCGACCCTTCTGCTATTTTACCCGGAGACTGGAACCTCGCCTCTCTTTGTTCCTTGCTCTAACACTAAGTTCCTCATTGCGTCAAGGAGGGCTGGGGTAGCTGGGCTGCAGCGGACCCCATGTGTTCGGGAGGGTGGGAGGGGGAAAATAGCCAGCACGAAGCCTCCCACAGGCGAATGTCCGCCAGCGATTTCTTCTCCCCTCCGCACACCGGGGAGAGTGGGGCCCAAGTGGGTGAGATAGCCGTCGGAAACTGTGCTCCTTAAACAGACGGAGATCTGTGGGTGCATTGGGATTGTGGAGCGATGCATCAGGGTAACGGGGCTGAGCAACAGACACGGTATAAGAGACTTTGCTGCCTCTCCCTCTCGCTAACCCTGTCTCCCTCCATCCATCCCTCTCACCCTCCATCACTCCCTCTCTCTCTCCACTCCTTCCCTTTCTGTGACTCTCCCCCTCTCCCTCTCTCTCTGTCCCCCTCTCTCTCTATCCCCCCTCTCTCTGTCCCCCCCTCTCTCTGTCCCCCCCTCTCTCTGTCCCCCTCTCTCTCTGTCCCCCTCTCTCTCTGTCCCCCTCTCTCTCTGTCCCCCTCTCTCTCTGTCCCCCTCTCTCTCTGTCCCCCTCTCTCTCTGTCCCCCTCTCTCTCTGTCCCCCTCTCTCTCTGTCCCCCTCTCTTTCTGTCCCTCTCTCTCTCTGTCCCTCTCTCTGTCCCCCTCTCTCTCCCCCTCTCTCTCTCTCCCCCTCTCTCTCTCTCCCCCTCTCCCCCCCTCTCTCTCCCCCCCTCTCTCTCTCCCCCTCTCTCTCTCCCCCCCTCTCTCTCCCTCTATCTCTCTCTCCCTCTCTCTCCCCCTCTCTCTCCCCCCTCTCTCTCCCCCCTCTCTCTCCCCCCTCTCGCTCTCCCCTCTCGCTCTCCCCTCTCGCTCTCCCCTCTCTCTCCCCCCCTCTCTCTCCCCCCTCCGTCTCTCTCTCTCTCCCCCTCTCCGTCTCTCTCTCTCTCCCCCTCTCCGTCTCTCTCTCTCTCCGTCTCTCTCTCTCTCCCCCTCTCCGTCTCTCTCTCTCTCCCCCTCTCCGTCTCTCTCTCTCTCCCCCTCTCCGTCTCTCTCTCTCTCCCCTTCTCCGTCTCTCTCTCTCTCCGTCTCTCTCTCTCTCCCCCTCTCCGTCTCTCTCTCTCTCCCCCTCTCCGTCTCTCTCTCTCTCCCCCTCTCCGTCTCTCTCTCTCTCCCCCTCTCCGTCTCTCTCTCTCTCCCCCCCTCTCCGTCTCTCGCTCTCCCCCCTCCGTCTCTCGCTCTCCACCTCTCTCTCTCTGTCTCTCAATTCAATTCAATTCAAATCGCTTTATTGGCATGACGAGGTACATCTTATGTTGCCAAAGCACAGAAAAACATGTATGATTGAACATGTAAACACAGATCTAGACATACAGTGTATAGACAGATATATCCCTGTATATATAAATATACACACATATGATATGCATATAATCTCTTCTTAGATTTAATGGTTGTCCCTCTGCTTATGGCAAGCTGTAACATAGTTTGCCGCTAAGGTTACGCAATTTCTCTGTTCCCCTAGTAGGTATGGGAGTTTTTGGTGGTCATTCAAATTTTTGAATTCAGGGCATATTTTTATGAATTTTGGGTAGAAATTCCCCCTTATGTCCTGATAGTTTCTACAAGCTGTGAGGAAGTTCATCTCTGTCTCCACCACTCCCTGACTGCAGTGAGAGCATATCCTGTCCTCTCTTGGCAGCCAGGTCTGCCTGTGTCTGCCTTTTTCGATGGCCAGGCTATGCTCACTAAGTCTGTACATTGTCAAGGTTTTTCTCAGTTTGCTATCTTTTACCATGGTCAGGTATTCAGTCATGGTGTATTGTCTGTTTAGGGCCAAATAGCAATCGAGTTTGTTTTGGGTTTTTGTCGTTTCTGTCCAGTAGGTCAAATATTTTTCCTTTTGTTTAGTGACAATTGTGTTGGGTCAAATTCTCTGTGCTAGGATGTCACTGTCCTGGAGCTGATTATTAGTAGTAGTGTTAGTGGTTACTTCACTGAGTCCCAGGACTAGTTGACTGAGGGACTCTTCTCTATGATCATCTTTTGGCATTTCAGGGCTTCGTAATGATAGCAGTGGGTGTTGCTCATTTTTAGGTGTTTCCAAAATTTGATGGCTCGTTTTTGGATATTAATTAGTAGTGGATATTGGCCTAGCTCTGCCCTGCATGCATTGTTTGCGGTTTTCCTTTGAGTCCGGAGGATACTTTTACAGAATTCTGCATGTAGGATCTCAATTGGGTGTTTGTCCCATTTTGCAAATTCTTGTTGTGTTAGCGGGCCCCACACCTCACTGCCATAGAGTGCAATTGGTTCAATTACTGCTTTAAAAATTTTGAGCCAAATGTCAATTGGAATTTCTATTTGGATTGACTTTTTAATGGCATAGAAAGCCCTTTTTGCTTTCTCTTTCAGTTCATTCACAGCCAAATGAAAATTTCCTGTAGTACTGATTTTTAAGCCTAAGTATGTGTAATTTGTAGTTTGTTCAATTTTAGTTGCTCCTAGTGTGAAGTTTATTCTGGGTCCCTGATGTCTGGAACTTTGCTGGAACACAAGAACTTTGTTTTTTTGGGGGTTTATTGTCAGGGCCCAGGTCTGACAGAACGACTCTAGCAGATCCAGGTTCTGCTGTAGACCCTCTGTTGGTGAGAGCAGAACCAGGTCATCTGCATAGAGGAGGAATTTAACCTTGGAGTCATATAGGGCGAGGCCAGGTGCTGCAGATTGTTCAAGTAGTTTTGCCAATTCATTTTTGTAAATATTAAAGAGTGTCGGTGAGATGGGTGAGCCCTGCGCCACGCCACGCCCCTGTGAGAAATATTTTGTTTGTTTGTCTCCAATTTTAACTGCACATTTATTGTTTGTATACATTGATTTAATTACATCATATGTTTTTCCCCCTACACCACTTTCAATAAGTTTTAAGAATAGACCGTCGTGCCAAATAGAGTCAAAAGCCTTCTGGAAATCTATAAAGCAGGCAAAAATTTTGCTTTTGTTTTGGTGGACATGTTTGTCAATTAGGGTGTGTAGGGTGAAGATATGATCCGATGTTCTATAATTTGGTAAGAATCCAATTTGGCTTTTACTCAAGACATTGTGCTCCTCAAGGAAGTTTATAAGTCTTTGGTTTATGATACTACAGAATACCTTCCCCAGGTTACTGTTTACACAGATGCCTCGATAGTTATTTGGGTCAACTTTGTCTCCACTTTTGTATATGGGTGTTATGAGTCCTTTGTTCCAGATATCAGGGAAGTAACCGACACTCAGAACCAAGTTGAAGAGTTTTAGGATAGCCAATTTCATTTTATCGTCAGTGTGTTTAATCATCTCGTTTAGAATGCCATCTGCACCGCAAGCTTTTCTTGGTCGCAGGTCCTTGAATTTTTCAAATAGCTCTGTTTCAGTTATTGGGGAGTCTAACGGGCTTTGGTAATCTTTTATGGCCAGTTCGAGCTTTTCCAATTCTTTACATATTTGATCTTGCTCTGGGCTTAGTGTGTTTTTCTGGTATAATTTTTCAAAATGGTTTTCCCATGTGTCTCCATTTTGAATGGGCAATTCGTCGTGTTGCTTTTTGTGTAGTGTATTCCAGTTGCCCCAGAAACAATTAGTCAATTGTTGAGGATAGAGGATTGGGAAAACTTTAAAAGACAGCAAAAAATAACAAAAAGATTGATTAAGAAAGGGAAGATAGATTATGAAAGTAAATTAGCAAAAAATATAAAAACAGATGGTAAGAGTTTTTATAGTTATATAAAAAGAAAAAGGGTGGCTAAAGTAAATGTTGGTCCCTTAGAGGATGAGACCGGGAAATTAATGGTGGGAAATATGGAGATGGCAAAAACACTGAATGAATATTTTATATCAGTCTTTACAGTAGAAGACACTAAGAATATCCCAACACTGGGCAAACAGGGGGCTAAAGTGGGGGAGGAGCTAAACACGATCAAAATCACTAAGGAAGTGGTACTCGGTAAAATAATGGGACTCAAGGCGGATAAATCACCTGGACTTGATGGCTTACATCCTAGGGTCTTGAGGGAAGTGGCGGTAGGGATTGTGGATGCATTGGTAATAATTTTCCAAAACTCCCTGGACTCAGCAAAGGTCCCGGCAGACTGGAAAACTGCTAATGTAACACCCTTATTTAAAAAGGGCAGTAGACAGAAGGCTGGAAACTATAGACCGGTTAGCCTAACATCTGTGGTAGGTAAAATTTTGGAGTCCATTATTAAGGAGACAGTAACAGGACATTTGGATAATCATAATTTAATAGGAAAAAGTCAACATGGTTTTATGAAGGGGAAGTCATGTTTGACAAATTTGCTGGAGTTCTTTGAGGAAGTAACATATAGGGTGGATAAAGGGGAACCAGTGGACGTAGTGTATTTAGACTTCCAAAAGGCATTTGACAAGGTGCCACACAAAAGATTATTGCTTAAGATAAAAAATCACGGGATTGGGGGTAATATTCTGGCATGGATAGAGGATTGGCTATCTAACAGAAGGCAGAGAGTTGGGATAAATGGTTCATTCTCAGACTGGCAATCAGTAACCAGTGGTGTTCCACAGGGGTCAGTGCTGGGTCCCCAACTCTTTACAATCTATATCAACGATTTGGAGGAGGGGACCGAGTGTAACATATCAAAGTTTGCAGATGATACTAAGATGGAAGGGAAAGTAGTGAGTGAGGAGGACATAAAAAACCTGCAAGGGGACATAGACAGGCTAAGTAAGTGGGCAGAGATTTGGCAGATGGAATACAATACTGGAAAGTGTGAGGTTATGCACTTTGGCAGGAAAAATCGTAGAGCAAGTTATCTTAATGGCAAGAAACTGGAAAGTACTGAAGTACAAAGGGATCTGGGGGTCCTGGTGCACGAAACTCAAAAGGTTAGTATGCAGGTGCAGCAAGTGATTAAGAAGGCCAATGGAATGTTGGCTTTCATTGCTAGGGGGATAGAATATAAAAATAGGGAGGTATTGCTTCAGTTGTACAAGGTATTGGTGAGACCGCACCTGGAATACTGTGTACAGTTTTGGTGTCCATATTTAAGAAAGGACATACTTGCTCTCGAGTCAGTACAAAGAAGGTTCACTCGGTTAATCCCGGGGATGAGGGGATGGACATATGAGGAGAGGTTGAGTAGATTGGGACTCTATTCATTGGAGTTCAGAAGAATGAGAGGCGATCTTATTGAAACATATAAGATTGTGAAGGGGTTGGATCGGGTGGATGCGGGGAGGATGTTCCCGATGATGGGTGAAACTAGAACTAGGGGGCATAGTCTTAGAATAAGGGGCTGCTCTTTCAAAACTGAGATGAGGAGGAACTACTTCACTCAGAGGGTGGTAGGTCCATGGAATATGCTGCCCCAAAAAGCTGTAGAAGCTACATCATTACATAAATTTAAAACAGAAATAGACAGTTTCCTAGAAGTAAAGGGAATTAAGGGTTACGGGGAGCGGGCAGGAATTTGGACATGAGTCTAGGTTCGGATCGGTCATGGCCCTGTGGGTAGCGGAGCGGGCCCAGGGGCCGTGTAGCCTGATCCTGCTCCTATTTTGTGTGTCTAATTCTGTTAGATTCAGGAGATGGTTCTGTGATAGTGGATTGGCGGTTAGGATCAGATCAGCCATGATCTTATTGAATGACGGAGCAGGCTCGAGGGGCCGATTGGCCTACTCCTGCTCCTATTTCTTATGTTCTTATGTTCAATAGATTCCTCAATGGAGCTGAGTTTATTCTTAATATACTGTTCTTTCTTGGTTCTGAGTGTGTTTTTATATTGTGTTAGTGCCTGACAATAAGCAAGGCATAATTCCTCGTTTTCTGGTTGTCTGTGTTTTTGGTTTGATATTTTTCTGAGTCTTTTCCTCATGTTATGACAGTCTGAATCAAACCATTTTTTGTGGTTTTGTGTTTTGTGTTTACTCTTGCGAGATTTCAATTTCGACATTGATGCCAAATTATCAAAAATATTATTTAGGTTATTCACTGCCATGTTTACGCCTTCTTTATTGTGAGTGTATGTGTTTTCCAGAAAGGTGTCTAAGAGAGACTGAGTTGATGTGACTGCTAATTGCTTTCTGGCATTTTTCCGTACTGTTTTGGGCCCATCTGTAGGATTTTTTAATGTTGTACAGCTCACTGGGCTGTGTTTCTGTGTTGGTTGTTTCTGTTCTTTTAAGATACGCAGTTATTTGGCTGTGATCTGACAGTGTTGTTAGTGGTTTGACTGTGAATGCTCTGAAAGAGGATGGGTCCAGATCCGTAATCATATAGTCTACGGTGCTGAAGGCAAGAGTTGAGGAATAGGTCGATCTTCCTAGTAAGTCTCCTCTGAACCTACCATTGACAATGTACAGACCCAGGCTTCGACAGAGCTGCAGGAGCTGTTTTCCGTTTGCATTTGTTTGTTTGTCGTAGTTATTCCTGTGTGAATGAAAAGGGAGATCAAAATGGTTATTCCCAAATATGTAATTATTCCCCTGAGTACTGGTAAAGTCTGGTTCTTCGCCAGTTCTTGAGTTGAGGTCACCACAGATCAACACGTTCCCCTGGGCCTGGAATTGGTCAATGTTGGAGAAGGTGTCCTCTTTGAAGTACGGGGATTCTATAGGGGGAATATAGAGTGCGCAAATGATCTTGCTCTGGGCTTAGTGTGTTTTTCTGGTATAATTTTTATCTCTCCCCTCCCTCTCTCTCCCCTCCCCCTCTCTCCCCTCCCTCTCTCTCCCCTCCCCCTCTCTCCCCTCCCCCTCTCTCCCCTCCCCCTCTCTCCCCTCCCCCTCTCTCCCCTCCCCCCTCCCTCTCTCTCCCCTCCCTCTCTCTCCCCTTCTCCCTCTCTCTCCCCTCCCTCTCTCTCCCCTCCCTCTCTCTCCCCCTCTCTCTCAATTCAAATTCAAATTCAAATCGCTTTATTGGCATGATAAGGTACATCTTATGTTGCCAAAGCATCAAAATACATTTATGGTTGAACACATAAACGCAGTTCTATTCATACATTGTATAAACAGGTATATCCCTGAGTGTATAAATATACATTCGCATTTTTTATATATACTCTTTTCTTAGTTTACTGGTTGTCCCTCTGTTCATGGCAAGCTGTAACATAGTGTGCCACCAGTGTTACACAGCTTCTCTTCTCTCCCAGTAGATATGGGAGTTTTTGGTTGTCATTCAGATTTCTGAATTCAGGGCATATTTGTGAGAATTTTTGGTAGAAATACTCCCTGATGCCCTGATATTTTTCACAGGCTGTGAGGAAGTGCATCTCTGTCTCCACTACTCCCTGACTGCAGTGAGAGCATATCCTGTCTTCTCTTGGCAGCCTGGTCTGCCTGTGTCTGCCTTTTTCGATCGCTAGGCTATGTTCGCTCAGTCTGTACCTTGTCAAGGTTCTTCTCAGTTTGTTATCCTTTACCATGGTCAGGTAATCAGCTATGTTGTATTGTCTGTTTAGGGCCAAGTAGCAATTGAGTTTGCTTTGGGTTTTTGTTGTTTCTGCCCAATATGTCAGATATTTTTCCTTTTGCTTAGCGACGATTGTGTTGGGTCGAATTCTTTGTGTTACCCTGTCACTGTCCTGGGGTTGGTTATTGTTAGTAGTTGCTTCACTGAGTCCCAGGACTAGTTGACTGAGGGTATTCTTCTTTATGGTCAGCTCTTGGCATTTCAGGGCGTCGTAGTGATAGCATTGGGGGTTGCTCATTTGAAGGTGATTCCAAAATTTGGTGGCTCTTTTTTGGATAGTGATTATTAATGGATATTGGCCTAGTTCCGCCCTGCATGCATTGTTTACTGTTTTCCTTTGAGTCCGGAGGATACTTTTACAGAATTCTGCATGTAGGATCTCAATTGGGTGCTTGTCCCATTTTGCAAATTCTTGTTGTGTTAGCGGTCCCCATACCTCACTGCCATAGAGCGCAATTGGTTCAATTACTGATTTGAAAATTTTGAGCCAAATGCTAATTGGGATTTCTATTTGGATTGATTTTTTGATGGCATAGAAAGACCTTCTTGCTTTCTCTTTCCTCTCTCCCCTCCCCCTCTCTCCCCTCCCCCTCTCTCCCCTCCCCCTCTCTCCCCTCCCTCTCTCTCCCCCTCTCTCTCCCCCTCTCTCCCCCTCTCTTTCTCCCTCTCTCTCTCCCTCTCTCTCTTTCTCCCTCTCTCTCTTTCTCCCTCGCTCTCTTTCTCCCTCTCTCTTTCTCCCTCTCTCTCTCTTTCTCCCTCCCTCTCTTTCTCCCTCCCTCTCTCCGTCTCCTCCCTCTCTCCCCCTCCGCCCTCTCTCCCCCTCCGCCCTCTCTCCCCCTCCGCCCTCTCTCCCCCTCCGCCCTCTCTCCCCCTCCGCCCTCTCTCCCCCTCCGCCCTCTCTCCCCCTCCGCCCTCTCTCCCCCTCCGCCCTCTCTCCCCCTCCGCCCTCTCTCCCCCTCCGCCCTCTCTCCCCCTCCGCCCTCTCTCCCCCTCCGCCCTCTCTCCCCCTCCTCCCTCTCTCCCCCTCCTCCCTCTCTCCCCCTCCTCCCTCTCTCCCCCTCCTCCCTCTCTCCCCCTCCTCCCTCTCTCCCCCTCCTCCCTCTCTCCCCCTCCTCCCTCTCTCCCCCTCCTCCCTCTCTCCCTCCCCTCCCTCTCTCCCTCCCCTCCCTCTCCTCTTCCCCTCCCTCTCTCCCTCCCCTCCCTCCCTCCATCTCCTTCCCTTTCCCTCTCACCCTATCATTCCCTCTCTCTCCCACTCTTCCCCTCTCTCTCCCATTTCTCCCTCTCCATCTCTCTCCCTCTCCATCTCTCCCCCCTCTCCATCTCTCCCTCTCCCCCTCCCCCTCTCTCCCTCCCCCTCTCTCTCAATTTCAATTCAATTCAAATCGCTTTATTGGCATGACAAGGTACATCTTATGTTGCCAAAGCATCGAAAAACATTCATGGTTGAACACATAAACACAGATCTATCCATACAGTGTATAAACAGATATATCCCTGAGTGTATAAATATACATTCATATAATTTATATATACTCTTTTCTTATATTTAGTGGTTGTCCCTCTGTTTATGGCAAGCTGTAACATAGTGTGCCGCTAAGGTTACACAATTTCTCTCTTCCCCTAGTAGGTATGGGAGTTTTTGGTCGTCATTCAAATTTCTGAATTCCGGGCATATTTTTGTGAATTTTGGGTAGAAATTCTCCCTTATGCCCTGATATTTTCTACAAGCTGTGAGGAAGTGCATCTCTGTCTCCACCACTCCCTGACTGCAGTGAGAGCATATCCTGTCCTCTCTTGGTAGCCGGGTCTGCCTGTGTCTACCTTTTTCGATGGCCAGGCTATGTTCACTAAGTCTGTACATTGTCAAGGTTTTTCTCAGTTTGCTATCCTTTACCATGGTCAGGTAGTCAGCCATGTTGTATTGTCTGTTTAGGGCCAAGTAGCAATTGAGTTTGTTTTGGGTTTTTGTTGTTTCTGCCCAATATGACAGATATTTTTCCTTTTGCTTAGTGACGATTGTGTTCAGTCGAATTCTTTGTTTTACGCTGTCACTGTCCTGGGGCTGGTTATTGTTAGTAGTGTTAGTAGTTACTTCACTGAGTCCCAGGACTAGTTGACTGAGGGTATTCTTCTTTATGGTCCTCTCTTGGCATTTCAGGGCTTCGTAATGATAGCAGTGGGGGTTGCTCATTTTTAGGTGTTTCCAAAATTTGGTGGCTCTTTTTTGGATAGTGATTATTAATGGATATTGGCCTAGTTCTGCCCTGCATGCATTGTTTACGGTTTTCCTTTGAGTCCGGAGGATACTTTCTCTCTCCCTCCCCCTCTCTCCCCCCCCCCTCTCTCTCCCCTCCTCCCCCCTCTCTCTCCACCTCTCGTTCCCTCGCTCCCTCCCTCCCCTGATCACTGGGCCGCTCACCCATTGAATGAAGGGCCGTGCCCACGGCGCTCTCTGGCGACGGGAGAGCGGTACTACACGAGCGTGGACTCTGACCGGGCGATGTTAAACCCTCTGTGCTGACAGAACGATTCTCTGCCTCGTACCTCGGGACCATGAGCCGCATCGCACTTTTTAATAAAGGCCGTGAAACGGCATTGTTACGGGTCCTTTGCTGCATTCTCGCTTTCAGTGTCTGTCCTAACTCGCATAGAATCCTAGAATATTACAGCACGGAAGAAGTCCATTCGGCCCATTGAACCTTTCGAAGAGCAATACAGTCAGTCCCACTCCCCCATATCCCTGAAATTTTTTCTCCTTCAAGTATTGATCCAATTCTCTTCTGAAAGTTACTATTGAATCTGCTTCCACCGCCCTTTCAGGCAGCGCATTCCAGATCACAACAACTCGCTGCGTAAACAAGTTTTTCCTCATCTCCCCCTCTGGTTCTTTTGCCAATCACCTTAAATCTGTGTCCTCTGGTTACCGACCCTCCTGCCAATGGGGACAGTTTCTCCTTATGATTTTTAACACCTCTATCAAGTCTCCCCTTAACCTTCTCTGCTCTAAGGAGAACAACCCCAGCTTCTCCAGTCTCTCCACATCACTGAAGTCCCTCATCCCTGGAACCATTCTGGTCAATCTCTCCCTTAACCTTCTCTGCTCTAAGGAGAACAACCCCAGCTTCTCCAGTCTCTCCACATCACTGAAGTCCCTCATCCCTGGTACCATTCTGGTCAATCTCCCCTTAACCTTCTCTGCTCTAAGGAGAACAACCCCAGCTTCTCCAGTCTCTCCACATCACTGAAGTCCCTCATCCCTGGTACCATTCCGGTCAATCTCCCCTTAACCTTCTCTGCTCTAAGGAGAACAACCCCAGCTTCTCCAGTCTCTCCACATCACTGAAGTCCCTCATCCCTGGTACCATTCCGATCAATCTCCCCTTAACCTTCTCTGCTCTAAGGAGAACAACCCCAGCTTCTCCAGTCTCTCCACATCACTGAAGTCCCTCATCCCTGGTACCATTCCGATCAATCTCCCCTTAACCTTCTCTGCTCTAAGGAGAACAACCCCAGCTTCAAAGTCTCTCCACATCACTGAAGTCCCTCATCCCCTGGTACCATTCTGGTCAATCTCTCCTGCACCCTCTCCAAGGTTTTCTCGTCCTTCCTAAAGTGCGGTGCCCAGAACTGTCCAGCTGGGGATGAACTAGTGTTTTATAAAGGGGTTTAACAATAATCTCCTGGCTTTCGTACTCTACGTAGGATTCCATCGGATATACGGCACAGAAACAGGCCATTCGGCCCAACCAGTCCATGCCGGCGTTTATGCTCCACTCGAGCCTCCTCCCGCCTTTCCTCATCTAACTATCAGCGTAACCCTCGATTCCCTTCTCCCTCATATGCTTGTCTAGCCTCCCCTTAAATGCATCGATTCTATTCACTTCAACCACTCCCTGTGGCAGCGAGTTCCACATTCTCACCACTCTCTGGGTAAAGAAGTTTCTTCTGAATTCCCCATTGGATTTCTTGGTGACGATCTTATATTGATGGCCTCTAGTTATGCTCTTCCCCACAAGTGGAAACATTCTCTCTGTATCCACTCTGTCAAAACCTTTCATCATTTTAAAGACCTCTATTAGGTCACCCCCTCGGCCTTCTGTTTTCAAGAGAAAAGAGACCCAGCCTGTTCATCCTTTCCTGATATGTATAGCCTCGCATTTCTGGTATCATCTTTGTAAATCTTCTCTGCACCCTCTCCAGAGCCTCTATATCCTTTTTATAATACAGGTAGACTATCCTTTATCCGAAAACCTCGGGACCAGCCGTGTTTCGTTTTCGGAAAATTTCGGATTTCGGAAGGGGGGTCCGCGGTGGGGTCGGGGGGGGGGGTCCGCGTCGGCGGGGGTCCGCGTCGGCGGGGGTCCGCGGGGGGGTCCACAGTCGTTGCTTGTCCGTCGCTGCTAGCCTGGAATGCAATGAAGTTCCGCATTTCCACCAACAGGTCGTCGTGCTCGGTCGGAACAGGGGCCGGCACCGCCGCGGGCTCAGAGCTCTCGTTGCTTTCGAGCCTTTGGAAGAGAGTCAGGTGGTTCCGCGGGGGGGGGATCGTGCGCACGACTTACGCTGACCCTCTGCTCAGCGTAAGTCGGCGGGGGGTCGGGGTCGGCGGGGGTCCGCAGGGTGGTGGGTCGGGGTCGGCGGGGGGGGTCGTGCGCACGACTTACGCTGACCCTCTGCTCAGCGTAAGTCGGCGGGGGTCGGGGTCGGCGGGGGTCCGCAGGGTGGTGGGTCGGGGTCGGCGGGGGGTCGTGCGCCACTCTGGTCATGTCGTGCGCACGACTTACGCTGACCGAAAAAACCTTCGGTTTTTAGAGGGTTTCGGTTTTCGGAAGTTCGGATAAAGGGTAGTCTACCTGTATGCCGACCAGAACCGTACGCAGTACTCCAAGTGTGGTCTAACCAAGGTTCGATACAGGTTTAGCATAACTTCCCTACTTTTCAATTCTATCCCTCTAGAAATAAACCCTAGTGCTTGGTTTGCTTTTTTTATGGCCTTGCTAACCTGTGTCGCAACTTTTAGTGATTTGTGTATTTATACTCTGAGATCCCTTTGTTCCCCTACCCCACCTCGACTCGCACCCTCCAAGTAACCTGCCTATTCTTCCTACCAAACTCTCTGCCTCTATTTATGAAGCCCAGGTTCCCGTCTGCCTTATTAAGTCATAGAGTCATACAGCACAGAAAGAGGCCCTTCGACCCATCGTGTCCGCGCCGGCCATCAAGCCCTGTCTAATCTAATCCCATTTTCCAGCACTTGGTCCGTAGCCTTGTATGCTATGGCGTTTCAAGTGCTCATCTAAATGCTTCTTGAATGTTGTGAGGGTTCCTGCCTCTACCACCCTTTCAGGCAGTGAGTTCCAGATTCCAACCACCCTCTGGGCGAAAAAGTTTTTCCTCAAATTCCCTCTAAACCTCCTGCCCCTTACCTTGAAACTATGCCCCCTGGTTATTGACCCCTCTACTAAGGGGAAAAGTTCCTTTCTACCTACCCTATCTAAGCCCCTCATAATTTTGTACACCTCAATCAGGTCCCCCCCTCAGCCTTCTCTGCTCCAAGGAAAACAATCCCAGCCTGTCCAGTCTCTCTTCATAGCTGAAGCGCTCCAGCCCAGGTAACATCCTGGTGAATCTCCTCTGCACCCTCTCCAATGCATTCACATCCTTCCTATAGTGTGGTGACCAGAACTGCACACAGTATTCCAGCTGTGGCCTAACTAGCATTTTGTACAGCTCCATCATAACCTCCTTGCTCTTATATTCTCTGCCTCGGCTAATGAAGGCAAGTATCCCATATGCCTCCTTAACCACCTTATCTACCTGTCCTGCTGCCTTCAGGGATCTATGTACATGCACACCAAGGTCCCTCTGATCCTCTGTCCTTCCTAGGGTCCTACCATTCATTGTGTATTCCCTTGCCTTGTTAGTCCTCCCCTTAACTGCTTTGTTTACCTGTCCTGCCACCTTCAAAGATTTGTGCCAGTACCCTCAGTGTATCAGAACAGTCGCAGCTAATGTCCGGCTCCTGTGGTCTTTGGGGATTGAGCCCAACCATCAGTGTCGTCCTTTCTCGGCCCCTTAAAGGAACCGTCACGATCCCAGTGCGGACATGTCGAAGGTCACCGCCCAGTAACTGCGACTTTCAGGAGCCGTGGGAGGAGATTCTGCTCTGCTTCGGTCTGCTGGGACAGGGCAGGGCCCCTGCTGGTACCACTCGCTGTCTGCTGGGAATGGGCAGGCAGGGCTCTGCTGGTAATGCTCGCTCTGCTGGGTGAAGGCAGGCAGCGCTCTGCTAGTTCCACTTGCTGTCTGCTGGGACAGGGCAGGCTGATCTCTGCTGGTACCACTCGCTCTCTGCTGGGACAGGGCAGGGCCCCTGCTGGTACCGCTCGCTGTCTGCTGGGAACTGTGCTGGGAAAGGACAGGCAGGACTAGGACTGTGCTGCTGAAACTTGCGGTCTACTGGGAAATAGCTCTGCTGGTACCACTCGCTGTCTGCTGGGAATGGGCAGGCAGGGCTCTGCTGGTAATGCTCGCTCTGCTGGGAGAAGGCAGGCAGGGCTCTGCTGGACCGCAGTCCTCTGCTGGTACCACTCGCTGTCTGCTGGGAGAGGGCTCTGCTGGTTCCACTTACCGCCTGCTGGGGAAGAGCTCTGCTGATTCTATTTACTGCCTGCTGTGAGAGGGCAGGCAGGCCTCTGCCACCTCCCCTCGCTGTCTGCTGGGAGCTGCCAATAGACGGAGCAGGGCTCTGCTGGTTTTCACTCTGCTGGGAGCTGTCCATTGAAAGAGAGAGAGAGAGAGAGATGAACTTCTGCTGGTCGTGTTCACAGTCTGCTGGGTGATGCCAGTGGATGAGCAGGGCTCTGCTGGTTTTGGTAAGGTAGCTGCTGGAAACTGCGAGAGGAGAACTGAGATGACTTGCTTTCCCTGTCCCTGTGTGGGAAAATCGTGTAAACATGCAGACAGTTGATTGGTGTTGATGGGAAAGATAGACTTGCGTTCATATAGCGCCTTTCACCACCTCAGGACGTCCCAAAGCGCTTCACAGCCAACGAAGTACTTTTTGAAATATAGTCACTGTTGTAATGTTGGAAACGCGGCCGCCAATTTGCGCACAGCAAGATCCCATAAACATCAATGAGATAAATTACCAGATAATCTGGGTTTTATTTTTCGTGATGTTGGTTGAGGGATATATATTGGCCCCAGGACTCCGGGGAGAACTCCCCCTGCTACTCCTCCAATATGTCAGGGGTTCTTTTACGCCCACCTGAGAGGGCAGGCGGGGGCCCTCGGTTTAATGTCACATCCGAAAGACGGTACTTCCGAGAGTGCGGCACTTCCTCAGTACTGTCCCTCCGACAGTGCGGCGCTCTCTCAGTACTGCCCCCTCCGACAGTGCGACGCTCCCTCAGTACTGACCCTCCGACAGTGCGGCGCTTCCTCAGTACTGCCCCTCTGACAGTGCGGCGCGCTCTCAGTACTGCCCCCTCCGACAGTGCGACGGTCCCTCAGTACTGACCCTCCGACAGTGCGGCGCTCCCTCAGTACTGCCCCTCCGACAGTGCGGCGCTTCCTCGGTACTGCCCCTCCGACAGTGCGGCGCTCCCTCAGTACTGCCCCTCCGACAGTGCAGCGCTCTCTCAGTACTGCCCCTCCGACAGTGCGGCGCTCTCTCAGTACTGTCCCTCCGACAGTGCGGCGCTCTCTCAGTACTGTCCCTCCGACAGTGCGGCGCTCTCTCAGTACTGCCCCCTCCGACAGTGCGACGCTCCCTCAGTACTGACCCTCGGACAGTGCGGCGCTCCCTCAGTACTGCCCCTCCGACAGTGCGGCGCTTCCTCGGCACTGCCCCTCCGACAGTGCGACGCTCCCTCAGTACTGACCCTCGGACAGTGCGGCGCTCCCTCAGTACTGCCCCTCCGACAGTGCGGCGCTTCCTCGGCACTGCCCCTCCGACAGTGCGACGCTCCCTCAGTACTGCCCCTCCGACAGTGCGGCGCTCCCTCAGTATTGACCCTCCCGACAGTGCGGTGCTCCCTCAGTACTGCCCCCTCTGGCGGTGCGGCGCTCCCTCAGTACTGCCACTCCGATGGTGCAGCGCTCCCTTAGTACTGCCCCCTCTGACAGTGCCGAGCTCCCTCTGTGCGCACTTCCTGGCTTCATTTCTCATCACAGTATCCTGTTGCGTTATTACCATTATCACGTCCGCATTTATAGCCGGATTTGCCTAATGAAATGTGTTGTCCTGCTGCACAATCTGGCCACCAGGTGGCGGTTCCTTACAAATATCTCTCTGAAATCTTTGTGTTTGAAAAAAAAAAATTCTCAGTAACTGACAATGCTAATGTCCAATAAAATTGGACAAATGTGTTTCGAAAGAGTATGATTACATTTGTGCACTGACTCGTCCTTTGTGTCAATTAAATGCTTCCATTAAAGGTTGTTCCTGGAAGGCCTCGTGCGCTCCTGAGCTGTGGAACTGTGAGCAGCATTTGGAAGATGCAGTCTCGGTGTGCTTAATTTCCCAGGATACTTCGGCGCCATTCAGTCAGCTGTATTGATGGAATATCTTTCTGTAGCTTCTAGCAGTTTCATCAGGAATAACTGGCTTCCCTGTTTCTATACTTGCAAAAAAAATGTTTTTCTGAGGTCAGTCAGAGACTAATTGCTACGTGGCAGAATCACGGGTTAATTAGAGTTCAAGCTGCCTTTCTGATTTTTTAACAAGGTGTAATCCATTGACATCTATTGGAAGCAATTTTCTGTTAGTGGGTAAGCTTTTACATGCAATACAAATGATTGCTTTTCATTCTCTATATTTTTCTTTAGTGTGACACTAGATAGATTCCTGGGATGAGTGGAGTGCAGCGAAGATTCACCAGGCTGATACCTGGGATGGCAGGAATGACGTATGAGGAGAGATTGGGTCGATTGGGCTTGTACTCGCTGGAGTTTAGAAGAATGAGAGGGGATCTCATTGAAACTTATAAAATTCTAAAAGGACTAGACAGACTAGATGCAGGAAGGATGTTCCCGATAGTCGGGGAGTCCAGAACCAGGGGTCACAGTCTAAGGATAAGGGGTAAGCCATTTAGGACAGACGAGGAGGAATTTCTTCACCCAGAGAGTGGTGAACCTGTGGAATTCTCTACCACAGAAGGCAGTAGAGGCCAATTCATTAAATATATTCAAGAAGGAGTTGGATATATTTCTTAAGGCTAAAGGGATCAAGGGACATGGGGAGAAAGCAGGGACAGGGTACTGAATTTGGATGATCAGCCATGATCGCATTGAATGGCGGAGCAGGCTCGAGGGGCCGAATGGCCTACTCCTGCTCCTATCTTCTATGTTTCTATGAGAGGGCTGCCCTGTGAGGAGAGATTGAGCTGAATGGGACTATATTTTCTCGAGTTTAGAAGAATGAGAGGTGATCTCATTGAAACGTATAAAATTCTTAGAGGGCTTGACAGGGTAGATGCTGAGAGGTTGTTTCCCCCTGGCTGGAGAGTCTGGAACCAGGGGTCACAGTCTCAGGATAAGGGGTCGGCCATTTAGGACTGAGAGGAGGAGGAATTTCTTCACTCAGAGGGTGGAGAATCTTTGGAATTCTCTACCCCAGAGGGCTGTGGAGGCTCAGTCGTTGAGTATATTCAATCGATAGATTTTTGGAATCGAGGGATATGGGGATAGTGCAGGAAATTGGAGTTGAGGTCGAAGATCAGCCATGATCCTATTCAATGGCGGAGCAGGCTCGAAAGGGCGAATGGCCGACTCCTGCTCCTATTTCCTTATGGTCTCAGGACACAAAAATGTGCGTGTGTGTGTGACAACGCAAGTGTGACGCCTCCAGTGTGACAGACGCATCTCAAAACAAACTCAACTATTCACAGTATTTATTAACGACTTAGATGACGGCATAGAAAGTCCAATATCCAAATTTCCCGATGACACAAAGATCGGCGGCATCGTCGGCAGTGAGGCTTAAAGCATAAAATGACTGATATACCTATCAATTCATTCCATGAAAAGCAACGAGTTAAGATAGTAACTATAGGTTTTTATTGGCTAAATAACAGAGCCCACCCTCGTGGGTGATCGGTTCCAGCAAGGAAGAATACTAGCCAAGCAATCACCTTTATACCTGGGCAAGCAGGCGGAGCCATGGGCGGAGTCAGCTGAGGTATGCCTAGGTATAACAGCGTGCGAGGCAAGAGGTAACCTTGTGTAGTGATAACAACAGTGTAAACAATAACAGTGGTTTACCACAATGACAAAGGGATATCGACAGATGAAGTGAATGGGCAAAACTGTGGCAAATGGATTTCGATGTAAGCAAATATGAGGTCATCCACTTCGGACCAAAAAGGATAGAACAGGGTACTTTGTAAATGGTGAAAGGCTATAAACAGTGGCGGCCCAAAGAGACTTGGGGGTCCAGGTACATAGATCATTAAAATGACATGAACAGATACAGAAAATAATCAAAAAGGTTAATGGAATGCTGCCCTTTATATCTAGAGGACTAGAATCCAAGGGGGTAGAAGTTATGCTGCAGCTATACAAAACCCTGGTTAGACCACACCTGGAGCACTGTGAGCAGTTCTGGGCACCACACCTAAGGAAGGATATATTGGCCTTGGAGGGAGTGCAGCGTAGGTTTACCAGAATGATACCCGGACTCCAAGGGTTAAGTTACGAGGAGAGATTACACAAACTAGGGCTGTGTACCCTGGAATTTAGAAGGTGAAGGGGTGATCTGACCGAAATTTTCAAGATATTAAAGGGAACCGATGGGGTCGATAGAGAGAAACTATTTCCGCTGGTTGGGGAGTCTAGGACGAGGGGGGCAGAGTCTAAAAATTAGAGCCAGACCTTTCAGGAGTGAAGTTAGGAAACACTTCTACACACAAAGGGTCGGAGAAGTTTGGAACTCTCTTCCGCAAACGGCAATTGATGCTGGGGGTCAATTGTTAATTTTAAATCTGAGATTGATGGATTTCTGTTAACCCAAGGTATTATGGGATATGGGCCAAAGGCGGGTATACGGAGTTAGGTCACAGATCAGCCATGATCTCATTGAATGGGGGGAACAGGCTCGAGGGGCTGAATGGCCTCTTCCTGCTCCTATATACTCGCCGATGTCCCCTGGCATTGGTGAAGGTAATTCGGATGCTGAGCTGTGTAACGGCGAGAGGCAACATTCCCAGTGACCTGCAAAGTAGTAATCCACTACTGGGTCAATCCATGTTCCTTTGAGGCCACGGCGTCTCATCGCTGTTAAGTAAACCCTGCACGAGAGGTCACTCGGAGCTTAATTGCTCCTAAAATTTAAATCAGTCAGAGATTCCAAATATACTGATTCCTGTGCCATCGAAGTATTGTTAATTGCCGGAGGGGGAGGGGGTGGTTCTCTTCATCTTTCGAAATGTCTGCCTTTGTCCTTTAGAAGTGTAAGATTGCCGTGCGATAGGCACAGCCACGTTAGATTGACCGAATGCGATCGGCAGAATCGGCGCGCACACACACACACACACACACACACACACGACGACACTTGTGGCTACTCGTGCCGTTGATGGGGCTCTCGCCGAGATTCTGAGCGGGTGTGCCTGAGATTCCTCACTTTTCTGGGGTGGTAGGATCTCTAACCTCCGGCCTTTGACCCCCGCCCCCCCCACCATCCCAAACCTGGTGTGAAGCGGGCAGAACTGTTTTAGCTGAGATACGTTGGACACCTTGGGTATTTAAAGGTTAAAAAAGAAAAAGACTTCCATTTCTGCAGCGCCTTTCACCACCTCAGGACGTCCCAAAGAGCTTTACGGCCAATAAAGTACTACTTTAGAAACATAGAAGATAGGAGCAGGAGTCGGCCCCTTGAGCCCGCTCTGCCATTCAATGCGATCACGGCTGATCATCCAAATTCAGTACCCTGTCCCTGCTTTCTCCCCGTGTCCCTTGATCCCTTTAGCCTTAAGAAATATATCCAACTCCTTCTTGAATATATTTAATGAATTGGCCTCTACTGCCTTCTGTGGTATAGAATTCCACAGGTTCACCACTCTCTGGGTGAAGAAATTCCTCCTAATTTCTGTCCTAAATGGCTTACCCCTTATCCTTAGACTGTGAGCCCTGGTTCTGGACTCCCCGACCATCGGGAACATCCTTCCTGCATCTAGTCCTGTCAGAATTTTATAAGTTTCAATGAGATCCCCTCTCATTCTTCTAAACTTCAGCGAATATAAGCCTAATCGACCCAATCTCTCCTCATACGTCATTCCTGCCATCCCAGGTATCAGTCTGGTGAATCTTCGATGAACTCCCTCCATGGCAAGAACATCCTTCCTCAGATAAGGCGACCAAAACTGCACACAATACTCAAGATGTGGTCACTGTTGTAAATATTCTCATATATTTGAAGTGTGGTCCACTGTTGTAAATATTGGCCAGGAGACCAGGATAACTCTCGATCTTCTTCGAAATAGTGGCCGTGGTATCTTTCGCGTCCACCTCAGAGGGCAGATGGGGCATCAGTTTAACGTCTCATCCAAAAGACGGCATCCTCGACAGTGCAGTGCTTCCTTAGTACTGCCCCTCCGACAGTGCGGCGCTCCCTCAGTACTGCCCCTCCGACAGTGCGGCGCTCCCTCAGTACTGCCCCTCCGACAGTGCAGCGCTTCCTCAGTACTGCTCCTCCGATAGTGCAGCGCTCCCTCAGTACTGCCCCTCCGACAGTGAGGCGCTCCCTCAGTACAGCCCCTCCGACAGTGCGGCGCTCCCTCAGTACCGCCCCTCCGACAGTGCAGCGCTCCCTCAGTACTGCTCCTCCGATAGTGCAGCGCTCCCTCAGTACTGCCCCTCCGACAGTGCAGAGCTCTCTCAGTACTGCCTCTCCGACAGTGCGGTGCTCCCTCAGTACTGCCCCTCCGACAGTGCGGCGCTCCCTCAGTATTGCCCCTCCGACAGTGCGGTGCTCCCTCAGTACTGCCTCTCCGACAGTGCGGTGCTCCCTCAGTACTGCCCCTCCGTCAGTGCAACACCCCACAGCACTGACCCTCGGCATCAGTGCAACACCCCACAGTACTGACCCTCGGCATCAGTGCGGTGCTCCCTCAGTACTGCACCTCTGCCAGTGCGGTGCTCCCACAGTACTGCTCCTCCAACACTGCAGTACTCACTCAGTACTGCCCCTCCGACAGTGCAGAGCTCCCTCTGTACTGCCCCTCCCACAGTGCATTGCTCCCTCAGTACTGCCCCTCCAACAGTGCACCACTCCCTCAGTACTGCCCCTCCGACAGTGCGGCGCTCCCTCAGTACTGCCCCTCCAACAGTGCAGATCTCCCTCAGTACTGCCTCTCCGACAGTGCAGAGCTCCCTCAGTATTGCCCCTCCGACAGTGCCGCGCTCCCTCAGTACTGCCCCTCCCACAGTGCAGCACTCCCTCAGTACTGCTCCTCCGACATGTGGCGCTCCCTCAGTACTGACCAACAGTGCGGTGCTCCCTCAGTACTGACCCTCTGACAGTGCAGCGCTCCCTCCGTACTGCCCCTCCGACAGTGCAGAGTTCCCTCTGTACTGCCCCTCCCACAGTGCAGCGATCGTTCAGTACTGCCCGTCCGACAGTGCGGCGCTCCCTCAGTACTGCCCCTCCGACAGTGCGGCGCTCCCTCAGTACTGCCCCTCCGACAGTGCGGCGCTCCCTCAGTACTGACCCTCCGACAGTGCGGCGCTCCCTCAGTACTGCCCCTCAGACAGTGCGGCGCTCCCTCAATACTGCCCTTTCCGACAGTGCGGCGCTCCCTCAGTACCGCCCCTCCGACAGTGCAGTGCTCCCTCAGTGCTGCTCCTCCAACAGTGCAGCACTCCCTCAGTACAGCCCCTCCGACAGTGCAGAGCTCCCTCTGTACTGCCCCTCCCACAGTGCAGCACTCCCTCAGTGCTGCTCCTCCGACAGTGCATCACTCCCTCAGCACTGCACTGGGAGTGTCGGCCTGGACTTTTGTGCTCAAGTCTCTGGAGCGGGACTTGAACCCACAACCTTCTGATTCAGAGGCGAGAGTGCTACCCACTGAGCCACGGCTAATAATCAAACCTCCTTGGGACAAGAGGCTTTCCAAGATAAACAGGATGGCTTTGAAGTCTAATGAGAGGAATGCATAGATTGTCTTCTGCTTTTAGTGCCTGGGTGTTATATATGAGAAATGCTTGAGCAAGGGAATAAGTGACTAATGAAGTCAGCCATGAGCGATTAAAGTGTAAATTTAGGGGTTAGGGTAATAAACATAGGTAGAGGGATCTGTTAACTGCAGTATATAAGGATAACGGTTAATAAAGCCTGTTCTTCATAGAGGTTAAGATTTGTTAGGTCGGGAAGTCTTGTTTGAGGGCAGTAGCTTTGGAGTAAAGAACTGCAACACTTTACATGACTGGGGGGTGGATGAGGGAAATGCTGTGGATGTGGTTTACATGGACTTCAGTAAAGCTTTTGACAAAGTCCCGCATAGGAGACTGGTCAAGAAGGTGAGAGCCCATGGGATCCAGGGTGCCTTGGCGCGTTGGATCCTAAACTGGCTGAGTGGCAGGAGGCAGAGGGTGATGGTCGAAGGTTGCTTTTGTGACTGGAAGCCTGTGTCCAGTGGGGTACCTCAGGGATCGGTGCTGGGTCCCTTGTTGTTTGTGATCTACATAAATGATTTGGATGAGAATGTAAAAGGTATGATCAGTAAGTTCGCAGATGACACAAAAATTGGTGGGGTGGTAAATTGCGAGGAGGAAAGCCTCAGGCTACAGGACGATATAAACGGGTTGGTCAGATGGGCGGAAAAGTGGCAAATGGAATTTAACCCTGAAAAGTGCGAGGTGATGCATTTTGGACGGACAAATAAGGCAAGGGAATACACAATGAGTGGTAGGACCCTAGGAAGTTCAGAGGGACCTTGGTGTACATGTACATAGATCCCTGAAGGCAGCGGAACAGGTAGATAAGGTGGTTAAAAAGGCATATGGGATACTTGCCTTCATTAGCCGAGGCATAGAATATAAGAGCAGGGAGGTTATGATGGAGCTGTACAAAACGCTGGTGAGGCCACAGCTGGAGTACTGTGTGCAGTTCTGGTCGCCTCACTATAGGAAGGATGTGATTGCTTTGGAGAGGGTGCAGAGAAGATTCACCAGGATGTTACCTGGGATGGAGCGCCTCAGCTATGAAGAGAGGCTGGACAGGCTGGGGTTGTTTTCCTTGGAGCAAAGAAGGCTGAGGGGGGACCTGATTGAGGTGTACAAAATGATGAGGGGCATAGATAGGGTAGATAAAGAGGAACTTTTCCCCTTAGTAGGGGGGTCAATAACAAGGGGGCATAGATTCAGGGTAAGGGGCAGGAGATTTAGAGGGGATTTGAGGAGGAACTTCTTCACCCAGAGGGTGGTTGGAATGTGGAACTCACTGCCTGAAAGGGTGGTAGAGGCAGGAACCCTCACAACATTCAAGAAGCATTTGGATGAGCACTTGAAATGCCATTGCATACAAGGCTATGGACCAAATGCTGGAAAATGGGATTAGACTGGACAGGGATGGATGGGCAGCGCAGACACGATGGGCCGAAGGGCCTCTTTCTGTGCTGTAAAACTCTATGACTCTATGACTATCCTCAAAAGGATTTGGGAATAGATACATCCTGAGGTCTTGCCTGTGACATGTACCTTTGATGCAGGCAAGATATATATTGGTATATAAAGGAGCATGGCTTTCAGTAGTTCTTCAGAGAGCTCGAAAGATGGAGAAGACAAAAGCCACTCTCGCTATCTAGCTGAGCTGACCACTCAAACTAGAGATCAATAAAGCCACATAAAAGGTTGCTGCGCAAGATAAGGGCTCATGGGGTTAGGGATAATATACTAGCATGGATAGAGGATCGGTTAACAGACAGAAAACAGAGAGTAGGGAATAAATGGGTCATTCACTTTGGTAGGACGAATAGAGAAACAATATTTTTTTAAATGGTGAGAAACGATTAAATGTTAGGTGTCCTCGTACAGGAAACACAGAGAGTTAGCATGCAGGTACAGCAAGCAATTAAGAAGGCAAGTGACATGTTGGCCTTTATCACAAGGGGGTTGGAGTATAAGAGTGAGGAAGTCTTACTGCAATTGTACAGGGCCTTGGTGAGACCACACCTGGAGTACTGTGCGCAGTTTTGGTCTTATCTGAGGAAGGACATACATGCCTTAGAGGCGGTGCAACGAAGGTTCACTCGATTGATTCCTGGGATGAGAGGGCTGTCCTATGATGAGAGATTGTGTAGAATGGGCCGATACTCTGTGGAGTTTAGAAGAATGAGAGGTGATCTCATTGAAACATATCAGATTCTGAGGGGGATTGACAGGGTCGATGCTGAGAGGTTGTTTCCCCCTGGCTGGGGAGTCTAGAACCAGGGGTCACAGTCTCAGGATAAGGGGTCGGCCATTTGGACTGAGATGAGGAGGAATTTCTTCACTCAGAGGGCGGTGAATCTTTGGAATTCTCTGCCCCAGAGGGCTGTGGAGGCTCAGTCATTGAGTACATTCAAGGCTGAGATCGATAGATTTTTGGAATCAAGGGATATGGGGATCGGGCAGGAAAGTGGAGTTGAGGTCGATGATCAGCCATGGTCTTATTGAATGGCGGAGCTGGCTCGAGGGGCCGAATGGCCGACTCCTGCTCCTAATTCTTAAAGTCGTCTGTTCCGTATACTCCACCATCAAGTGCCTTGTACTTACTGGAAGCGTATTGTTGTGAAAGGAAGACTTGCATTTCTATAGCGCCTTTCACGATGTCCCAAAGCACTCTACAGACAATGAAGTGCTTTTTGAAGTGTAGTCGCTGTTGTAATGTAGGAAACGCGGCAGCCAATTTGCTCACAGCAAGCTCCCACAAACAGCAAAGTGTTAAAAGGCCAGATAATCTGTGTTTTTTTTAGGGATAAATATTTGCCCCAGGACACTAGGGAGAACTCCCCAGCTCTTCTTCGAAATAGTGGCCGTGGGATCTTCTACGTCCGAGAGGAGAGACGGGGCCTCGGTTTAAAGCCTCATCCGACAGACGGCACCTCTGACAGTGCAGCACTCCCTCAGCACTGCACTGGGAGTGTCAGCCTAGATTTTTGTGCTCAAGTCTCTGGAGTGGGACTTGAACCCACAACCTTCTGACTCAGAGGCGAGGGGTGCGACACAATGAGACACAGCTGATATTAAAAAAAAAAATTGTTTATGGGATCTGGGCGTCGCTGACAAGGCCAGTATTTATTGCCCATCCCTAGTTGCCCTTGAGAAGGTGGCGGTGAGCCGCCTTCTTGAACCGCTGCAGTCCGTGTGGTGAAGGTGCTCCCACAGTGCTGTTAGGGAGGGAGTTCCAGGATTTTGACCCGGCGATAGTGAAGGAACGGCCGATATATTTCCAAGTCAGGATGGTGTGTGACTTGGAGGTGGAACTTGGAGGTGGTGGTGTTCCCGTGCGCCTGCTGCCCTTGTCCTTCTAGGTGGAAGAGCTCGCGGGTTTGGGAGGTGCTGCCGAAGAAGCCTTGGCGAGCTGCTGCAGTGCATCTTGTAGATGGTACACACTGCAGCCACGGTACGCCGGTGGTGGAGGGAGTGGACGTTTAAGGTGGTGGATGGGGTGCCCATCAAGCGGGCTGCTTTGTCCTGGATGGTGTCGAGCTTCTTGAGTGTTGTTGGAGCTGCACTCATCCAGGCAAGTGGAGAGTGTTCCATCACACTCCTGACTTGTGCCTTGTAGATGGTGGAGAGGCTGTGGACCATAGATGGAGGGAGGTTGACTGCTAACAAGGAACCTCTGCTCCTCACAAATAAAAGTCAGAGAGAGGTGTGGGACGATGAGGTCAAGCGCGGTGGGGGATGGGTGGCATCCATGCCTTTGACCCCTCTAGACGCGACTATTCCAACACTCTCCTGGCCGACCTCCCATCTTCAACCCTCCATAAACTAAAGCTCACCCAAAACTTGTGTCCTAACTCTCCCCAAGACCTGTTCACCCCTGCGCTCGCTGACCTACATTGGCTCCTGGTTGAGCAATGCCTCGATTTAAAAATTCTCGTTCCTGTTTTCAGATCCTCTCCATGGCCTCCCCCTCCCTATCTCTGTAACCTCCTCCGGCCCCCTACAACCCTCCCAGATCTCTGCGCTCCTCCAATTCTGGCTTATTGCGCATCCCCGATTTCCATCGCTCCACCATTGGCGGCCGTGCCTTCAGCTGCCTGGGCCCCGAGCTCTGGGATTCCCTCCCTAAACCTCTCCGTCTCCCTCTCTTCCTTTAAGACGCTCCTTAAAACCTACCTCTTTGACCAAGCTTTTGGTCACCTGTCCTAATATCTCCTTATGTGGCTCGGTGTCAAATTTTGGATGATAATCGCTCCTGCGAAGCGCCTTGGGATGCTTTACTAAGCTAAAGGGAACGATAGCACAGTGGTTATGCTACTGGACTAGTAATCCAGAGACATGAAGTTCAAATCCTGCCACTAGCAGCTGGGGAATAAAATTAAATTCAGTTAATTAAATAAATCTGGAATAAAAGTTTGCAGATGATACTAAGATGGGAGGGAAAGTAAGGAGTGAGGAGGACATAAAAAACCTGCAAGGGGACATCGACAGGCTAAGTAAGTGGGCAGAGATTTGGCAGATGGAATACAATACTGGAAAGTGTGAGGTTATGCACTTTGGCAGGAAAAATCGTCGAGCAAGTTAGTATCTTAATGGCAAGAAACTGGAAAGTACTGAAGTACAAAGGGATCTGGGGGTCCTGGTGCACGAAACTCAAAAGGTTAGTATGCAGGTGCAGCAAGTGATTAAGAAGGCCAATGGAATGTTGGCTTTCATTGCTAGGGGGATAGAATATAAAAATAGGGAGGTATTGCTTCAGTTGTACAAGGTATTGGTGAGGCCGCACCTGGAATACTGCGTACAGTTTTGGTGTCCATACTTAAGAAAGGACATACTTGCTCTCGAGTCAGTACAAAGAAGGTTCACTCGGTTAATCCCGGGGATGAGGGGATGGACATATGAGGAGAGGTTGAGTAGATTGGGACTCTACTCATTGGAGTTCAGAAGAATGAGAGGCGATCTTATTGAAACATATAAGATTGTGAAGGGGTTGGATCGGGTGGATGCGGGGAGGATGTTCCCGATGATGGGTGAAACTAGAACTAGGGGGCATAGTCTTAGAATAAGGGGCTGCTCTTTCAAAACTGAGATGAGGAGGAACTACTTCACTCAGAGGGTGGTAGGTCCATGGAATATGCTGCCCCAAAAAGCTGTAGAAGCTACATCATTACATAAATTTAAAACAGAAATAGACAGTTTCCTAGAAGTAAAGGGAATTAAGGGTTATGGGGAGCGGGCAGGAATTTGGACATGAGTCTAGGTTCGGATCGGTCATGGCCCTGTGGGTAGCAGAGCGGGCCCAGGGGCCGTGTAGCCTGATCCTGCTCCTATTTCGTGTGTCTAATTCTGTTAGATTCAGGAGATGGTTCTGTGATAGTGGATTGGCGGTTAGGATCAGATCAGCCATGATCTTATTGAATGGCGGAGCAGGCTCGATGGGCCGATTGGCCTACTCCTGCTCCTATTTCTTATGTTCTTAAAATGTTGACCATGAGACTATTGGATTGTCATACAAAACCCATCTGGTTTACTAATGTCCTTTAGGGAAGGAAATCTACCGTCCTTACCCGGTCTGGCCGATATGTGACTCCAGACCCACAGCAATGTGGTTGACTCTTAACTGCCCTCTGCGGTTCAAGAAGGCGGCTCACCCCTTCTCAAGGGCAATTTGGGATGGGCAATAAATGCTGGCCACACCCCATGAACGAATAAAAAAAATACATGAATACATGCTGAGCAGTCTTGACAGAATGGACAAGGAGACAAAACAACAAGCCACGTCTTGTATTTTATTGAAGTATTTACGTTTGAAACCCGCACCAGAATTAAAAGCACGGAGGGGAGGGGAGGAGGAGAAGAAGGTGGGTCGGTAGGGGAAAGGAGCGAAGGAAGATGGGGCAGGTCTGAGGGGGTGGGCGGGGGGGAAGAATTCGGGGAGGCGGTTAAACGCGGAACCGTTCTCCAAGATACCCCGCCAGGTGGTGACGGCACAATGTCCCGCCGTTGAGTCCGTTTCACCCGTTTTGTAAAAATAACTCTTCCACGCCCCCCCCCCCCCCCACCACCACCTCAGTCGAGCAAAATGGCCGCCATGCCCAATCGGTGCGATCCTTCGAGCCGTTAGCACGTTACGTTCCCAGATCGCCCGGCCTTGGCGTAGTGTCGAGGGAGGGCGGGTGGGTGGGGGGAGTCGACGGAAAGGAAAATACGGGGGGTGGGGGTGGCGGTGGTGTGTATAAGGGGGAGCAGTCCGTGATCCGATAGCGCTGCTTTGGCGAGCTGAATTCCTCGACTCCCCTTCATCCCGCCACACCGTTAACTCTAGACCAATCCAGGATTGTGTTTGCCCCGCGACCGGTCAATCCAACTCCGCTAACAATAGATCTATCCAAAAAAACAAATAAATAGTACTTTTGTGTGCCGGGTTGCGGGGGGGGGGGGGTGGGGGAATTAAGCTTTTGACTGTCGTCGTGGAACATTGAGAGCCAGTATCGCGCGAGGGGAGCGAGTTCGTTCGCTCGACCTCTGAACACTGGACAGCAATGTACCGCAATGACTCGTGCGCTATCAAGAGACGTCAAGGGTGGGTCGCACCAGCGGAGGGGAGGGTGCCTCTAATTACGTGACCATACGGGAGGTTTTTTAAACAAAAAAAAATGTACACCGGGGCAATATCCTTTAATTTGCGTGGACAGTGATTTGTGCTATCGTGTAAACATGCAGATAGTTTTCCCCTCCAGATTCCTTGTCCATGTGTTGCTACCGATGGGCTAGGAGTCGTCAAACACTCTCCGGTGACTCTACAATCTTGCGAGCTTTTTCTTTTAATCTTCGTCTGTTTTCTATATATATATCTCATATCTTCTTCGACTCTCCGCTCACTTGTTTTATTTGACTGTCAGGGAGAGAGCAGAAGGAACAGAGAGTGAGATCGAAAGAAAGAATTGCATTTCCACAGCACGTTTCAAAAAATTCCAGTAGATTAGTCAAGCAGGAATGACGTATGAGGAGAGATTGAGTCACAGAATCACAGAAACCCCACAGTGCAGATAGAGGCCATTTCGGCCCATCGAGCCTGCACCGACACATATCCCACCCGATCCCCGTAACCCCTACACCAACACATATCCCACCCTATCCCTGTAACCCCACGTATTTAATCCCCCTAACACTAAGGGTCAATTTATCATAGCCAATCAACCTAACCCGCACATCTTTGGACTGTGGGAGGAAACCGGAGCACCCGGAGGAAACCCACGCAAACACGGGGAGATTGGGCTTATACTCGCTGGAGTTTAGAAGAATGAGAGGGGATCTCATTGAAACTTATAAAATTCTAACAGGACTGGACAGACTAGATGCAGGAAGGATGTTCCCGATGGCCGGGGAGTCCAGAACCAGGGGTCACAGTCTAAGGATAAGGGGTAAGCCATTTAGGACTGAGATGGGGAGGAATTTCTTCACCCAGAGAGTGGTGGACCTGTGGAATTCTCTACCACAGAAGGCAGTTGAGGCCAATTGATTAAATATATTCAAGAAGGAGTTAGATATATTTCTTAAGGCTAAAGGGATCAAGGGATATGGGGAGAAGGCAAGGACAGGGTACTGAATTTGGATGATCAGCCATGATCTCATTGAATGGCGGAGCAGGCTCGAGGGGCCGAATGGCCTACTCCTGCTCCTATCTTCTATGTTTCTATAGGAACAGGAGGAGGCCATTTAGCCGATTGAGCCTGTTCCGCCATTCAATCAGATCATGGCTGATCAGTGACCTAACCCCATATACCCGCCGTTGCCCCATACTCCTTAATACCTTTGGTTAACAAAAATCTATCAATCTTAGATTTAAAATTAATAATTGACCTAGCATCAATTGCTGTTTGCGGAAGAGAGTTCCAAACTTCTACCGCCCTTTGCATGTAGGATTGTTTCCTAATTTCATGCCTGAAAGGCCTGGCTCTAACCTTTAAACTATGCCCCCTAGTCCTAGACTCCACAACCAGCGGAAGAAGTTTCTAAAGGCACTATATAAATGCAAGTTGTTGTAGTGTCTCTAACGTGAGGCACTTTATCCAGTGCCTTCTGCTGGTCCATATACTCCACATCTACCTCTAACATGCCTCCCGTGAGGCACTTTATCCAGTGCCTTCTAGTCCATATATTCCACATCTACCTCTAACAAACCTGTGAGGCCCTTTATCCAGTGCCTTCTTCTAGTCCATATATTCCACATCTACCTCTAACAAGCCTTCTGTGAGGCACTTTATCCAGTGCCTTCTGTTAGTCCATATATTCCACATCTACCTCTAACAAATCTGTGAGGCAATTTATCCAGTGCCTTCTGCTGGTCCATATACTCCACATCTACCTCTAACAAGCCTGCTGTGAGGCACTTTATCCAGTGCCTTCTGCTGGTCCATATACTCCACATCTACCTCTAACAAACCTGTGAGGCATTTTATCCAGTGCCTTCTGCTGGTTCATATACTCCACATCTACTGCATGTGTCAAATTGTTGGCTGATTTACACTCCTATGAAGCGCCTTGGGGATGTTTTTACTACGTTAAAGGCACTGGATAAATGGGTCCGTGCGCCACAACCACAATCGCAGCTTCCTAGTTCACGTTTGTTTTGTGAAGGCGTGTTGGGTTTGAGGTGGGGGGCCAGGGTTAGAGGGGAGAGCGGCCTCCCTCTGACACCGGGACCTAAGCGGAGGCTAAAGGGGGTATCCTTACCCTCAAGGTAGTTGCGGGCGACAAACTTCAGGACCTCATCCAGCAGAATCACAGGGAAGGAGATCTCCAGCACTACGAGCCACTGTGTGATGGTCAGGTGGGTTAATTTGAAGATGAGCTGTGAGGGGAAAAAGAGAAAAACATTTAGATGCTTCCACACCAACCTTCCACAACGCCTCAAACCTGCGACCTCCACCGCCTAGAAGGACGAGGACGCAAGAGAACACCACCACCTCCAAGTTCCCCCTCCACACTATCCCAATTTGGACATTCATCAGCCATTGCTTCATTGTCGTTGGGTCGAAATCCTGTCGAGCACCACTTAGAAGAAGCACTGAGAGTAGCAAGGGCACAGAATGTACTCTGGGTGGGGGGGGGGACTTCAATGTCCATCACCAAGAGTGGCTCGGTAGCACCACTACTGATCGAGCTGGCCAAGTCCTGAAGGACATGGCTGCCAGATTGGGCCTGCGGCAGCTGGCAAGAGAACCAACACGAGTGAATAACCTACTTGATCTCGTCCTCACCGATCTACCTGTTGCGGATCACAAGCCTGCGACCTCCACCGCCTAGAAGGACGAGGGCAGCAGACGCATGGGAACACCGCCACCTCCAAGATCCTCCTCCACACCATCCTGACTTGGACATATATTGGCTGTTCCTTCATCATCGCTGCGCCAAAATCCTGGAACTTCCAAACTAACAGCACTGTGAGAGTACCTTCACCACACGGACTGCAGCGGTTCAAGAAGGCGGCTCACCACCACCTTCTCAAGGGGCAACTAGGGATGAGCAATAAATGCCGGCCTTGCCAGCGACACCCAGGCCAGAGAATGAATATAAAAATGTATTACTCTAGGACCTCCTGTGTGAGTGCTCACACATAGTTGGATGATATGGTGTTTTACAAAGGTGCTATGTAACACACAATGTATTATTCAGCTGCTAAGGTGCAGCTGCATCCTGTTAAGAATTTACGGTCTATTTTGTTAAGTGAAGATAGCCACGGGTCTTTCAGAGTTTAATCGTTATGTGGTCATTCAGAGTTTAATTGTTGCGCGGTCATTCAGAGTTTAATTGCGTGGTCATTCAGAGTTTAATTGTTGCGTGGTCATTCAGAGTTTAATTGTTGCGTGGTCAGTCAGAGTTTAATTGCGTGGTCATTCAGAATTTAATTGTTATGTGACCAGGAACCTCTGCAAATGGGAATGTGCTCATCCGTTTCACACTGCAACCCAGAACCATTCGTTATTTCAATGCTGCTTTGCATCTGTTAAAAAGGCCTCACATCTGGAGTGAAACATGCCAGCGATACAGAGATAGAATTTCCGCAGGTTTCTCCCGATCTCTGGTGAAACAGTGTAAACCTTATTTTCTGAAGTTTCCAGGGGGAGATCGAGAGAGTCCCGCAGAAATTCTGGCTGACTATTTTCAGTTATATTACAATAGATAAAGAGATGGATAGATGGAGACAGATGGCTAGATAGAGCTGGATAGATAGGTGGCTAAATAGAGAGAGAGAGATCGATAGATGGAGGCACATGATAGAGATGGATAGGAGGAGAGTTAATAAAGATGGAGAGAGAGAAATGGAGAGGTAGTGATGTATAGAGGTGGAGAGGTACAGACAGATGAATGGATGGAAAGATGGAGGGGTAGAGATGCATAGAGCAACGGAGATCTATATCTATAGATAGAGGCAAGAGGTGGAGATGTATAGAAAGAGAGACAGATAGATAGCGATAGAGACGTAGAGGTGTATAAATAGCAGGATGGATAGAGAGGCAGAGGTGGAGATCTGTAGATAGATGGATGGAGATGTAGAGATGGAGAGATGGATAGATAGAGAGAGAGGGAGAGGTGGAGATGTATAGATAGAGATGAATAGTGAGACAGAGAGCTAGAGAGATGGATAGAGACACGGAGAGGTAGCGATCTATAGGTAGAGATAGATAGATGGATAGATGGAGGTGTATAGATACAGAGGGAGGTAGAGATGTATAGATAGATGAATGGATAGAAAGACGGAGAGGTAGGGATGTAGAGCTAGAGCGATAGATCGAGGGAGAGATCTATAGATAGAGAGATTGATAGAGAGATGGAAGTCGAGATGAATAGATAGAGAGATGGATAGGGATGGAAGTGGAGACATATAGATAGATGAATGGACAGAGAGGTAGAGATGTACAGAGTGAGAGATGGTTAGAGACGAGGAGGTGGCGATCTATAGCTAGAGAGATGGAAGTGGAGACGTTTCGATAGATGAATAGATAGAGAGATGGAGAGGTAGAGATGTATAGCGAGAGAGATGGAAGGATGAAAAAAGAGATACAGTGTCTTTGCTGTTTCTTGAATTTTGCATAGTTTGTAGAATTGAACATTGAGAGTAGTTTAACAGACTCGGGACATGGTGTGTGTGGCGGGACAGCGAAACGTGGGATCGATTCATAGCCGGATAGAAGGAGGCAGCCGACAGTGTGGGGAGGGGGGGGGGGGGGTGGCTATGGCTCCCTTTGGACCTTTCTCATCCGGAACCTGCACGCGCGCGAGGGCGGAGGTCGCGTAAGTCGACCGACCCTCTGATACTTACGGGCATTGGGTCAACGTAAAGGATGAAGAAGTGGAGAGACATGGAGAGGCAGATGGCGCCCAGCAGCCAGCAGTTCAACCATGGCGGCATCCTGATGAGCGACTGGTTCTCCGACAGGCTGCGAACAACGCACACACAGAGCGAGCGGTCAGCGAGCAAATTAAAAAACAAACCCTCGGCTGCTTTATCAAGGTGTCGCGCCATGTGACACACAATGTATTATTCTGATGCTAAGGTTGCAGCCTTTAAGAATTCAAAGTTGAATTTGACAGGAGAACAGGGCCTCGGGTCGTTCAGAGTTTAATCGGTGCGTGCTCACTCAGAGCTTAATCGTAGCATGGTCACTCAGAGCTTAATCGTTGCGTGGTCACTCAGAGCTTAATCATTGCATGGTCACTCAGAGCTTAATCATTGCGTGGTCACTCACAGCTTAATCGTTGCGTGGTCACTCAGAGCTTAATCATTGCGTGGTCACTCAGAGCTTAATCATTGCATGGTCACTCAGAGCTTAATCGTTGCATGGTCACTCAGAGCTTAATCGTTGCATGGTCGCTCAGAGCTTAATCGTTGCGTGGTCACTCAGAGCTTAATCGTTGCATGGTCACTCAGAACTTAATCGTTGCATGGTCACTCAGAGCTTAATTGTTGCGTAGTCATTCAGAGGTGAATAGTAATGGACACTAGGGGCCGGAAGGGACCCAGCAGACCAAATTTCAAATGGGTCCCACTGGGATATGATCATATACAGGCCTTTCATTCCCCCCCTGGCTGGGTGGAATTTGCTGGGGTCCTCCTGCCTCATTAGAGCAAAGAGTTGGAATAAACGGCTCTTTTTCTGAGTGGCAGGCAGTGACTAGTGGGGTACCGCAGGGATCGGTGCTAGGATCCCAGCTTATCACAATATATATTAATGATCTGGACAAGGGAAGTAGATGTAATATCTCCAAGTTTGCAGACAACACAAAGCTGGGTGGGTGTGTGTGCTGTGAGGAGGATGCCGAGAAACTCCAGGATGATTTGGACAAGTTGGGCGATTGGGCAGAAGCATGGCAGATGCAATATAACGTGGATAAATGTGAGGTAATCCACTTTGGTGGCAAAAACAGGAAGGCAGATTATTATCTGAACAGCAATAGATTGGGAGAAGGGGAAGTGCAACGAGACCTGGGTGTCCTTGTGCACCAATCGCTGAAGGTAAGCATGCAGGTGCAGCAGGCGGTTAAGAAGGCAAATGGTATGTTGGCCTTCGGAGCGAGGGTTCGAGTACAGGAACAAGGATGTCTTGCTACAGTTGTACAGGGCCTTGGTGAGACCACATCTTGGAGTATTGTGTGCAGTTTTGGTCGCCTTATCTGAGGAAGGATGTTCTTGCCATGGAAGGAGTGCAGCGAAGATTCACCAGGCTGATACCCGGGGGCTAAAAAGGTTCAATTACGAGGACAGGTTGCACAGACTGGGCTTGTATTCCCTCGAGTTTAGAAGATTAAGGGGTGATCGGATCCAGGTGTTTATATGATGTATAAAGGAGAAACTATTTCCTCTGGTGGGGGGAGTCCAGGACAAGGGGAGGCAGAACCATAAAATTAGAGCCAGGCCGTTCAGGGGTGATGTCAGGAAGCACTTCTTCACACATAGGGGGAAGGGGAAATCTGAAACCCTCCCCCCCAAAAAGCTGTTGAGGCTGGGGGGGTCAATTGAAAATTCCAAAACTGCAATCGATAGATTTTTGTCAGCCAAGGGTATTAAGGGTAACGTAACCAAGGCAGACAGATGAAGTTAAGGGACAGCCCAGAGATGATCTGATTGAATGGTGGAACAGTCTCGAGGGGCTGAATGGCCTCCTCCTGTTCCGAAGTACAGACTGGCCATGATCTGATTGAATGATGGTACAGTCTCGAGGGGCTGAATGGCCTCCTCCTGTTCCTAAGTACAGACTGGCCATGATCTGATTGAATGGTGGAACAGTCTCGAGGGGCTGAATGGCCTCCTCCTGTTCCTAAGTACAGACTGGCCATGATCTGATTGAATGATGGTACAGTCTCGAGGGGCTGAATGGCCTCCTCCTGTTCCTAAGTACAGACTGGCCATGATCTGATTGAATGGTGGAACAGTCTCGAGGGGCTGAATGGCCTCCTCCTGTTCCTAAGTACAGACTGGCCATGATCTGATTGAATGATGGTACAGTCTCGAGGGGCTGAATGGCCTCCTCCTGTTCCTAAGTACAGACTGGCCATGATCTGATTGAATGGTGGAACAGTCTCGAGGGGCTGAATGGCCTCCTCCTGTTCCTAAGTACAGACTGGCCATGATCTGATTGAATGGTGGAACAGGCTCGAGGGGCTGAATGGCCTCCTCCTGTTCCTATGTTCCTACACTGCACAAAAAGTTAGAGACACAACTTGCAACCTCCTCCTTCTGATGCAACGCCGTGCCCTCAGTTTCCCGTCGCCCGCCTAGAACGGGCCCAGTGTTTGACATGACCAGGGACCACAGTCCACTTACCTGTTGAGGGCATTGCTCATCTCAATCGTCACCAGTACGGATAATGCCATGGTCATAGGCTCACAGGATTCAAATACTTCGCAGTCAACTCCTTCAAAATCAAGGTTATGCTCTGCACACTGCATGAAGTGCGACTACAGGAGGGAAAGAAAAACATCAAACACTCCCAGGGCAGGTACAGCATGGGTTAGATACAGAGTAAAGCTCCCTCTACACTGTCCCATCAAACACTCCCAGGGCAGGTACAGCACGGGTTAGATACAGAGTAAAGCTCCCTCTACACTGTCCCATCAAACACTCCCAGGGCAGGTACAGCACAGGGTTAGATATAGAGTAAAGCTCCCTCTACACTGTCCCATCAAACACTCCCAGGGCAGGTACAGCACGGGTTAGATACAGAGTAAAGCTCCCTCTACACTGTCCCATCAAACACTCCCAGGACAGGTACAGCATGGGTTAGATACAGAGTAAAGCTCCCTCTACACTGTCGCATCAAACAGTCCCAGTGCAGGTACAGCACGGGGTTAGATACAGAGTAAAGCTCCCTCTGCACTGTCCCATCAAACACTCCCAGGGCAGGTACAGCACGGGTTAGATACAGAGTAAAGCTTCCTCTACACTGTCCCATCAAACACTCCCAGGGCAGGTATAGCACGGGTTAGATACAGAGTAAAGCTCCCTCTACACTGTCCCATCAAACACTCCCAGGGCAGGTACAGCACGGGGTTAGATACAGAGTATAGCTCCCTCTACACTGTCCCATCAAACACTCCCAGGGCAGGTACAGCACAGGGTTAGATACAGAGTAAAGCTCCCTCTACACTGTCCCATCAAACACTCCCAGGGCAGGTACAGCACGGGGTTAGATACAGAGTAAAGCTCCCTCTACACTGTCCCATCAAACACTCCCAGGGCAGGTACAGCACGGGTTAGATACAGAGTAAAGCTCCCTCTACACTGTCCCATCAAACACTCCCAGGGCAGGTACAGCACGGGTTAGATACAGAGTAAAGCTCCCTCTACACTGTCCCATCAAACACTCCCAGGGCAGGTACAGCATGGGTTAGATACAGAGTAAAGCTCCCTATACACTGTCCCATCAAACACTCCCAGGAGAGGTACAGCACGGGGTTAGATACAGAGTAAAGCTCCCTCTACACTGTCCCAGCAAACACTCCCAGGGCAGGTACAGCACGGGTTAGATACAGAGTAAAGCTCCCTCTGCACTGTCCCATCAAACACTCCCAGGGCAGGTACAGCACGGGTTAGATACAGAGTAAAGCTCCCTCTACACTGTCCCATCAAACACTCCCAGGGCAGGTACAGCACGGGTTAGATACAGAGTAAAGCTCCCTTTACACTGTCCCATCAAACAATCCCAGGGCAGGTACAGCACGGGTTAGATACCGAGTAAAGCTCCCTCTACACTGTCCCATCAAACACCCCCAGGGCAGGTACAGCACGGGTTAGATACAGAGTAAAGCTCCCTCTACACTGTCCCATCAAACACTCCCAGGGCAGGTACAGCATGGGTTAGATACAGAGTAAAGCTCCCTCTACACTGTCCCATCAAACACTCCCAGGGCAGGTACAGCACGGGTTAGATACAGAGTAAAGCTCCCTCTACACTGTCCCATCAAACACTCCCAGGGCAGGTACAGCACGGGTTAGATACCGAGTAAAGCTCCCTCTACACTGTCCCATCAAACACTCCCAGGGCAGGTACAGCACGGGGTAAGGTACAGAGTGAAGGATACAGAGTAAAGCGCAGATTCACCAGAATGATAACGGGGCTAAAAGGATTGAGTTGTGAATTGCATAGACTGGGCTTGTATTTGGTATTCAGAGGGATTTTGGTGTTCTTAATCACAAATCACAGAAAGTTAACAAGCAGGTAGAGCAAGCAATTAAGAAGGCAAATGGTATGTTGGCCTCTATTGCAAGCGGGGTTGGTGTACAAGAGTAAGGAAGCCTTGCTACAATTCTACAGGGCCTTGGTGAGACCACACCTGGAGTACGGTGGCATAGTGGTTAGCACTGTTGCTTCACAGCGCCAGGGACCCGGGTTCAAATCCAGCCTCGGGCGACTGTCTGTGTGGAGTTTGCACATTCTCCCCGTGTTTGCGTGGGTTTTCTCCGGGTGCTCCGGTTTCCTCCCCACAGTCCAAAGATGTGCGGGTTAGGTTGATTGGCTATGATAAATTGACCCTTAGTGTTAGGGGGATTAAATACGTGGGGTTACGGGGATAGGATGGGATATATGTTGGTGTAGGGGTTACGGGGATCGGGTGGGATATGTGTCGGTGCAGGCTCGATGGGCTGAAATGGCCTCTATCTGCACTGTGGGGTTTCTGTGATTCTGTGGACGGAGAGACATACAATCTCTGGAATGGAGTGGGGGGGTGGGTGGCGGGGCGGTTGGGCAGGGGATTAGAGAATTCCTTGAACAGGAAGGGAGGGGGGGGGGGGTGTGCCTGAGGCATGGTTGGTGACTGCGGGGGAAGTGTGGGACTCACCAGCTGGTAGTAAGTGACGGCGGGTCCATCGTCGGCGTACATGAACCACCACGCCGCGGCACCCACGGTGGCGCAGCCCACGTAACCGCAACGGGAAAGTCATCTGTTAGAGAGGCCGCTCCTCTCGTTCCGGCCGCCTTGCGGCTGTGCCCAAGAACAGCCGCTGCGCTCGGTCCTCCGCCTTTCACCCCCCCTCAGCACGTCCCAAAGACCGCCACAGCCGGCAGAGTTGTTTTTTTTAAGTGTGGTCACTGTCGGAACCGCGGCAGCCAATTTGTGCACAGCAAGCTCCCACAAACAGCAACGTGATAAATGACCAGATCATGTGATGTTGGCCCCAGGACACTGGGGAGAACTACCCCGCTATTCTTCCAATAGTGGCCGTGGGATCTTACACATCCACCTGAGAGGGCAGACGGGGCCCTCGATTTAATGTCTCATTCGAAAGACGGCCCCTCCGACAGTGCGGCGCTCCCTCAGTACTGCCCCTCCGACAGTGCAGCGCTCCCTCAGTACTGCCCCTGCGACAGTGCGGCGCTCCCTCAGTACTGCCCCTCTGACAGTGCGGCACTCCCTCAGTACTGCCCCTCCGACAGTGCAGCGCTCCCTCAGTACTGCCCCTCTGACAGTGCGGCGCTCCCTCAGTACTGCCCCTCCGACAGTGCGGCGCTCCCTCAGTACTGCCCCTCCGACAGTGCGGCACTCCCTAAGTAATGCCCCCCGACAGTGCAACACTCCCTCAGTACTGCCCCTCCGACAGTGCAGCGCTCCCTCAGTACTGCCCCTCCGACAGTGCAGCGCTCCCTCAGTACTGACCCTCCGACAGTGCGGCGCTTCCTCAGTACTGCCCCTCCGACAGTGCGGTGCTCCCTCAGTAGTGCCCCTCCGACAGTGCAGCACTCCCTCAGTACTGCCCCTCCGACAGTGCGGCGCTCCCTCAGTACTGCCCCTCCGACAGTGCAGCGCTCCCTCAGTACTGACCCTCCGACAGTGCGGCGCTTCCTCAGTACTGCCCCTCCGACAGTGCGGTGCTCCCTCAGTCGTGCCCCTCCGACAGTGCAGCACTCCCTCAGTACTGCCCCTCCGACAGTGCGGCGCTCCCTCAGTACTGACCCTCCGACAGTGCGGCGCTCCCTCAGTAGTGCCCCTCCGACAGTGCAGCACTCCCTCAGTACTGCCCCTCCGACAGTGCGGCGCTCCCTCAGTAGTGCCCCTCCGACAGTGCGACGCTCCCTCAGTACTGCCCCTCCGACAGTGCAGCGCTCCCTCAGTACCGCCCCTCCGACAGTGAGGCGCTCCCTCAGTACTGCCCCTCGACAGTGCAGCGCTCCCGCTGTACTGCCATCCGGGGAGTGTCGGCCTGGATTATGAGGCTTGAGTCTCTGGAGTGTGTGTGGGGCTCGAACCCACGACCTCCTGATTCAGAGGTCAGGAGAGAGAGTGAGACTCACTGAGGCGCACCTGACACTTTGGAACAAAGTGTTTGAGATATCTGATGGAGATGCACCTTTTTTGCTTTGAAAACATAGGCTGTACAGATGCAGTGGAGGAATTGTTCTTAACCTCACGATCTGCCAATTCCACATTTATTCAGAGATTGCACAAACTAGCGTTGTATTTCCGAGAATTTAGAAGGATATGGGCTGATCTGATCGAAGTTTTCAGGATATTAAGGGGAACAGATAGAGAGACACTATTTCCGCTGGTTGGGGAGTCTAGGACGAGGGGGGCAGAGTCTAAAAATTAGAGCCAGACCTTTCAGGAGTGAAGTTAGGAAACACTTCTACACACAAAGGGTGGGAGAAGTTTGGAACTCTCTTCCGCAAACGGCAATCGATGCTGGGGGTCAATTGTTAATTTTAAATCTGAGCTTGATAGATGTTTATTAACCAAAGGCATTAAGGGATGTGGGCCAAAGGCAGGTAGATGGAGTGAGGTCGCAGATCAGCCGTGATAGAAACATAGAAGATAGGAGCAGGAGTCGGCCATTCGGCCCCTCGAGCCTGCTCCACCATTCAATGAGATCATGGCTGATCATCCAAATTCAGTACCCGGTCCCTGCCTTCTCCCCATATCCCTTGATCCCTTTAGCCTTAAGAAATATATCCAACTCTTTCTTGAATATATTTAATGAATTGGCCTCTACTACCTTCTGTGGTAGTTAATTCCACAGGTTCACCACTCTCTGGGTGAAGAAATTCCTCCTCATCTCTGTCCTAAATGGCTTACCCCTTATCCTTAGACTGTGACCCCTGGTTCTGGACTCCCCGACCATCGGGAACATCCTTCCTGCATCTAGTCTGTTTAGTCCTGTTAGAATTTTATAAGTTTCAATGAGATCCCCTCTCATTCTTCTGAACTCCAGCGAGTATAAGCCCAATCGGCCCAATCTCTCCTCATACGTCATTCCTGCCATCCCAGGTATCAGCCTGGTGAATCTTCGCTGCACTCCCTCCATGGCAAGAACATCCTTCCTCAGATAAGGCGACCAAAACTGCACACAATACTCAAGGTGCGGTCTCACCAAGGCCCTGTACAACTGCAGCAAGACATCCTTGTTCCTGTACTCGAATCCTCTCGCTATGAAGGCCAACATACCATTTGCCTTCTTAACCGCCTGCTGCACCTGCATGCTCACCTTCAGCGACTGGTGCACAAGGACACCCAGGTCTCGTTGCACTTCCCCTTCTCCCAATCTAGTGCCGTTCAGATAATAATCTGCCTTCCTGTTTTTGCCACCAAAGTGGATAACCTCGCATTTATCCACGTTATACTGCATCTGCCATGCATCTGCCCAATCACCCAACCTGTCCAAATTCTCGTTGAATGGTGTAGCGGGCTCGAGGGGCTGAATGGCCTCCTCCTGTTCCTGTGTTATTGACCTGAGACGGTGATGGTGGCGTGCTGTCTGAGGGAATTGTTCATATAACTTAACTGCTTGCTGGGGGGGACATTGAGGGCCAGACCGGATAAGGAAGTGGCAGCGTCCCTATTTTTACAACCACTTTGTTCTGTGTCCGGGCTTGTTGCATTTCATTTGGCTTGGGCTCACAGCCTCTAGGTTTACTAGTCCTGATACCTGGGATGGCAGGAATGACGTATGAGGAGAGATTGGGTCGATTAGGCTTATATTCGCTGGAGTTTAGAAGAGTGAGAGGGGATCTCATTGAAACGTATAAAATTCTAACAGGACTAGATGCAGGAAGGATGTTCCCGATGGTCGGGGAGTCCAGAACCAGGGGTCACAGTCTAAGGATAAGGGGTAAGCCATTTAGGACAGAGATGAGGAGGAATTTCTTCACCCAGAGAGTGGTGAACCTGTGGAATTCTTTACCACAGAAGGCGGTGGAGGCCAATTCATTAAATATATTCAAGAAAGAGTTAGATATATTTCTTAAGGCTAAAGGGATCAAGGGATATGGGGAGAAGGCAGGGACAGGGTACTGAATTTGGATGATCAGCCATGATCTCATTGAATTGCGGAGCAGGCTCGAGGGGCCGAATGGCCGACTCCTGCTCCTATCTTCTATGTTTCTTCTATGTTTCTTCTATGTTTCTAGGTGCCGTGATCGCTAGGCTACCTTATCTGATTTTTAAAATATTCGTTCCTGGGATGTGGGCGTCGCTGGCAAGGCCAGCATTTATTGCCCGTCCCTAGTTGCCCTCAAGAAGGTGGTGTTGCGCCGCCTTCTCCTTGACCCGCTGCAGTCCGTGTGGTGAAGGTGCCCCCACAGTGCTGTTAGGGAGGGAGTTCTGGGATTTGGACCCAGCGACGATGAAGGAACGGCCGATATACTTCCAAGTCAGGATGGTGTGTGACTCGGAGGGGAACTTGGAGGTGGTGGTGTTCCCATGCGCCCGCTGCCCTTGTTCTTCTAGGTGGTAGAGGTCACGGGTTTGGGAGGTGCTGCCGAAGAAGCCTTGGCGAGTTGCTGCAGTGCATCTTGTAGATGGTACACACTGCAGCCACGGTACGCCGGTGGTGGAGGGAGTGAATGTTGAAGGTGGTGGATGGGGTGCCAATCAAGCGGGCTGCTTTGTCCTGAATGGTGTCGAGCTTCTCGAGTGTTGTTGGAGCTGCAACTCATCCAGGCAAGTGGAGAGTATTCCATCACACTCCTGACTTGTGCCTTGTAGATGGTGGAAAGGCTTTGGGGAGTCAGGGTAGAGGTTTTTAAGATAATGAAAGGTTTCGATAGGGTAGACGTAGAGAAGATGTTTCCATTTGTAGGCGAGACCAGAACTAAGGGCCATCAATATAAGAGAGTCGGTAATAAATCCAATAGGGAATTCAGGAGAAACTACTTTCCCCAGAGAGTGGTGAGAATGTGCAACTCGCTACCACAGGGAGTGGTTGAGGTGAATAGCAGAGGTGCATTTAAGGGGAGGCTAGATAAACACACGAGGGAGAAAGGAATAGAAGGATATGGTGATAGGGTGAGATGAAGAAGGGTGGGAGGAGGCTCGTGTGGAGCAGAAACACCGGCACGGACCAATTGGACCGAAAGGCCTGTTTCTGTGGTGTAAATACTTTGTAATACTTCGTATACATACAGTCAGTGGCCTGTGCTATATCTTCTTCTTAGGCAGTCCCTCGGAACTGAGGATGACTTGCTTCCACATTAAGAATGAGTTCTCAGGTGACTGATGAGTCCAATGCGGGACCTACAGTCTCTGTCACAGGTGGGGCAGACGGTGGTTGAAGGGGGCGGGTGGGTGGGGTGCTTGGGTTGACGTGCGCTCCTTGCGCTGCCTGCGCTTGGCTTCCGCCTGCTCCCGGCGAAGAGACTCGAGGTGTTCGGCGCCTTCCCGGGTGCTTCTCCTCCACTTTGTGCGGTCTTGGGCCAGGGATTCCCAGGTGTCGGTGGGGGATGTTACACTTTTTCCAAGGAGGCTTTGAGGGTGTCCTTGAAGCGTTTCCTCTGCCCACCTGGGGCTCTCTTGCCGTGTCGGAGCTCCGAGTAGAGCGCTTGTTTTGGGAGTCTCGTATCGGGCATGCGGACAATGTGACCCGTCCATCGGAGCTGATCGAGCGTGGTCAGAGCTTCGATGCTGGGGATGTTGGCCTGAGCAAGAACACTGATGTTGGTGCGCCTATCCTGCCAATGGATTTGCAGGATCTTGCGGAGGCAGCGTTGGTGGTACCTCTCCAGTGCTTTGAGGTGCCTGCTGTACATGGTCCATGTCTCTGAGGCATACAGCAGGGCGGGTATCACTGCTGCTCTGTAGACCATGAGCTTAGTGCTGGGTGAGCTGTGCTATATACATATGTTGTCAGTGGCCTGTGCCATATACATATGTTGTCAGTGCCCTGTGCTATATACATAACGCATTCAGCTCCATCTCTTACCTCCGATCGTCATGTAACGGAAGAATAGCCAGCCACTGATCAGAGGCTCCTTGGGGCTCCTGGGTGGCCTGTCCATGATGTCGAGATCGGGCGGGTTGAAGCCCAGGGCAGTGGCGGGCAGACCATCAGTGACCAGGTTGACCCACAGGAGCTGGACGGGGATCAAGGCTTCCGGCAGGCCCAAGGCAGCAGTCATGAAAATACTGTGGGCGACACAAAGTGAACCACAATGTGAAAGTGAGCAAGGAAGGAAGGGTGGGAGGGAGGGAGGGTGGGAATGAGTTAGGACAAAGGAAGGAAGGAGGGAGGGAGGGAGGGAGGAAGGATGAAGAGAGGAAGGAGGGAGGGAGGAAGGATGAAGAAAGAAAGGAAGGAGGGAATGAGGAAGGACAAAGGAGGAAAGGAGGGAGTGAGGAAGGATGAAGGAAGGATTGAGGGAGGGAGGAAGGACAAAGGAAGGAAGGAGGGAGGGAGGGAGGAAGGACAAAGGAAGGAAGGAGGGAGGGAGGGAGGAAGGACAAAGGAAGGAAGGAGGGAGGGAGGGAGGGTGGGAATGAGTTAGGACAAAGGAAGGAAGAAGGGAGGGAGGGAGGAAGGATGAAGAAAGGAAGGAGGGAGGGAGGGAGGAAGGACAAAGGAGGAAAGGAGGGAGTGAGGAAGGATGAAGGAAGAGAGGGAGGAAGGATGAAGGAAGGAAGGAGGGAGGGAGGACAAAGGAGGAAAGGAGGGAGTGAGGAAGGATGAAGGAAGAGAGGGAGGGAGGGAGGAAGGATGAAGGAAGGAAGGAGGGAGGGAGGGAGGGAGGATGAAGGAAGGAGGGAGGGAGGGAGGAAGAAGGAAAGAGGGAGGGAAGGAGGATGAAGGAAGGAAGGAGGGAGGGAGGGAGGGAGGATGAAGGAAGGAGGGAGGGAGGGAGGAAGAAGGAAAGAGGGAGGGAGGGAGGATGAAGGAAGGAAGGAGGGAGGGAGGGAGGATGAAGGAAGGAAGGAGGGAGGGAGGGAGGAAGAAGGAAGGAAGGAGGGAGGGAGGGAGGAAGAAGGAAGGAAGGAGGGAGGGAGGGAGGAAGAAGGAAGGAGGGAGGAAGGATGAAGGAGGGAGGGAGGGAGGGAGAGAGGATGAAGGAAGGAGGGAGGGAGGGAGGGAGGATGAAGGAAGAGAGGGAGGGAGGGAGGATGAAGGAAGAGAGGGAGGGAGGGAGGGAGGATGAAGGAAGAGAGGGAGGGAGGGAGGATGAAGGAAGAGAGGGAGGGAGGGAGGGAGGAAGAAGGAAGGAAGGAGGGAGGGAGGGAGGAAGAAGGAGGGAGGGAGGGAGGATGAAGGAAGGAAGGAGGGAGGGAGGGAGGAAGAAGGAGGGAGGGAGGGAGGGAGGATGAAGGAAGGAAGGAGGGAGGGAGGGAGGAAGAAGGAAGGAGGGAGGGAGGGAGGATGAAGGAAGGAGGGAGGGAGGGAGGAAGAAGGAAGGAAGGAGGGAGGAAGAAGGAGGGAGGGAGGGAGGGAGGATGAGGGAAGGAAGGAGGGAGGGAGGGAGGAAGAAGGAGGGAGGGAGGGAGGGAGGATGAAGGAAGGAAGGAGGGAGGGAGGGAGGAAGAAGGAAGGAGGAGGGAGGAGGGAGGATGAAGGAAGAAGGAGGGAGGGAGGGAGGAAGAAGGAGGGAGGGAGGGAGGAGGATGAAGGAAGGAAGGAGGAGGAGGGAGGAAGAAGGAAGGAGGGAGGGAGGGAGGATGAAGGAAGAGAGGAGGGAGGGAGGGAGGATGAAGGAAGGAGGGAGGGAGGGAGAAGGATGAAGGAAGAGAGGGAGGAGGGAGGAAGGATGAAGGAGGGAGGGAGGGAGGGAGAGAGGATGAAGGAAGGAGGGAGGGAGGGAGGGAGGATGAAGGAAGAGAGGGAGGGAGGGAGGATGAAGGAAGAGAGGGAGGGGAGGGAGGGAGGATGAAGGAAGGAGGAGGGAGGGAGGAAGGATGAAGGAAGAGAGGAGGGAGGGAGGAAGGATGAAGGAGGGAGGGAGGGAGGGAGAGAGATGAAGGAAGGAGGGAGGGAGGGAGGGAGGATGAAGGAAGAGAGGGAGGGAGGGGAGGATGAAGGAAGAGAGGGAGGGAGGGAGGGAGGATGAAGGAAGGAGGGAGGGAGGGAGGAGGATGAAGGAAGAGAGGGAGGGAGGGGATGAGGAAGAGAGGGAGGGAGGGTGGGAGGTGATGAAGGAGGGAGGGAGGATGAGGAAGGAGGGAGGGAGGAGGATGAAGGAAGAGAGGGATGGAGGGAGGAAAGAAAAGAGGAAAAAAGAGAGAAAAAGAGAGAAAGAAAGAAAGAGAGAGTTGCATTTATACAATACCTTTCGTGACCTTGGGGTGTCCCAGAGTATTTACAGCCAATGAAATAATTTTTTGGAGTGTAGGACTGTTGTAATGCAGGGAAACGCAGCAGCTAATTCTTACACAGAGGTAGGGAGGGGCCAAGGGCCACGGAGGAGGTTACAGAGATAGGGAGTGTTGTAGGGGGCTGGAGAGGTTACAGAGATAGGGAGGGTGGTAGGGGCTGGAGGAGGTTACAGAGATAGGGAGGGTGGTAGGGACTGGAGGAGGTTACAGAGATAGGGAGGGTTGTAGGGACTGGAGGAGGTTACAGAGATAGGGAGGGTTGTAGAGCTGGAAGAGGTTACAGAGATAGGGAGGGTTGTAGGGGCTGGAGGAGGTTACAGAGATAGGGTGGGTTGTAGGGGCTGGAGGAGGTTACAGAGATAGGGAGGGTTGTAGGGGCTGGAGGAGGTTACAGAGATAGGGAGGGTTGTAGGGGCTGGAGGAGGTTACAGAGATAGGGTGGGTTGTAGGGGCTGGTGGAGGTTACAGAGATAGGGAGGGTGGTAGGGGCTGGAGGAGGTTACAGAGATAGGGAGGGTGGTAGGGCCTGGAGGAGGTTAGAGATAGGGAGGGTTGTAGGGGCTGGAGGAGGTTACAGAGATAGGGAGGGTTGTAGGGGCGGGAGAAGGTTACAGAGATAGGGAGAGTTGTAGGGGCTGGAGGAGGTTACAGAGAAAGGGAGGGTTGTTGGGGCTGGAGGATGTTATAGAGATAGGGAGGGTTGTAGGGAGCTGGAGGAGGTTACAAAGATAGAGAGGGTTGTAGAGGGCTGGAGGAGGTTACAGAGATAGGGAGGGTTGTAGGGGGCTGGAGGAGGTTACAGAGATAGGGAGGGTTGTAGGGGCTGGAGGAGGTTACAGAGATAGGGAGGGTTGTAGGGGGCTGGAGGAGGTTACAGAGATAGGGAGGGTGGTAGGGGCTGGAGGAGGTTACAGAGATAGGGAGGGTGGTAGGGGCTGGAGGAGCTTACAGAGATAGGGAGGGTTGTAGGGACTGGAGGAGGTTACAGAGATAGGGTGGGTTGTAAGGGCTGGTGGAGGGTACAGAGATAGGGAGGGTGGTAGGGGCTGGAGGAGGTTACAGAGATAGGGAGGGTGGTAGGGGCTGGAGGAGGTTAGAGATAGGGAGGGTTGTAGGGGCTGGAGGAGGTTACAGAGATAGGGAGGGTTGTACGGGCTGGAGGAGGTTACAGAGATAGGGTGGGTTGTAGGGGCTGGTGGAGGTTACAGAGATAGGGAGGGTGGTAGGGGCTGGAGGAGGTTAGAGATAGGGAGGGTTGTAGGGGCCGGAGGAGGTTACAGAGATAGGGAGGGTTGTAGGGGATGGAGGAGGTTAGAGATAGGGAGGGTTGTAGGGGCTGGAGGAGGTTACAGAGATAGGGAGGGTTGTAGGGGCTGGAGGAGGTTGGAGATAGGGAGGGCTGTAGGGGCTGGAGGAGGTTACAGAGATAGGGAGGGTTGTAGGGGCTGGAGGAGGTAACAGAGATAGGGAGAGTTGTAGGGGCTGGAGGAGGTTACAGAGATTGGGGGGGTTGTTGGGGCTGGAGGAGTTTTTAGAGATAGGGAGGGTTGTAGGGAGCTGGAGGAGGTTACAAAGAAAGGGAGGGTTGTAGGGGGCTGGAGGAGGTTACAGAGATAGGGAGGGTTGTAGGGGGCTGGAGGAGGTTACAGAGATAGGGAGGGTTGTAGGGGCTGGAGGAGGTTACAGAGATAGGGAGGGTTGTAGGGGGCTGGAGGAGGTTACAGAGATAGGGAGGGTTGTAGGGGCTGGAGGAGGTTACAGAGATAGGGAGGGTGGTAGGGGCTGGAGGAGGTTACAGAGATAGGGAGGGTTGTAGGGACTGGAGGAGGTTACAGAGAAAGGAGGGGTTGTAAGGGCTGGTAGAGGTTACACAGATAGGGAGGGTGGTAGGGGCTGGAGGAGGTTACAGAGATAGGGAGGGTGGTAGGGGCTGGAGGAGGTTAGAGATAGAGAGGGTTGTAGGGGCTGGAGGAGGTTACAGGGATAGGGAGGGTTGTAGGGGCTGGAGGAGGTTAGAGATAGGGAGGGTTGTAGGGGCTGGAGGAGGTTACAGAGATAGGGTGGGTTGTAGGGGCTGGTGGAGCTTACAGAGATAGGGAGGGTGGTAGGGGCTGGAGGAGGTTACAGAGATAGGGAGGGTGGTAGGGACTGGAGGAGGTTACAGAGATAGGGAGGGTTGTAGGGGCTGGAGGAGGTTACAGAGATAGGGAGGGTTGTAGAGCTGGAGGAGGTTACAGAGATAGGGAGGGTTGTAGGGGCTGGAGGAGGTTACAGAGATAGGGAGGGTTGTAGAGCTGGAGGAGGTTACAGAGATAGGGAGGGTTGTAGGGGCTGGAGGAGGTTACAGAGATAGGGAGGGTGGTAGGGGCTGGAGGAGATTACAGAGGTAGGGAGGGTTGTAGGGGCTGGAGGAGGTTACAGAGATAGGGAGGGTGGTAGGGGCTGCAGGAGGTTACAGAGATAGGGAGGGTTGTAGGGGCTGGAGGAGGTTACAGAGATAGGGAGGGTGGTAGGGGCTGGAGGAGTTTACAGAGATAGGGAGGGGTGTAGGGACTGGAGGAGGTTACAGAGATAGGGAGGGTGGTAGGGGGCTGGAGGAGGTTACAGAGATAGGAAGGGTTGTAGGGACTGGAGGAGGTTACAGAGATAGGGAGTGTTGTAGGGGGCTGGAGGAGGTTACAGAGATCGGTAGGGTTGTGGGGCTGGAGGAGGTTACAGAGATAGGGTGGGTTGTAGGGGCTGGTGGAGGTTACAGAGATAGGGAGGGTGGTAGGGGCTGGAGGAGGTTACAGAGATAGGGAGGGTTGTAGGGACTGGAGGAGGTTACAGAGATAGGGAGGGTTGTAGGGGCTGGAGGAGGTTACAGAGATAGGGAGGGTTGTAGAGCTGGAGGAGGTTACAGAGCTAGGGAGGGTTGTAGGGGCTGGAGGAGGTTACAGAGATAGGGTGGGTTGCAGGGGCTGGAGGAGGTTACAGAGATAGGGAGGGTTGTAGGGGCTGGAGGAGGTTACAGAGATAGGGAGGGTTGTAGGGGCTGGAGGAGGTTACAGAGATAGGGTGGTTTGTAGGGGCTGGTGGAGGTTACAGAGATAAGGAGGGTGGTAGAGGCTGGAGGAGGTTACAGAGATAGGGAGGGTGGTAGGGCCTGGAGGAGGTTAGAGATAGGGAGGGTTGTAGGGGCTGGAGGAGGTTACAGAGATAGAGAGGGTTGTAGGGGCTGGAGGAGGTTAGAGATAGGGAGGGTTGTAGGGGCTGGAGGAGGTTACAAAGATAAGAAGGTTGTAGGGGCTGGAGGAGGTTAGAGATCGGGAGGGTTGTAGGGGCTGGAGGAGGTTACAGAGATAGGGAGGGTGGTAGGGGCTGGAGGAGGTTACAGAGATAGGGAGGGTTGCAGGGACTGGAGGAGGTTACAGAGATAGGGAGTGTTGTAGGGGGCTGGAGGAGGTTACAGAGATAGGGAGGGTGGTAGGGGCTGGAGGAGGTTACAGAGATAGGGAGGGTGGTAGGGGCTGGGGGAGGTTACAGAGATAGGGAGAGTTGTAGGGACTGGAGGAGGTTACAGAGATAGGGAGGGATGTAGAGCTGGAGGAGGTTACAGAGATAGGGAGGTTTGTAGGGGCTGGAGGAGGTTACAGAGATAGGGTGCATTGTAGGGGCTGGAGGAGGTTACAGAGATAGGGAGGGTTGTAGGGGCTTGAGGAGGTTACAGAGATAGGGAGGGTTGTAGGGGCTGGAGGAGGTTACAGAGATAGGGAGGGTGGTAGGGGCTGGAGGAGGTTACAGAGATAGGGAGGGTGGTAGGGACTGGAGGAGGTTACAGAGATAGGGAGGGTTGTAGGGACTGGAGGAGGTTACAGAGATAGGGAGGGCTGTAGAGCTGGAGGAGGTTACAGAGATAGGGAGGGTTGAAGGGGCTGGAGGAGGTTACAGAGATAGGGAGGGTTGTAGGGGCTGGAGGAGGTTACAGAGATAGGGTGGGTTGTAGGGGCTGGTGGAGGTTACAGAGATAGGGAGGGTGGTAGGGGCTGGAGGAGGTTACAGAGATAGGGAGGGTGGTAGGGCCTGGAGGAGGTTAGAGATAGGGAGGGTTGTAGGGGCTGGAGGGTTGTAGGGGCTGGAGGAGGTTACAGAGAGAGGGAGGGTTGTCGGGGCGGGAGGAGGTTACAGAGATAGGGAGAGTTGTAGGGGCTGGAGGAGGTTACAGAGATAGGGAGGGTTGTTGGGGCTGGAGGATGTTATAGAGATAGGGAGGGTTGTAGGGAGCTGGAGGAGGTTACAAAGATAGGGAGGGTTGTAGAGGGCTGGAGGAGGTTACAGAGATCGGGAGGGTTGTAGGGGGCTGGAGGAGGTTACAGAGATAGGGAGGGTTGTAGGGGCTGGAGGAGGTTACAGAGATAGGGAGGGTTGTAGGGGGCTGGAGGAGATTACAGAGATAGGGAGGGTGGTAGGGGCTGGAGGAGGTTACAGAGATAGGGAGGGTGGTAGGGGCTGGAGGAGCTTACAGAGATAGGGAGGGTTGTAGGGACGGGAGGAGGTTACAGAGATAGAGTGGGTTGTAAGGGCTGGTGGAGGGTACAGAGATAGGGAGGGTTGTAGGGGCTGGAGGAGGTTACAGAGATAGGGTGGGTTGTAGGGGCTGGTGGAGGTTACAGAGATAGGGAGGGTGGTAGGGGCTGGAGGAGGTTAGAGATAGGGAGGGTTGTAGGGGCTGGAGGAGGTTACAGAGATAGGGAGGGTTGTACGGGATGGAGGAGGTTAGAGATAGGGAGGGTTGTAGGGGCTGGAGGAGGTTACAGAGATAGGGAGGGTTGTACGGGATGGAGTAGCTTAGAGATAGGGAGGGTTGTAGGGGCTGGAGGAGGTTACAGAAATAGGGAGGGTTGTAGGGGCTGGAGGAGGTTAGAGATAGGGAGGGCTGTAGGGGCTGGAGGAGGTTACAGAGATAGGGAGGGTTGTAGGGGCTGGAGGAGGTTACAGAGATAGGGAGAGTTGTAGGGGCTGGAGGAGGTTACAGAGATAGGGGGGGTTGTTGGGGCTGGAGGAGTTTATAGAGATAGGGAGGGTTGTAGGGAGCTGGAGGAGGTTACAAAGAAAGGGAGGGTTGTAGGGGGCTGGAGGAGGTTACAGAGATAGGGAGGGTTGTAGGGGGCTGGAGGAGGTTACAGAGATAGGGAGGGTTGTAGGGGCTGGAGGAGGTTACAGAGATAGGGAGGGTTGTAGGGGGCTGGAGGAGGTTACAGAGATAGGGAGGGTTGTAGGGGCTGGAGGAGGTTACAGAGATAGGGAAGGTGGTAGGGGCTGGAGGAGGTTACAGAGATAGGGAGGGTGGTAGGGGCTGGAGGAGGTTAGAGATAGAGAGGGTTGTAGGGGCTGGAGGAGGTTACTGGGATAGGGAGGGTTGTAGGGGCTGGAGGAGGTTAGAGATAGGGAGGGTTGTAGGGGCTGGAGGAGGTTACAGAGATAGGGTGGGTTGTAGGGGCTGGTGGAGGTTACAGAGATAGGGAGGGTGGTAGGGACTGGAGGAGGTTACAGAGATTGGGAGGGTGGTAGGGACTGGAGGAGGTTACAGAGATAGGGAGGGTTGTTGGGACTGGAGGAGGTTACAGAGATAGGGAGGGTTGTAGAGCTGGAGGAGGTTACAGAGATAGGGAGGGTTGTAGGGGCTGGAGGAGGTTACAGAGATAGGGAGGGTTGTAGAGCTGGAGGAGGTTACAGAGATAGGGAGGGTTGTAGGGGCTGGAGGAGGTTACAGAGATAGGGTGGGTTGTAGGGGCTGCAGGAGGTTACAGAGATAGGGAGGGTTGTAGGGGCTGGAGGAGGTTACAGAGATAGGGTGTGTTGTAGGGGCTGGTGGAGGTTACAGAGATAGGGAGGGTGGTAGGGGCTGGAGGAGGTTACAGAGATAGGGAGAGTTGTAGGGGCTGGAGGAGGTTACAGAGATAGGGAGGGTTGTTGGGGCTGGAGGAGGTGATAGAGATAGGGAGGGTTGTAGGGAGCTGGAACAGTTTACAAAGATAGGGAGGGTTGTAGGGGGCTGGAGGAGGTTACAGAGATAGGGAGGGTTGTAGGGGGCTGGAGGAGGTTAGAGATAGGGAGGGTTGTAGGGGCTGGAGGAGGTGACAGAGATAGGGAGGGTTGTAGGGGGCTGGAGGAGGTTACAGAGATAGGGAGGGTGGTAGGGGCTGGAGGAGGTTACAGAGATAGGGAGGGTGGTAAGGGCTGGTGGAGGGTACAGAGATAGGGAGGGTTGTAGGGGCTGGAGGAGGTTACAGAGATAGGGTGGGTTGTAGGGGCTGGTGGAGGTTACAGAGATAGGGAGGGTGGTAGGGGCTGGAGGAGGTTAGAGATAGGGAGGGTTGTAGGGGCTGGAGGAGGTTACAGAGATAGGGAGCGTTGTACGGGATGGAGGAGGTTAGAGATAGGGAGGGTTGTAGGGGCTGGAGGAGGTTACAGAAATAGGGAGGGTTGTAGGGGCTGGAGGAGGTTAGAGATAGGGAGGGTTGTAGGGGCTGGAGGAGGTTACAGAGATAGGGAGAGTTGTAGGGGCTGGAGGAGGTTACAGAGATAGGGGGGGTTGTTGGGGCTGGAGGAGTTTATAGAGAAAGGGAGGGTTGTAGGGAGCTGGAGGAGGTTACAAAGAAAGGGAGGGTTGCAGGGGGCTGGAGGAGGTTACAGAGATAGGGAGGGTTGTAGGGGGCTGGAGGAGGTTACAGAGATAGGGAGGGTTGTAGGGGCTGGAGGAGGTTACAGAGATAGGGAGGGTTGTAGGGGGCTGGAGGAGGTTACAGAGATAGGGAGGGTAGTAGGGGCTGTAGGAGGTTACAGAGATAGGGAGGGTGGTAGGGGCTGGAGGAGGTTACAGAGATAGGGAGGGTTGTAGGGACTGGAGGAGGTTACAGAGATAGGGTGGGTTGTAGGGGCTGGTGGAGGTTACAGAGATAGGGAGGGTGGTAGGGGCTGGAGGAGGTTAGAGATAGGGAGGGTTGTAGGGGCTGGAGGAGGTTACAGAGATAGGGAGCGTTGTACGGGATGGAGGAGGTTAGAGATAGGGAGGGTTGTAGGGGCTGGAGGAGGTTACAGAAATAGGGAGGGTTGTAGGGGCTGGAGGAGGTTAGAGATAGGGAGGGTTGTAGGGGCTGGAGGAGGTTACAGAGATAGGGAGAGTTGTAGGGGCTGGAGGAGGTTACAGAGATAGGGGGGGTTGTTGGGGCTGGAGGAGTTTATAGAGATAGGGAGGGTTGTAGGGAGCTGGAGGAGGTTACAAAGAAAGGGAGGGTTGCAGGGGGCTGGAGGAGGTTACAGAGATAGGGAGGGTTGTAGGGGGCTGGAGGAGGTTACAGAGATAGGGAGGGTTGTAGGGGCTGGAGGAGGTTACAGAGATAGGGAGGGTTGTAGGGGGCTGGAGGAGGTTACAGAGATAGGGAGGGTGGTAGGGGCTGTAGGAGGTTACAGAGATAGGGAGGGTGGTAGGGGCTGGAGGAGGTTACAGAGATAGGGAGGGTTGTAGGGACTGGAGGAGGTTACAGAGATAGGGTGGGTTGTAAGGGCTGGTGGAGGTTACACAGATAGGGAGGGTGGTAGGGGCTGGAGGAGGTTAGAGATAGAGAGGGTTGTAGGGGCTGGAGGAGGTTACAGGGATAGGGAGGGTTGTAGGGGCTGGAGGAGGTTAGAGATAGGGAAGGTTGTAGGGGCTGGAGGAGGTTACAGAGATAGGGTGGGTTGTAGGGGCTGGTGGAGGTTACAGAGATAGGGAGGGTGGTAGGGACTGGAGGAGCTTACAGAGATAGGGAGGGTGGTAGGGACTGGAGGAGGTTACAGAGATAGGGAGGGTTGTAGGGACTGGAGGAGGTTACAGAGATAGGGAGGGTTGTAGAGCTGGAGGAGGTTACAGAGATAGGGAGGGTTGTAGGGGCTGGAGGAGGTTACAGAGATAGGGAGGGTTGTGGAGCTGGAAGGGGTTACAGAGATAGGGAGGGTTGTCGGGGCTGGAGGAGGTTACAGAGATAGGGTGGGTTGTAGGGGCTGCAGGAGGTTACAGAGATAGGGAGGGTGGTAGGGGCTGGAGGAGGTTACAGAGATAGGGAGAGTTGGAGGGGCTGGAGGAGGTTACAGAGATAGGGAGGGTTGTTGGGGCTGGAGGAGGTTATAGAGATAGGTAGGGTTGTAGGGAGCTGGAACAGTTTACAAAGATAGGGAGGGTTTTGGGGGCTGGAGGAGGTTACAGAGATAGGGAGGGTTGTAGGGGGCTGGAGGAGGTTAGAGATAGGGAGGGTTGTAGGGGCTGGAGGAGGTTACAGAGATAGGGAGAGTTGTAGGGGATGGAGGAGGTTAGAGATAGGGAGGGTTGTAGGGGCTGGAGGAGGTTACAGAGATAGGGAGGGTTGTAGGGGCTGGAGGAGGTTGGAGATAGGGAGGGTTGTAGGGGCTGGAGGAGGTTACAGAGATAGGGACGGTTGTAGGGGCTGGAGGAGGTTACAGAGATAGGGAGAGTTGTCGGGGCTGGAGGAGGTTACAGAGATAGGGAGGGTTGTTGGGGCTGATGGAGGTTATAGAGATAGGGAGGGTTGTAGGGAGATGGAGGAGGTTACAAAGATAGGGAGGGTTGTAGGGGGCTGGAGGAGGTTACAGAGATAGGGAGGGTTGTAGGGGGCTGGAGGAGGTTACAGAGATAGGGAGGGTTGTAGGGGCTGGAGGAGGTTACAGAGATAGGGAGGGTTGTAGGGGGCTGGAGGAGGTTACAGAGATAGGGAGTGTTGTAGGGGCTGGAGGAGGTTACAGAGATAGGGAGGGTGGTAGGGGCTGGAGGAGGTTACAGAGATAGGGAGGGTTGTAGGGACTGGAGGAGGCTACAGAGATAGGGTGGGTTGTAAGGGCTGGTGGAGGTTACAGAGATAGGGAGGGTGGTAGGGGCTGGAGGAGGTTAGATATAGGGAGGGTTGTAGGGGCTGGAGGAGGTTACAGAGATAGGGAGGGCTGTAGGGGCTGGAGGAGGTTACAGAGATGGGGAGGGTTGAAGGGGGCTGGAGGAGGTTACAGAGATAGGGAGGGTTGTAGGGGCTGAAGGATGTTACAGAGATCGGGAGAGTGGTAGGGGCTGGAGGAGGTTACAGAGATAGGGAGGGTGGTAGGGGCTGGAGGAGGTTACAGAGATAGGGAGGGTTGTCGGGACTGGAGGAGGTTACAGAGATAGGGTGGGTTGTAGGGGCTGGAGGAGGTTACAGAGATAGGGAGGGTTGTAGGGGCTGGAGGAGGTTACAGAGATAGGGTGGGTTGTAAGCGCTGGTGGAGGTTACAGAGATAGGGAGGGTGGTAGGGGCTGGAGGAGGTTACAGAGATAGGGAGGGTGGTAGGGGCTGGAGGAGGTTAGAGATAGGGAGGGTTGTAGGGGCTGGAGGAGGTTATAGGGATAGGGAGGGTTGAAGGGCTGGAGGAGGTTACAGAGATAGGGAGGGTTTAAGGGGCTGGAGGAGGTTACAGAGCTAGGGAGGGTTGTAGGGGCTGGAGGAGGTTACAGAGATAGGGAGGGTTGTAGGGGCTGGAGGAGGTTACAGAGATAGGGAGGGTTGTAGGGGCTGAAGGAGCTTACAGAGATAGGGAGAGTTGTAGGGGCTGGAGGAGGTTACAGAGATAGGGAGGGTTGTTGGGGCTGGAGGAGGTTACAGAGATAGGGAGGGTTGTAGGGAGCTGGAGGAGGTTACTAAGATAGGGAGGGTTGTAGGGGGCTGGAGGAGGTTACAAAGATAGGGAGGGTTGTAGGGGGCTGGAGGAGGTTACAGAGATAGGGAGGGTTGTAGTGGCTGGAGGAGGTTACAGAGATAGGGAGGGTTGTAGAGGGCTGGAGGAGGTTACAGAGATAGGGAGGGTTGTAGGGGCTGGAGGAGGTTACAGAGATAGGGATGGTGGTAGGGGCTGGAGGAGGTTACAGAGATAGGGAGGGTGGAAGGGGCTGGAGGAGGTTACAGAGATAGGGAGGGCTGTAGGGACTGGAGGAGCTTACAGAGATAGGGAGGGTTGTAGGGGCTGCAGGAGGTTACAGAGATAGGGAGGGTTGTAGGGGCTGGAGGAGGTTACAGAGATAGGGAGGGTGGTAGGGGCTGGAGGAGGTTACAGAGATGGGGAGGGTTGTAGGGGCTGGAGGAGGTTACAGAGATAGGGAGGGTTGTAGGGGCTGGAGGAGGTTACAGAGATAGGAAGGGTTGTTGGGGCTGGAGGAGTTTATAGAGACAGGGAGGGTTGTAGGGAGCTGGAGGAGGTTACAAAGAAAGGGAGGGTTGTAGGGGGCTGGAGGAGGTTACAGAGATAGGGAGGGTTGTAGGGGGCTGGAGGAGGTTACAGAGATAGGGAGGGTTGTAGGGGCTGGAGGAGGTTACAGAGATAGGGAGGGTTGTAGGGGGCTGGAGGAGGTTACAGAGATAGGGAGGGTTGTAGGGGCTGGAGGAGGTTACAGAGATAGGGAGGGTGGTAGGGGCTGGAGGAGGTTACAGAGATAGGGAGGGTGGTAGGGGCTGGAGGAGGTTACAGAGATAGGGAGGGTTGTAGGGACTGGAGGAGGTTACAGAGATAGGGTGGGTTGTAAGGGCTGGTGGAGGTTACACAGATAGGGAGGGTGGTAGGGGCTGGAGGAGGTTAGAGATAGAGAGGGTTGTAGGGGCTGGAGGAGGTTACAGGGGTCGGGAGGGTTGTAGGGGCTGGAGGAGGTTAGAGATAGGGAGGGTTGTAGGGGCTGGAGGAGGTTACAGAGATAGGGAGGGTTGTAGGGGCTGGAGGATGTTACAGAGATAGGGAGAGTGGTAGGGGCTGGAGGAGGTTACAGAGATAGGGAGGGTGGTAGGGGCTGGAGGAGGTTACAGAGATAGGGAGGGTTGTCGGGACTGGAGGAGGTTACAGAGATAGGGTGGGTTGTAGGGGCTGGAGGAGGTTACAGAGATAGGGAGGGTTGTGGGGGCTGGAGGAGGTTACAGAGATAGGGTGGGTTGTAAGCGCTGGTGGAGGTTACAGAGATAGGGAGGGTGGTAGGGGCTGGAGGAGGTTACAGAGATAGGGAGGGTGGTAGGGGCTGGAGGAGGTTAGAGATAGGGAGGGTTGTAGGGGCTGGAGGAGGTTATAGGGATAGGGAGTGTTGAAGGGGCTGGAGGAGGTTACAGAGATAGGGAGGGTTTAAGGGGCTGGAGGAGGTTACAGAGATAGGGAGGGTTGTAGGGGCTGGAGGAGGTTACAGAGATAGGGAGGGTTGTAGGGGCTGGAGGAGGTTACAGAGATAGGGAGGGTTGTAGGGGCTGAAGGAGCTTACAGAGATAGGGAGAGTTGTAGGGGCTGGAGGAGGTTACAGAGATAGGGAGGGTTGTTGGGGCTGGAGGAGGTTACAGAGATAGGGAGGGTTGTAGGGGCTGGAGGAGGTTACAGAGATAGGGATGGTGGTAGGGGCTGGAGGAGGTTACAGAGATAGGGAGGGTGGAAGGGGCTGGAGGAGGTTACAGAGATAGGGAGGGCTGTAGGGACTGGAGGAGCTTACAGAGATAGGGAGGGTTGTAGGGGCTGCAGGAGGTTACAGAGATAGGGAGGGTTGTAGGGGCTGGAGGAGGTTACAGAGATAGGGAGGGTGGTAGGGGCTGGAGGAGGTTACAGAGATGGGGAGGGTTGTAGGGGCTGGTGGAGGTTACAGAGATAGGGAGGGTTGTAGGGGCTGGAGGAGGTTACAGAGATAGGAAGGGTTGTTGGGGCTGGAGGAGTTTATAGAGACAGGGAGGGTTGTAGGGAGCTGGAGGAGGTTACAAAGAAAGGGAGGGTTGTAGGGGGCTGGAGGAGGTTACAGAGATAGGGAGGGTTGTAGGGGGCTGGAGGAGGTTACAGAGATAGGGAGGGTTGTAGGGGCTGCACGAGGTTACAGAGATAGGGAGGGTTGTAGGGGGCTGGAGGAGGTTACAGAGATAGGGAGGGTTGTAGGGGCTGGAGGAGGTTACAGAGATAGGGAGGGTGGTAGGGGCTGGAGGAGGTTACAGAGATAGGGAGGGTGGTAGGGGCTGGAGGAGGTTACAGAGATAGGGAGGGTTGTAGGGACTGGAGGAGGTTACAGAGATAGGGTGGGTTGTAAGGGCTGGTGGAGGTTACACAGATAGGGAGGGTGGTAGGGGCTGGAGGAGGTTAGAGATAGAGAGGGTTGTAGGGGCTGGAGGAGGTTACAGGGGTAGGGAGGGTTGTAGGGGCTGGAGGAGGTTAGAGATAGGGAGGGTTGTAGGGGCTGGAGGAGGTTACAGAGATAGGGTGGGTTGTAGGGGCTGGTGGAGGTTACAGAGATAGGGAGGGTGGTAGGGACTGGAGGAGGTTACAGAGATAGGGAGGGTGGTAGGGACTGGAGGAGGTTACAGAGATAGGGAGGGTTGTAGGGACTGGAGGAGGTTACAGAGATAGGGAGGGTTGTTGGGGCTGGAGGAGGTTACAGAGATAGGGAGGGTTGTAGGGAGCTGGAGGAGGTTACTAAGATAGGGAGGGTTGTAGGGGGCTGGAGGAGGTTACAAAGATAGGGAGGGTTGTAGGGGGCTGGAGGAGGTTACAGAGATAGGGAGGGTTGTAGTGGCTGGAGGAGGTTACAGAGATAGGGAGGGTTGTAGAGGGCTGGAGGAGGTTACAGAGATAGGGAGGGTTGTAGGGGCTGGAGGAGGTTACAGAGATAGGGATGGTGGTAGGGGCTGGAGGAGGTTACAGAGATAGGGAGGGTGGAAGGGGCTGGAGGAGGTTACAGAGATAGGGAGGGCTGTAGGGACTGGAGGAGCTTACAGAGATAGGGAGGGTTGTAGGGGCTGCAGGAGGTTACAGAGATAGGGAGGGTTGTAGGGGCTGTAGGAGGTTACAGAGATAGGGAGGGTGGTAGGGGCTGGAGGAGGTTACAGAGATGGGGAGGGTTGTAGGGGCTGGAGGAGGTTACAGAGATAGGGAGGGTTGTAGGGGCTGCAGCAGGTTACAGAGATAGGAAGGGTTGTAGGGCTGGAGGAAGTTACAGAGATAGGGAGGGATTGTAGGGGGCTGGAGGAGGTTCCAGAGATAGGGAGGGTTGTAGGGGCTGGAGGAGGTTACAGAGATAGGGAGGGTTGTTGGGCTGGAGGAGGTTAGAGAGATAGGAAGGTTTGTAGGGTTGGAGGAGGTTACAGAGATAGGGAGGGGTGTAGGGGCTGGAGGAGGTTACAGAGATAGGGAGGGTTGTAGGGCTGGAGGAGGTTACAGAGATAGGGAGGGTTGTAAGGGGCTGGAGGAGGTTACAGAGATAGGGAGGGTTGTAGGGGGCTGGAGGAGGTTACAGAGATAGGGAGGGGTGTAGGTGCTGGAGGAGTTTACAGAGATAGGGAGGGTAGTAGAGGCTGGAGGAGGTTACAGAGATAGGGAGGGTTGTAGGGGCTGGAGGAGGTTACAGAGATAGGGAGGGTTGTAGGGGCTGGAGTAGGTTACAGAGATAGGGTGGTTTGTAGGGGCTGGTGGAGGTTACAGAGTTAGGGAGGGTTGTAGGGGCTGGAGGAGTTTACAGAGATAGGGAGGGTAGTAGGGGCTGGAGGAGGTTACAGAGATAGGGAGGGTTGTAGGGTCTGGAGGAGGTTACAGAGATAGGGAGCGTTGTAGGGGCTGGAGGAGATTACAGAGATAGGGAGGGTTGTAGGGGCTGGAGGAGGTTACAGAGATAGGGAGGGGTGTAGGGCTGGAGGAGGTTACAGAGATAGGGAGGGTGGTGGGGGCTGGAGGAGGTTACAGAGATAGGGAGGGTGGTAGGGCCTGGAGGAGGTTAGTGATAGGGAGGGTTGTAGGGGCTGGAGGAGGTTACAGAGATAGAGAGGGTTGCAGGGGCTGGAGGAGGTTAGAGATGGGGAGGGTTGTAGGGGTTGGAGGAGGTTACAGAGATAAGAAGGTTGTAGGGGCTGGAGGAGGTTAGAGATAGGGAGGGTTGTAGGGGCTGGAGGAGGTTACAGAGATAGGGAGGGTTGTAGGGGCTGGAGGAGGTTACAGAGATAGGGAGGGTGGGAGGGGCTGGAGGAGGTTACAGAGATAGGGAGTGTTGTAGGGGGCTGGAGGAGGTTACAGAGATAGGGAGGGTGGTAGGGGCTGGAGGAGGTTACAGAGATAGGGAGGGTGGTCGGGGCTGGGGGAGGTTACAGAGATAGGGAGGGTTGTAGGGACTGGAGGAGGTTACAGAGATAGTGAGGGATGTAGAGCTGGAGGAGGTTACAGAGATAGGGAGGTTTGTAGGGGCTGGAGGAGGTTGCAGAGATAGGGTGCGTTGTAGGGGTTGGAGGAGGTTACAGAGATAGGGAGGGTTGTAGGGGCTGGAGCAGGTTACAGAGATAGGGAGGGTTGTAGGGGCTGGAGGAGGTTACAGAGATAGGGAGGGTTGTAGGGGCTGGAGGAGGTTACAGAGATAGGGAGGGTGGTAGGGGCTGGAGGAGGTTACAGAGATAGGGAGGGTGGTAGGGGCTGGAGGAGGTTACAGAGATAGGGAGGGTTGTCGGGACTGGAGGAGGTTACAGAGATAGGGAGGGTTGTAGGGGCTGGAGGAGGTTACAGAGATAGGCAGGGTGGTAGGGGCTGGAGGAGGTTACAGAGATAGGGAGGGTTGTAGGGAATGGAGGAGGTTACAGAGATAGGGTGGGTTGTAAGGGCTGGTGGAGGTTACAGAGATAGGGAGGGTGGTAGGGGCTGGAGGAGGTTAGAGATAGAGAGGGTTGTAGGGGCTGGAGGAGGTTACAGGGATAGGGAGGGTTGTAGTGGCTGGAGGAGGTTCGAGATAGGGAGGGTTGTAGGGGCTGGAGGAGGTTACAGAGATAGGGTGGGTTGTAGGGGCTGGAGGAGGTTACAGAGATAGGGAGGGTTGTAGGGGGCTGGAGGAGGTTACAGAGATAGGGAGGGTTGTCGGGGCTGGAGGAGGTTACAGAGATAGGGAGGGTGGTAGGGACTGGAGGAGGTTACAGAGTTGGGAGGGTGGTAGGGACTGGAGGAGGTTACAGAGATAGGGAGGGTTGTAGGGACTGGAGGAGGTTACAGAGATAGGGAGGGTTGTAGAGCTGGAGGAGGTTACAGAGATAGGGAGGGTTGTAGGGGCTGGAGGAGGTTACAGAGATAGGGAGGGTTGTAGAGCTGGAGGAGGTTACAGAGATAGGGAGGGTTGTAGGGGCTGGAGGAGGTTACAGAGATAGAGTGGGTTGTAGGGGCTGCAGGAGGTTACGGAGATAGGGAGGGTTGTAGGGGCTGGAGGAGGTTACAGAGATAGGGTGTGTTGTAGGGGCTGGTGGAGGTTACAGAGATAGGGAGGATGGTAGGGGCTGGAGGAGGTTACAGAGATAGGGAGAGTTGTAGGGGCTGGAGGAGGTTACAGAGATAGGGAGGGTTGTTGGGGCTGGAGGAGGTTATAGAGATAGGGAGGGTTGTAGGGAGCTGGAACAGTTTACAAAGATAGGGAGGGTTGTAGGGGACTGGAGGAGGTTACAGAGATAGGGAGGGTTGTAGGGGGCTGGAGGAGGTTAGAGATAGGGAGGGTTGTAGGGGCTGGAGGAGGTTGCAGAGATAGGGAGGGTTGTAGGGGGCTGGAGGAGGTTACAGAGATAGGGAGGGTGGTAGGGGTTGGAGGAGGTTACAGAGATAGGGAGGGTGGTAGGGGCTGGAGGAGCTTACAGAGATAGGGAGGGTTGTAGGGACGGGAGGAGGTTACAGAGATAGGGTGGGTTGTGAGGGCTGGTGGAGGGTACAGAGATAGGGAGGGTTGTAGGGGCTGGAGGAGGTTACAGAGATAGGGTGGGTTGTAGGGGCTGGTGGAGGTTACAGAGATAGGGAGGGTGGTAGGGGCTGGAGGAGGTTAGAGATAGGGAGGGTTGTAGGGGCTGGAGGAGGTTACAGAGATAGGGAGGGTTGTCCGGGATGGAGGAGGTTAGAGATAGGGAGGGCTGTAGGGGCTGGAGGAGGTTACAGAAATAGGGAGGGTTGTAGGGGCTGGAGGAGGTTAGAGATAGGGAGGGCTGTAGCGGCTGGAGGAGGTTACAGAGATAGGGAGGGTTGTAGGGGCTGGAGGAGGTTACAGAGATAGGGAGAGTTGTAGGGGCTGGAGGAGGTTACAGAGATAGGGGGGGTTTTTGGGGCTGGAGGAGGTTACAGAGATAGGGAGGGTTGTAGGGGGCTGGAGGAGGTTACAGAGATAGGGAGGGTTGTAGGGGCTGGAGGAGGTTACAGAGATAGGGAGGGTGGTAGGGGCTGGAGGAGGTTAGAGATAGAGAGGGTTGTAGGGGCTGGAGGAGGTTACAGGGGTAGGGAGGGTTGTAGGGGCTGGAGGAGGTTAGAGATAGGGAGGGTTGTAGGGGCTGGAGGAGGTTACAGAGATAGGGTGGGTTGTAGGGGCTGGTGGAGGTTACAGAGATAGGGAGGGTGGTAGGGACTGGAGGAGGTTACAGAGATAGGGAGGGTGGTAGGGACTGGAGGAGGTTACAGAGATAGGGAGGGTTGTAGGGACTGGAGGAGGTTACAGAGATAGGGAGGGTTGTTGGGGCTGGAGGAGGTTACAGAGATAGGGAGGGTTGTAGGGAGCTGGAGGAGGTTACTAAGATAGGGAGGGTTGTAGGGGGCTGGAGGAGGTTACAAAGATAGGGAGGGTTGTAGGGGGCTGGAGGAGGTTACAGAGATAGGGAGGGTTGTAGTGGCTGGAGGAGGTTACAGAGATAGGGAGGGTTGAAGAGGGCTGGAGGAGGTTACAGAGATAGGGAGGGTTGTAGGGGTTGGAGGAGGTTACAGAGATAGGGAGGGTGGTAGGGGCTGGAGGAGGTTACAGAGATAGGGAGGGTGGTAGGGGCTGGAGGAGGTTACAGAGATAGGGAGGGTTGTAGGGGCTGGAGGAGGTTACAGAGATAGGGAGGGTTGTAGGGGCTGGAGGAGGTTACAGAGATAGGGAGGGTGGTAGGGGCTGGAGGATGTTAGAGATAGGGAGGGCGATAGGGGCTGGAGGAGGTTACAGAGATAGGGAGGGTTGTAGGGCTGGAGGAGGTTACAGAGATAGGGAGGGTGGTAGGGGCTGGAGGAGGTTCCAGAGATAGGGAGGGTGGTAGGGGCTGGAGGAGGTTACAGAGATAGGGAGGGTTGTAGGGGCTGGAGGAGGTTACAGAGATAGGGAGGGTTGTAGGGGGCTTCAGGAGGTTACAGAGATAGGGAGGGGCCGAGGGCCACGGAGGGATTTGAAGACGAGGATGAGGATTTTAAAATGGAGGTGTTGCTGGACTGGGAGCCAATGTGGGTCAGCGAGCACAGCGGGGGTGGGTGGATGGGTGAACGGGCTGGGTGCGAGTTAGGATACAGACAGCGGCAGTTTTGGAGGAGATGAAGTTTAGCGAGGGTGGGAAGATGGGAGATCGGCCAAGGGGACGTTGGCAGAGTCGAGGCCGGCGGTGACAATGACAGGGATGAGGGTTCTTGGCGGATGGAGAGGAGATGGAGGGTCAGAAGCTCAGCTCGGGCGGTCAAACAGGACTCCAAGGTGACGAATGGTCTGATTCACCCTTGGACCGTGGCCAGGGAGGGTAGCTGGCCAACACCAGGACCTCCGTTTTGGTTGGCGCCTCTTCGCCCATCTCTCAAGAAAACATCCACAGAGCTTCTCACAACCGCCCTGGCCCCAGGCCTCCCCACCACCCCTGCAGGTTGGGCTGACCGGCGCACAGCAAGATCCCACTCACCAGACCACCTCGCCCACGTTGGAGGAGATGAGGTAGCGGATGAACTGCTTCATGTTGTTGTAGATGGCCCGGCCCTCCTCCACCGCCGACACGATGCTGGAGAAGTTGTCGTCGGCCAGCACCATCTCTGAGGCGCTCTTGGCCACGGCCGTGCCGGATCCCATGGCGATGCCGATCTCCGCCTTCTTCAGGGCGGGCGCGTCATTCACCCCATCGCCGGTCTGGAAAAGGGCGCAGGGGTGTTAGAAGTTTGGGGGGCGGGGCGGCGTTCTCGTAACCTCGAGGAAGGTTACAACACGCAAAGGAGGCCATTCAGCCCACCGATCCCGATCTCTCCTCCTGGACCCATTCCCCTTCCCTTTTCCATCGACCCTATTCCCTCTCACCGGCTCTCCAGCTCTGTCCTCTGCTTCGGCCCTTTCCCCTATCTCTCACTGATAAAAATCCACCCTCCCCTCAGTCCCATACCCCCGGCCCTTCCCCACCCAACACTTGGTTCATCTCCCCCGCGCCCTCGATCTGAATGAACACCACCTCCCCCCTCAGTCCCATACCCCCGGCCCTTCCCCACCCAACACTTGGTTCATCGCCCCATCTCCCCCGTGCCCACGATCTGAATGAACACCACCTCCCCCCTCAGTCCCATACCCCCGGCCCTTCCCCACCCAACACTTGGTTCATCTCCCCCGCGCCCTCGATCTGAATGAACACCACCTCCCCCCTCAGTCCCATTCCCCCTCGCCCTTGCTCACCCAACACTCGGCCCCCATGAACCCTGTGCGCCCCCTCCCTCGCCTCCCGCCTCCCCGGCTCCGGATCATGAGCCCTGGATATGTCTCAGCGGGGGGAGAGAGGAAAGGCGCTCACCATGGCGGTGATCTCGTCAAAGGACTGCAGGTACTCCACAATCCTGGACTTGTGGGCCGGCTCCACGCGGGCGAAGCAGCTGGCGTCGTGGCAGGCCATGCGCTGGTCGGCGGGGGACAGGTCATCAAACTCCCGGCCGGTGTAGGCTTTGCCCGTCACCTCCTCCTCCTCAGTGAAGATGCCGATGCGCCGGCAGATGGCCACGGCCGTGCCCTTGTTGTCTCCGGTGATCATGATGACGCGGATGCCCGCATCCCGGCACAGTTGGATGGAGCCGATTACCTCCTTCCGCGGTGGGTCCAGCATACCCACAACACCCACAAAGGTCAGGTCGCACTGGGTCAGAGAAGGAGGGAGTGAAGGAGAGAGAGAGAGAGAGAGAAAAGATAAGACGGCACTGTAGGCAGTGTAGATGAAAGCATAACATTAAACATAGAAACATAGAAGATAGGAGCAGGAGTCGGCCATTCGGCCCCTCGAGCCTGCTCCGCCATTCAATGAGATCATGGCTGATCATCCAAATTCAGTACCCTGTCCCTGCTTTCTCCCCATATCCCCCTTGATCCCTTTAGCCTTAAGAAATATATCTAACTCCTTCTTGAATATATTTAATGAATTGGCCTCAACTGCCTTCTGTGGTAGAGAATTCCACAGTTTCACCACTCTCTGGGTGAAGAAATTCCTCCTCATCTCAGTCCTAAATGGCTTACCCCTTATCCTTAGACTGTGAGCCCTGGTTCTGGACTCCCCCGCCATCGGGAACATCCTTCCTGCATCTAGTCTGTCTAGTCCTGTTAGAATTTTATAAGTTTCAATGAGATCCCCTCTCATTCTTCTAAACTCCAGCGAGTATAAGCCCAATCGACCCAATCTCTCCTCATACGTCATTCCTGCCAACCCAGGTATCAGTCTGGTGAATCTTCGCTGCACTCCCTCCATGACAAGAACATCCTTCCTCAGATAAGGCAACCAAAACTGCACACAATACTCAAGGTGTGGTCTCACCAAGGCCCTGTACAACAGCAACAAGACATCCTTGTTTCTGTACTCGAACCCTCTCAGTACGAAGGCCAACATACCATTTGCCTTCTTAACCGCCTACTGCACCTGCATGCTTACCTTCAGCGACTGGTGCACAAGGACACCCAGGTCTCGTTGCACTTCCCCCTTCTCCCAATCTATTGCCGTTCAGATAATAATCTGCCTTCCTGTTTTTGCCACCAAAGTGGATAACCTCGCATTTATCCACATTATACTGCATCTGCCATGCATCTGCCCAATCACCCAACCTGTCCAAATCATACTGGAGTTTCTCGGCATCCTCCTCACAGCACACACGCCCACCCAGCTTTGTGTCGTCTGCAAACTTGGAGATATTACATCTAGTTCCCTCGTCTAGATCATTACAGAATCACAGAATCACAGAAACCCCACAGTGCAGATAGAGGCCATTTCGGCCCATCGAGCCTGCACCGACACATATCCCACCCGATCCCCGTAACCCCTACACCAACACATATCCCACCCTATCCCCGTAACCCCACGTATTTAATCCCCCTAACACTAAGGGTCAATTTATCATAGCCAATCGACCTAACCCGCACATCTTTGGACTGTGGGAGGAAACCGGAGCACCCGGAGGAAACCCACGCAAACACGGGGAGAATGTGCAAACTCCACATAGACAGTCACCCGAGGCCGGATTCGAACCCGGGTCCCTGGCGCTGTGAGGCAACAGTGCTAACCACTATGCCACCGTGCTGATATATATTGTGAAAAGCTGGGGTCCTAGGACCGATCCCTGCGGTACCCCACTAGTCACTGCCTGCCACTCGGAAAAAGACCCGTTTATTCCAACTCTTTGCTTGTGGAGTATTTCAAACCAACACTCGACACAAGGTTTTAGATCGATAGCCAAGTTGTCTTTATTAGCCCTGCTGTATGCCTCAGACACATGGACCATGTATAAGGTGACATGAATCTTGCCACTCATGTGGAAATGACTTATGAAATAATACTGGGTGGCCTGCTGGTGGCGCTGTCCAGGGAGAATGTCAATACTCGGGCATGGGCCCAGCTTGCTCAGGACATTCTTTAACAGGAACTAGTAAAGGACACAACTAGATCTCCATGTTGAAAAACAGTTGATTAAAGCTTTGTTTAACGCTTAGACCAAGTGCCTAGTAGTTTTCTTAGGTCAGCAGGCACCTCAAAGCACTGGAGAGGCACCACCAACACTACCTCCGCAAGATCCTACAAATCCATTGGCAGGATAGGCGCACCAACGTCAGTGTTCTCGCTCAGGCCAACATCCCCCAGCATCAAAGCTTTGACCACGCTCGATCAGTTCCGATGGACGGGTCGCATCGTCCGCATGCCCGGTACGAGACTCCCAAAACAACTCGGAGCTCCGGCACGGCAAGAGAGCCCCAGGTGGGCAGAGGAAACGCTTCAAGGACACCCTCAAAGCCTCCTTGAAAAAGTGTAACATCCCCCACCGACGCCTGGGAATCCCCTGGCCCATGACCTCCGGGAAGGCGCCGAACACCTTCGAGGGTTTGGTCGCCTTATCTGAGGAAGGATGTTCTTGCCATGGAGGGAGTGCAGCGAAGATTCACCAGACTGATACCTGGGATGGCAGGAATGACGTATGAGGAGAGATTGGGTCGATTAGGCTTATATTCGCTTGAGTTTAGAAGAATGAGAGGGGATCTCATTGAAACATATAAAATTCTAACAGGACTGGACAGACTGGATGCAGGAAGGATGTTCCCGATGGCCGGGGAGTCCAGAACCAGGGGCCACAGTCTCAGGATAAGGGGTAAGCCATTTAGGACAGAAATGAGGAGGAATTTCTTCACCCAGAGAGTGGTGAACCTGTGGAATTCTCTACCACAGAAGGCAGTTGAGGCCAATTCATTAAATATATTCAAGAAGGAGTTAGATATATTTCACAGAAATCACAGAAATCACAGAAACCCCACAGTGCAGATAGAGGCCATTTCGGCCCATCGAGCCTGCACCGACACATATCCCACCCTATCCCCGTAACCCCACGTATTTAATCCCCCTAACACTAAGGGTCAATTTATCATAGCCAATCAACCTAACCCGCACATCTTTGGACTGTGGGAGGAAACCGGAGCACCCGGAGGAAACCCACGCAAACACGGGGAGAATGTGCAAACTCCACACAAACAGTCGCCCGAGGCCGGATTCGAACCCGGGTCCCTGGCGCTGTGAGGCAACAGTGCTAACCACTATGCCACCGTGCTGCCCTTCTTAAGGCTAAAGGGATCAAGGGATATGGGGAGAAGGCAGGGACCGGGTACTGAATTTGGATGATCAGCCATGATCTCCTTGAATGGCGGAGCAGGCTCGAGGGGCCGAATGGCCTACTCCTGCTCCTATCTTCTATATTTCTATGTCCCTCATCTCACCGGCACAGAAAGCAGAATGGCCGCGATCTGTCAAAAATTGCAGCATTCAGCTTTCTGTTCCGCAGAGATCTCTAAATCATCCTGAGAGGAAGGAATTAACTTAGAGTACAGATTGTCAGTGTTTGACAGCTTCAAACAGCTGTCAAATGCTGATATTTCATCTGTCAAAAGGTCTTGACAGATGAAATATCAATCTGTGACGTCACCTGTTGCCGGGTGGCCCTTAATTGGTCTGCTGAGCCCACTGGGCGGGCTCAACATGATCAATCAAGTCAAAATCGCGTGGGTTGGCTAGAACTCAATGGAGGCAGGACTACAGCCCCGAAAGTTGTAGTCCCGCCTCCTACCCGCCTCCTCAATGAAAATCCAGCCCATTGTACTGCTTTGCTGCCGCTCTAAGCCTTTTTACGTCCCACTCTTTGGGCTTGATTTTCTCAATGGAGGCGAGTTGGAGGCGAGGCTGCTGCTAGTCGTGTCAATGTCCCGCCTCCAGCCTCGCCTGACCATTCAGTGGGATTTTCCCCCGATTGAGCTTGTTAAGCCCGCCCGGCGGGCTCAGCAGGCCAATTAGGGAGGAAGTCACCGACAGATCACCTCAACGTCAGACGTGCTATCTGTCTAGACTTCTTGAAATAAGAAATGACAGCGTTTGACAGCTCGGTGAAGCTGTCACACACACTGACATTCTCTTTAGTTTGATTAGCTTTTGTGGTGAGGACTGAAAAAACATTGTTAATAAGTAAATTTCAGATGTTCGATGGATCGGAGGGTCCATCAGCCATTACCCGAAATTGACAAGGTGGATGTCCGCTCTCCCGATCCAGCGCGGCTAAAGGCTACAGAAGTAAAACAAGGTAAGTGAACACTTTTTTAAACTTATCACTCACCTTGCATACTTACCACTCCACACTTGCACCCATCACTCACCTCTACACCTTCCTTCCAGGTGCCTCCGACCGCCGCAGACCACCTCCACGTCTCCTCCAACCCGGCGGGGTTCTCCGAGGTCGGGAAGCCTTCAGCTGTGAAGGTAAAATGGCACTCATCCCTTTTTCTGCCTGTTAACTACCTGTTAACAGGCAGTTAAAAGGATTAAAAGCCTTTTCCCGCCTCCAGGAGACGGGACCCGAAGCTGCACATCTTCCCACCTCCTGGCAAAAGGGCACGGAGGCGGGATGGGGGCGGGTTTTGCCACCCGCCCCCACTTTCTCCGATTTTACGTGCTGTCCCGCCTCCATGCCCGCCTCCTCGGGGCTTGGAAAATCCAGCCCATTGTTTTACTTTCCTGCCAGAGAAGAACTTACATCCTCTCGGCCTCTTATGGTTCCACGTCCGGCTATTTGCAATTGTCTCCAAGTTACACAGCTTGCAGTCATTAATCATTCTAACACCACTGCAAAATCAACATGTCATTCTTAGGTTATCTCAACTGCCAGTTCAGCAACTTAGAAAAAGCTTACTACTGCAAAGACCTATTAGATTATTGTCTTTCTTCACCTTTCAGTGAAACTGCCAGCGATGTCAGTTTAACTCTTTCCCCACTGCAACATTACAAAGGGATAGTGACAGATTAAGTGAATCACAGAATCACAGAATCACAGAAACCCCACAGTGCAGATAGAGGCCATTTCGGCCCATCGAGCCTGCACCGACACATATCCCACCCGATCCCCGTAACCCCTACACCAACACATATCCCACCCTATCCCTGTAACCCCACGTATTTAATCCCCCTAACACTAAGGGTCAATTTATCATAGCCAATCAACCTAACCCGCACATCTTTGGACTGTGGGAGGAAACCGGAGCACCCGGAGGAAACCCACGCAAACACGGGGAGACTGTGCAAACTCCACACAGACAGTCACCCGAGGCCGGATTCGAACCCGGGTCCCTGGCGCTGTGAGGCAACAGTGCTAACTACTATGCCACCGAATGGGCAAGAACTGTGGCAAATGAACATAATAAGATGTCGGAGCAGGAGTCGGTCATTTGGCCCCTCGAGCCTGCTCCGCCATTCAATAAGATCATGGCTGATCTGATCTCAATGATCTGGTGTAAGGAGAGATTAGGCCATAGAAACATAGAAACATGGAAGATAGGAGCAGGAGTAGGCCATTCGGCCCCTCGAGCCTGCTCCGCCATTCAATGAGATTGTGGCTGATCATCCAAATTCAGTACCCGGTCCCTGCTTTCTCCCCATTTCCCTTGATCCCTTTAGCCTTAAGAAATATATCTAACTCCTTCTTGAATATATTTAATGAATTGGCCTCCACTGCCTTCTGTGGTAGAGAATTCCACAGCTTCACCACTCTCTGGGTGAAGAAATTCCTCCTCATCTCAGTCCTAAATGGCTTACCCCTTATCGTTAGACTGTGACCCCTGGTTCTGGACTCCCCGGCCATCGGGAACATCCTTCCTGCATCTAGTCTGTCCAGTCCTGTTAGAATTTTATAAGTTTCAATGAGATCCCCTCTCATTCTTCTAAACTCCAGCGAGTATAAGCCCAATCGACCCAATCATACGTCATTCCTGCCATCCCAGGTATCAGCCTGGTGAATCTTCGCTGCACTCCCTCCAGGGCAAGAACATCCTTCCTCAGATAAGGCGACCAAAAGTGCACACAATACTCAAGGTGTGGCCTCACCAAGGCCCTGTACAACTGCAGCAAGACATCCTTGTTCCTGTACTCGACTAGGCCTGTATTCACTAGAGTTTCGAAGAATGTGTGGGGATCTCATGGAAACGTATAAAATTCTGACCGGGCTAGACAGACTGGATGCAGGGAGAATGTTTCCCCTGGCTGGGGGGGTCTAGAACGAGGGGGGTCACAGTCTCAGGATACGGGGGGTAGGACATTTCGGACTGAGATGAGGAGAAATGTCTTCACCCAGAGAGTGGTGAACCTGTGGAATTCCCTACCACACAAGGCTGTGGAGGCCAAGTCACTGAATATATTTAAGAAGTAGATAGATTTCTAGACACAAAAGGCATCAAGGGGTACAGGGAGAGAGCGGGAATATGGTATTGAGATAGAAGATCAGCCATGATCATATTGAATGGCGGAGCAGGCTCGAAGGGCCGAATGGCCGACTCCTGCTCCTATTTTTCCATGTTTCTATATTTCTATCTTGGCCTCAACTCCGCTTCCCTGCTCGCTCCCCATAACCCTCGACTCCCTAACCTTTCAAAAATCTGTCCATCTCCACCATGAATGTATTCACTGACTCCGTCTCCAGAGCTCTCTGGGGAAAAGAATTCCAAAGATTCACGACCATCTGAGAGAAGAAATTCCTCCTCGTTTCCGATTTAAAAGGATGCCCCCTTATTCTGAAATTATGCCCCCTAGTTCTAGATTCACCCACGAGGGGAAACACCCTCTCCGCATCCACCCTGTCAAGCCCCTTCAGAATCTTATATGTTTCAATAAGATCCCCTCTCATTCTTCTAAACTCAAGAGTATAGGCTCAACCTGCTCAACCATTCTTCATAAGACAACCCCTTCATCTCCGGAATCAACCTCGTGAACCTTCACGAGCACCGCACTGTCGGAGGGGCAGTACTGAGGGAGCGCCGCACTGTTGGAGGGGCAGTACTGAGGGTGAGCCGCACTGTCGGAGGGGCAGTACTGAGGGAGTGCCGCACTGTCGGAGGGGCAGTACTGAGGGAGTGCCGCACTGTCGGAGGGGCAGTACTGAGGGAGCGCCGCACTGTCGGAGGGGCAGTACTGAGGGAGCGCCGCACTGTCGGAGGGGCAGTACTGAGGGAGCGCCGCACTGTCGGAGGGATAGTACTGAGGGAGCACCGCACTGTCGGAGGGGCAGTACTGAGGGCGTGCTGCACTGTCAGAGGGGCAGTACTGAGAGAGTGCCGCACTGTCGGAGGGACAGTACTGACGGAGTGCCGCACTGTCGGAGGGGCAGTACTGAGAGAGCGCTGCACTGTCGGAGGGGCAGTACTGAGGGAGCGCCGCACTGTCGGAGGGGCAGTACTGAGGGAGCGCCGCACTGTCGGAGGGGCAGTACTGAGAGAGCGCTGCACTGTCGGAGGGGCAGTACTGAGGGAGCGCCGCACTGTCGGAGGGGCAGTACTGAGAGAGCGCTGCACTGTCGGAGGGATAGTACTGAGGGAGCGCCGCACTGTCGGATGGACAGTACTGAGGGAGCGCCGCACTGTCGGATGGACAGTACTGAGGGAGCGCTGCACTGTCGGAGGGGCAGTACTGAGGGAGCGCCGCACTGTCGGAGGGACAGTACTGAGGGAGTGCCGCACTGTCGGAGGGGCAGTACTGAGGGAGCGCCGCACTGTCGGAGGGGCAGTACTGAGAGAGTGCTGCACTGTCGGAGGGGCAGTACGGAGTGGCAGCAATAGGGTAGTTAAACCGAGGTCCCCGTCTGCCCTCTCTAGGTGGACGTAAAAGATCCCGCGAACACTAATTGGAAGAAAGGCAAAGGGGAGGTCCCTCAAGCTCATCTAAAAAATACAGATGAGCTGGGTCGTTCATTTCGTTGCTGCTTATGGGAGCTTGCTGTGCGCGAATCGGCTGCTGTGTTTCTCTACATTGCGACAGTAACCCGTGAGAATAAGTGGAGGAGGTGCTGGGGTCGTGAGAGTTGGCTATAGGAATGGGAGGCCTCTGGTTTACCAGCCCCTTCACCTCCAGCTCCAACCCCCCCGACTGGATGGAACCATTCGAAGGCGCCCATACCTCATAACTGGCAAACTTGGTGGCGTCCTCCAGATTCATCTCTTCCCTCTTGGGAGGGGTGTCGCGTGTGGCCAGAGCCAAGCAGCGCAGGGTGTCTCTGCCCGTGCCCCACTCCTTGATGACTGAAAGCACCTTGTCCTTGATGGTGGGGGTCAGTTGGACGCGGGTGGTGCCCACACGGACATAGTTACAGCGATCAATCACACCTTCAGGGGCGCCCTGTGCAAAGGGAAATAACAGACAGATGTAAGAGACTGACGGGGAATGAGGGATCCTTATAGAGGGTATCAGGGACTGATGGGCACCGAGGGATCCTTATAGCGGGTATCAGGGACTGATGGGCACTGAGGGATCCTTATAGCGGGTATCAGGGACTGATGGGGAATGAGGGATCCTTATAGAGGGTATCAGGGACTGATGGGGAATGAGGGATCCTTATAGAGGGTATCAGGGAGTGATGGGCAATGAGGGATCCTTATAGAGGGTATCGGGGACTGATGGGGAATGAGGGATCCTTATAGAGGGTATCAGGGACTGATGGGGAATGAGGGATCCTTATAGAGGGTATCAGAGACTGATGGGGAATGAGGGATCCTTATAGAGGGTATCGGGGACTGATGGGGAATGAGGGATCCTTATAGAGGGTATCAGGGACTGATGGGGAATGAGGGATCCTTATAGAGGGTATCAGGGACTGATGGGGAATGAGGGATCCTTATAGAGGGTATCAGAGACTGATGGGGAATGAGGGATCCTTATAGAGGGTATCAGGGACTGATGGGGAATGAGGGATCCTTATAGAGGGTATCGGGGACTGATGGGGAATGAGGGATCCTTATAGAGGGTATCAGGGACTGATGGGGAATGAGGGATCCTTATAGAGGGTATCAGGGACTGATGGGGAATGAGGGATCCTTATAGAGGGTATCGGGGACTGATGGGGAATGAGGGATCCTTATAGAGGGTATCAGGGACTGATGGGGAATGAGGGATCCTTATAGAGGGTATCAGGGACTGATGGGGAATGAGGGATCCTTATAGAGGGTATCAGGGACTGATGGGGAATGAGGGATCCTTATAGAGGGTATCAGGGACTGATGGGAAATGAGGGATCCTTATAGAGGGTATCAGGGACTGATGGGGAATGAGGGATCCTTATAGAGGGTATCAGGGACTGATGGGGAATGAGGGATCCTTATAGAGGGTATCAGGGACTGATGGGGAATGAGGGATCCTTATAGAGGGTATCAGGGACTGATGGGGAATGAGGGATCCTTATAGAGGGTATCAGGGACTGATGGGCACTGAGGGATCCTTATAGAGGGTATCAGGGACTGATGGGGAATGAGGGATCCTTATAGAGGGTATCGGGGACTGATGGGGAATGAGGGATCCTTATAGAGGGTATCAGGGACTGATGGGGAATGAGGGATCCTTATAGAGGGTATCAGAGACTGATGGGCACCGAGGGATCCTTATAGAGGGTATCGGGGACTGATGGGGAATGAGGGATCCTTATAGAGGGTATCAGGGACTGATGGGGAATGAGGGATCCTTATAGAGGGTATCAGGGAATGATGGGCACCGAGGGATCCTTACAGCGGGTATCAGGGACTGATGGGGAATGAGGGATCCTTATAGAGGGTATCAGGGACTGATGGGAATGAGGGATCCTTATAGAGGGTATCAGGGACTGATGGGGAATGAGGGATCCTTATAGAGGGTATCAGGGACTGATGGGGAATGAGGGATCCTTATAGAGGGTATCAGGGACTGATGGGGAATGAGGGATCCTTATAGAGGGTATCAGGGACTGATGGGGAATGAGGGATCCTTATAGAGGGTATCAGAGACTGACGGGGAATGAGGGATCCTTATAGAGGGTATCAGGGACTGATGGGGAATGAGGGATCCTTATCGAGGGTATCAGGGACTGATGGGCACCGAGGGATCCTTATAGAGGGTATCAGGGACTGATGGGGAATGAGGGATCCTTATAGAGGGTGTCAGGGACTGATGGGGAATGAGGGATCCTTATAGAGGGTATCAGGGACTGATGGGGAATGAGGGATCCTTATAGAGGGTATCAGGGACTGATGGGCACTGAGGGATCCTTATAGAGGGTATCAGGGACTGATGGGGAATGAGGGATCCTTATAGAGGGTATCAGGGACTGATGGGGATTGAGGGATCCTTATAGAGGGTATCAGGGACTGATGGGGAATGAGGGATCCTTATAGAGGGTATCGGGGACTGATGGGGAATGAGGGATCCTTATAGAGGGTATCAGGGACTGATGGGGAATGAGGGATCCTTATAGAGGGTATCAGGGACTGATGGGGAATGAGGGATCCTTATAGAGGGTATCAGGGACTGATGGGGAATGAGGGATCCTTATAGAGGGTATCAGGGACTGATGGGGAATGAGGGATCCTTATAGAGGGTATCAGGGACTGATGGGCACCGAGGGATCCTTATAGCGGGTATCAGGGACTGATGGGGAATGAGGGATCCTTATAGAGGGTATCAGGGACTGATGGGCACTGAGGGATCCTTATAGAGGGTATCAGGGACTGATGGGGAATGAGGGATCCTTATAGAGGGTATCAGGGACTGATGGGGAATGAGGGATCCTTATAGAGGGTATCAGGGACTGATGGGGAATGAGGGATCCTTATAGAGGGTATCAGGGACTGATGGGCACCGAGGGATCCTTATAGCGGGTATCAGGGACTGATGGGGAATGAGGGATCCTTATAGAGGGTATCGGGGACTGATGGGGAATGAGGGATCCTTATAGAGGGTATCAGGGACTGATGGGCACTGAGGGATCCTTATAGAGGGTATCAGGGACTGATGGGGAATGAGGGATCCTTATAGAGGGTATCAGGGACTGATGGGGAATGAGGGATCCTTATAGAGGGTATCAGGGACTGATGGGGAATGTGGGATCCTTATAGAGGGTATCAGGGACTGATGGGGAATGAGGGATCCTTATAGAGGGTATCGGGGACTGATGGGGAATGAGGGATCCTTATAGAGGGTATCGGGGACTGATGGGGAATGAGGGATCCTTATAGAGGGTATCAGGGACTGATGGGGAATGAGGGATCCTTATAGAGGGTATCAGGGACTGATGGGGAATGAGGGATCCTTATAGAGGGTATCAGGGACTGATGGGGAATGAGGGATCCTTATAGAGGGTATCAGGGACTGATGGGGAATGAGGGATCCTTATAGAGGGTATCAGGGACTGATGGGGAATGAGGGATCCTTATAGAGGGTATCGGGGACTGATGGGGAATGAGGGATCCTTATAGAGGGTATCAGGGACTGATGGGCACTGAGGGATCCTTATAGCGGGTATCAGGGACTGATGGGGAATGAGGGATCCTTATAGAGGGTATCGGGGACTGATGGGCACTGAGGGATCCTTATAGAGGGTATCAGGGACTGATGGGCACTGAGGGATCCTTATAGAGGGTATCAGGGACTGATGGGAATGAGGGATCCTTATAGAGGGTATCAGGGACTGATGGGGAATGAGGGATCCTTATAGAGGGTATCAGGGACTGATGGGGAATGTGGGATCCTTATAGAGGGTATCAGGGACTGATGGGGAATGAGGGATCCTTATAGAGGGTATCGGCGACTGATGGGGAATGAGGGATCCTTATAGAGGGTATCGGGGACTGATGGGGAATGAGGGATCCTTATAGAGGGTATCAGGGACTGATGGGGAATGAGGGATCCTTATAGAGGGTATCAGGGACTGATGTGGAATGAGGGCTCCTTATAGAGGGTATCGGGGACTGATGGGGAATGAGGGATCCTTATAGAGGGTATCAGGGACTGATGGGGAATGAGGGCTCCTTATAGAGGGTATCGGGGACTGATGGGGAATGAGGGATCCTTATAGAGGGTATCAGGGACTGATGGGGAATGAGGGATCCTTATAGAGGGTATCAGGGACTGATGGGGAATGAGGGATCCTTATAGAGGGTATCAGGGACTGATGGGGAATGAGGGATCCTTATAGAGGGTATCAGGGACTGATGGGGAATGAGGGATCCTTACAGCGGGTATCAGGGACTGATGGGGAATGAGGGATCCTTATAGAGGGTATCAGGGACTGATGGGGAATGAGGGATCCTTATAGAGGGTATCAGGGACTGATGGGGAATGAGGGATCCTTATAGAGGGTATCAGGGACTGATGGGCAATGAGGGATCCTTATAGAGGGTATCAGGGACTGATGGGGAATGAGGGATCCTTAGAGAGGGTATCAGGGACTGATGGGGAATGAGGGATCCTTATAGAGGGTATCAGGGACTGATGGGGAATGAGGGATCCTTATAGAGGGTATCAGGGACTGATGGGCAATGAGGGATCCTTATAGAGGGTATCAGGGACTGATGGGGAATGAGGGATCCTTATAGAGGGTATCAGGGACTGATGGGGAATGAGGGATCCTTATAGAGGGTATCAGGGACTGATGGGGAATGAGGGATCCTTATAGAGGGTATCAGGGACTGATGGGGAATGAGGGATCCTTATAGAGGGTATCGGGGACTGATGGGGAATGAGGGATCCTTATAGAGGGTATCAGGGACTGATGGGGAATGAGGGATCCTTACAGAGGGTATCAGGGACTGATGGGGAATGAGGGATCCTTATAGAGGGTATCAGGGACTGATGGGGAATGAGGGATCCTTATAGAGGGTATCAGGGACTGATGGGGAATGAGGGATCCTTATAGAGGGTATCAGGGACTGATGGGGAATGAGGGATCCTTACAGAGGGTATCAGGGACTGATGGGGAATGAGGGATCCTTATCGAGGGTATCAGGGACTGATGGGCACCGAGGGATCCTTATAGAGGGTATCAGGGACTGATGGGGAATGAGGGATCCTTATAGAGGGTATCAGGGACTGATGGGGAATGAGGGATCCTTATAGAGGGTATCAGGGACTGATGGGGAATGAGGGATCCTTATAGAGGGTATCAGAGACTGACGGGGAATGAGGGATCCTTATAGAGGGTATCAGGGATTGATGGGTAATGAGGGATCCTTATAGAGGGTATCAGGGACTGATGGGGAATGAGGGATCCTTATAGAGGGTATCAGGGACTGATGGGGAATGAGGGATCCTTATAGAGGGTATCAGGGTCTGATGGGGAATGAGGGATCCTTATAGAGGGTATCG